>NC_140165.1:82091981-82201451 GCF_963971535.1 Notolepis coatsorum | reverse complement strand
GGGATCCTTTCTCCTCAGCTGGGTCTTGAAGTGGAGTCGACCGGTTTGACAGGGGCCTTTGCTGGATTTTAATTCAAGCGAGGAAAAATACTTTTTATTTTGTAAATGGAAAAATGTCATGTAAATATTGTGTTGTTGCATTGAAGTGGCAGATTATTGTAAGCCCAGTGTGGGGGGGGTGCTTTATAATAGCCCCACTGAATAAAAAGGTCAGGTGACCTGCAGCAGGGGCGGAGCTAGGGGGGTGGCTACTGGGGCTCAAGCCCCGAATGTTTTCTGAAAAGCCCCGAATCTATTTAAAAAAAGAAATAAAAAAAAATGAAGCTAATTTCCATCTGTGGGTCTATCCAGCTGCTAACTGTATTTGAGTGAGTTAAGTCTTGGTGTCATGGTAGACTCAGACCTAAGCTTTAAATCACAATCAACAAGTTGACAAAAACTTAATTCTTCCACCTTAGAAACATAGCTAAAGTACGGCCATTTATAAATCAAAAGGACGCTGAAAACCAGATCCATGCCTTTATCTCAAGCCAACTCGACTACTGTAATGCACTCCTTACCGGCCTCCCGAAAAAATACGATAACTATTTTATTGCAATGCACTATTGCATTATTTTATTCTATTGTTACTAACTATTTTATTGCACTGCACTATTTTACTTTGTATCGAGTGAATCATAGACGCCTGGCCATAAGAGCATTCGGAGCATCTCTGCTCTCCCACTATTGAACTTGGGGGAGCAAAGGTATGCTCTTGCTCCACCACTTTTTGATCATATGAAAAATATGATATATCCCCCCCCAATATATAAATCTAACCATAACTACGTTATGGTTAACTGAGTTTTATAGTGAAAAGAGCAGCTTTATTGGTCAAGGATTGAAGGCTCTATATTGCAGGAAATTGCACGTACAGGTTAATTAAATTTAAAAAAAAATCTGCCGTGGAGGGGCTCGTGCCTGACCCCCTCCAAAACCACCCCTTGCCTGCAAAAAAATAAACTTTGGAAACAATTTAAAAAAAAAAAAATTGGAAAAAAAAGGGGGGCACCTATCTGGGCTAAGCCCCGGATCTCCTATAATCCTAAATCCGCCCCTGACCTGCAGTGGAGGATCTTGCAGGGAGCGCTGGCAGTCAACCAGTGTTGTCGCAAAAATTAACACAGATGTATCCAAAAAAGTGTGACCATGGGGGCGCCGAGCCTTCTGCCCGGCTGCACCACGCCTGTGGAACAGCCTCCCCCATCCAGCTGAGGGCACCACACAGAGCCTGGCCTCTTTTAAAGCAGGCCTGAAAACCTACTTGTTTCAAAAGGCCTTTGATTGCTAGCTTTTTTTCTTTTCTTTTCTTTTTTCTTGTGCTGTTGTCTGTTTATACTATGTTTTTAACTATGTTCTATTTTTATTCTGTATTTTATTTTTATTATTATTAATAATTATTAACCCCTGTAGCACTTTGGGATCCTAGTGAACGAAAAGTTGCAATACAAAATACAATTTATTCTATTATTATTATTATTATTATTATTATTATTATTATTATTATTATTATTTATTATTATTATTATTATTATTATTATTAAGAGTGTCCTTTCTGTCAGTCGCCAGAGACCATTTTCCACTGTTATGCTCAATGCGGGGAGACTGCAGGGTGCTTTTTTGGTATTTTACAAGCGATTTTTCGTACATGGTCATGAGAATTGGTCAGTTAGGAGTTTTGTTTTTGGAGCTGGTTACAGGAGGAAAAATACTGCAAAATGGCCACTTCTAAACTTTGTAGTGGGACAAGCTAGGGTGTTCCATATATAAAAGTAGGAAAAGCTGTATGGAAAATGGTTCAGGGGCAGATTTGATTCCTCTGTTCATTGGCGCTGGTGAGAATGAGAGTCGATTTTAGGTTTTCTCTTCTGATGAAGAATGGTAGAAGAGTTTATTTCAAGGCGGTGCTATAATGAAGCCATTTGTTCAGTCATTGAGGAGGAATTGGTTTTTAACTCTTTTTTGCATATAGCTTTTAATGCTGTGGAGTCTGTGATGGTTTTGTTCTTGTGGATTGGTGTGAGATATTTGTATTGATGAATTGAATATTTATTGGTAAATAAAGGTGTTACAAATAAATATAAAATCTATGTATCTCTCTCTGTCTGTATCTCTCTCTCTCTGTCCCTTTCTCTCTCTGTCCCTTTCTCTCTCTCTCTCTATGTCTCTCTAGGTCTAGGTATAGCTTGTATCACAGTAGGTCTGGTGATTCGTCTGTCGGTGGACGTTCTCCTGTTGGTTCACTACGGAGGATTCAACCTGAAGGAGAAGCTCTTCATCTCTGTGGCCTGGCTGCCCAAAAGCTACCGTCCAGGTAGAGAGAGAGAGAGAGAGAGAGTGAGAGAGAGAGAGGTCTGTATCTTCTGTGTCTCTCTCTCTGTCTGATTCTCTCTTGTCTATCTGTTCCCTTTCCTTTCTCACTTTCTCTCTATCTGTCTCTTTCTCTCTCTATCTATCTGTCTATTTCTCTCCTATCTGTCCTGTTTCTCTCTCTCTTCCCTTTATATGTCTGCCCTCTCTCTCTCCACGCTATCTGTCTGTCTCTCTCTCTGTCCTTCTCTCCTCCATCTAAATAAGTGTATGTGTGTGTGTGTGTGTGCATGTGAATGTGTGTGCATGGCGTGTGTGTGTGCGTGCGTGTGTGTGTGTGTGCTGCGTGGTGTGTGTGTGCGCGGTGTGTCTCCAGGCAGCGATAGGCTCCAAGGCGCTGGACATGGCCCGTGAATTGGGAGACGAGGCTCTCATTAAGTACGGTCTGGACGTCCTGACGCTCGCCGTCTTAGCCATCCTCATCACGGCTCCCATAGGGGGCCCTGGGGGATCGGACTGGCGGGGCCCAGGATGCTGCAGAGACAGCTTAGAGGTTAGGAACACACACACGCACGCACACACACGCACCACACACACACACAGAGACAGAGACATGGCTTTGTTCCGACACCTGGGACTCATGGCTCTCCTCGATGGACGGCAGTGAACACTCCCGATGATCTTTTCTCTCCTCACGCACCCTTCTGGATGGCTTTCTTATCCTGAGTGGTGGTGTTTGCCATACCACACGGTGACACAGCTCGTCAGTGCGCTCTCTGTGGTGCCTCGGTAGAGAAGTGTCGTGTGTGTGTGTGTCTGTCTCTTCGTCAGGGACACGACGACAGACGACACCACAGTCATCGGACTGATAAGCAACAACGATGAGATGGGAGTACAGCGATGAGCTAGTCCAGCTGAGTGCGTTGGTGCAAAGACAACAGCCTGGCACTGAATGCCAGCAAGACTAAGGAGCTCATCGTGGACTTCAGGGGACATCAGGGCAACCACTCCGCCATCAGCCTGGATGGGACACCAGTCAGTGGAGGTCATCAACTGCCTCCGGTTCCTCTAGGACTCAGATCTCTGATGGACCTAAGGTTGACCTACAACAAGAAAAAGATCACCGGGTGTTCACTGCCGTCCATCGAGGAGATCCATGAGTCCAGGTGTCGGAACAAAGCCCGGGACACCAGCTGTTCTTCCCCCTGCGATCCGGTCTGAAACTAATTTCTACCCACAGGCAGTACGCCTGATTAACAGTTAACAGAGAGAGAGAGAGAGAGAGACTTTTAGGACGGACCAGGGGTGTGATGGAAGATGACAGAAGTGGTTCTGGTTCTGGGGTGCGGATGTCATCCTATGGTTCTGGTTGATCCATGAAAGAGGCCTGCTGCATTATACTTGCCATTATTCCCAGTTTATTACAGCTGGTCTCTATGTTCAGTTTATTACAGCTGGTCTCTGTGTTCCATGTTCAGTTTGGAGCCAAACACAAAACGAAATAGCAAAACCTAAAGTGTTAATCCTTTTTTACATATCTATAGATACTATATATCTGTACACATCTCTTACTAGTTATGCTGCTGGCCAGTATGACTTACTACCAGTGTCTTTATACCTGTATCACTGTACATAATAATTGCTACAACTCTGTACATATTAGCACTATTACTCAGTACTTCGTTTATATATTTTTAGATCCAGTTTAATCACCTGTACATGATATTTTTGCTATATATTGAGCTACTGCACTGTCATGTTTGCCACTCTGGTAGGATTGCCACACTTATACAGCCAGTACCATGGTGAGAAACTGAAAATTACCATCATACTACCTTGATACTTGATTTATAAAGGATGGGTTGATAGATAAAGAAAAGGAAACACATGGCCTGTGACTTACACTTTGAATCTCTCCGCAGGATGAGCCGGAGAGTGCGGGACAATGACTCAAGATAGGGAGCCAGTTGGTTCGAGAAAAGAAATCGTCATCTGCTACGAGAGCAAGCTATGAGCATATCCGATTGGACCCGACTCCTTAAAGCCATTCTAGAACAGTTTCTGACAACGTCGCTTTCATAAAACATGTGTTGTATGTTTCTGTTCTGCTACATTCAAGGTAGGACCAAGAGGTACTAGATACGTCCCGATATTATCACTGTTAAAGGTGCTATAGATAACATTCAGCCACTTGATGTCGCACTAGAGCACCAGCATGTCATTTATCCAATCGGGTGCATTCCACATGGAGAAATGGGAAGTAGGGAGGTGATGCATGCACGCAACATTCATTTTGGACCCACCAACATTTTCAATGTTTTTTTGGGGGGGGAACGCGATTAAAAGCGATTCTACATTTTATTCCACATGTTTCTAAAGGCTCTGGATGTATTGGTTTTTTAAATGTTTTACTCTACATAGAAATTTTATCTATATTGCCTTTAACCCTTTCACTGCGACAATACAGAAGGTTAACCCTTTCACAACCACTACAGAAGGTTAACCCTTTCACTACCACACTACAGAATTGATCGATTGAAAATGTTATTAAGATTGCAGAATGGGTACAATACAGTACAGCTCAATACACACAATTGTTAAGGGGATGCAGACCAGAGAAAGACTTTAGTCTTGTTTACATCAGGGTCCCCCATTTTCAATTCATAACACAATTGGATTAACAGTCTGTAGTGTGGTAGTGAAAGGTTAACCGTCTGTAGTGTGGTAGTGAAAGGTTAACCGTCTGTAGTGTGGTAGTGAAAGGTTAACCTTCTGTAGTGTGGTAGTGAAAGGTTAACCTTCTGTAGTGTGGTAGTGAAAGGTTAACCGTCTGTAGTGTGGTAGTGAAAGGTTAACAGTCTGTAGTGTGGTAGTGAAAGGTTAACCTTCTGTAGTGTGGTAGTGAAAGGTTAACCGTCTATAGTGTGGTAGTGAAAGGTTAACCGTCTGTAGTGTACTAGTGTGGTAGTGAAAGGTTTAAAGCCAGATATTTTCATAACTGAACAAACTGTCCTCAGAGGAACCGGATCCCCGGAAAGACCGTTTGAAGCTAGAAATCTGCCTGAAAAGTTGCTGCTTCACTGCGGTCGTTTACGACGGTGTGACCACTGACACCGGAACCTGAACCCCCGGTCTCTGCAGTAGTAGGCGAGTGCTTAGACCTCTGCACCACCCAGACGGCCCCCTAAACACTAGTTTATTTTTTTTAATAGTTCATAAAGTCATAGAATTGAAGACCACACATCTCTCATATCGAGTGAGAAATTTGCCAGGTGTGATGGAAAAAATATAGGTATATCTTAAAGGAACACACCCAACATTATGGAAAGTACGCTTACTGTCTTCTCCAGAGTCAGACAAGATTAGATACCAATTTCCTCTCTGTGCGTTCAGTAGAAAGCTATCCGGCTAGTCTAGCTTAGCACAAATGAATGGAAGCGGATAATATGGACCAGCTAGCCTAGCTGCCAAAAACACCTCTCCTGGAGTTTTAAGCTAGCCTAGTGGTCCGTACTTTCTTCCATTGATTTGTGCTAAGCTAGGCTAGCTTGCAGCCAGATACTGAATGCACAGAGGAAATTGGTATCCATCTTCTCGTCTGACTCTGGAGAAGACGGTTATGACTTTGGTCATGGCGTTGGGCCACGAGGAACAGGATTTCTCTCTCTCTATACATCTCTATGGTACATACCACTCAGATACACCTGTGAGTAATCAACCAATAAATCAAAACCCACAGTCAGCCAATGGGATGAGTAATATAACTACACTCAAGTTACCAATATTCATAGTATAATTTATACATTGAAAGAAGGCCCAGTTGGATAGAACATATCTTAGGTAACAGAAAATACATACTAGACAATACATGCAATAGAATATATACATAGAAAGAAGTCATAACCCAATCAAATGAAAATATAATTAAGAACGTTCTTTATAGAAAATACTGTAGAAAAGTAGTCTGGGGGACGTGTGTTCAGATGGAATATCCAAAGCGCTTCCCTCTGAAGTAGGTTCATGTCGACATTCCCACCTTGTTGAGATCATGTTACTTTTTCTATGCCAGTATATTTGAGAGCAGAACCAGATTTTCCTCAGCATGTTTTTATCTCCAATCAGGGTGCATTCCACATGGAGAAATGGGAAGTAGGGAGGGGATACATGCCTGTAACATGTAAACATTCATTTTGAACCTGCCAAAATTTTGTAAATGATAAATTCATTAATAATATTTTGAGAGGAAAAGCAATACTTTTTATACCTAAGCTCTGTGGATGTATTCTTAAAAAATATATATAATAAAACATTACTCTACATAAAGATGTTATCTATAGCTAGTTGTGCCCAGTCGTCATGCATTTCAGGTTACAAATATTTCTCATATATAATATAGCCTGTAGTATTTAGGAAATTACACTGTTCATATGTTTCTGATGTGATCTATTCTAAGTTGTGATATTGATGATGACCTGAATAATTATGTCACAATCACATCCAATGCTGTTCAGATAAATCTCATTAAAAACTCGATTTGTAATTTCATTTGTACAGTTGTGATTATTATAAACACGTAGATTTCTGCACTGTAGGGTTTATAAGAAAGGCTGGAGGGAGAAGGATAGAGAAAGAAATACCTTTATTTGTCTAAGGTCAGACTGAAATGGAAATATTGAACACTGACCCATAGGGGGGGGGGGGCACAATCTGGGGGGGGGGGGGGGGGGCACAATCTATCTAAAATGTGTTCCTCCTAACAATAAAATACTACACTACACCTCCCCATTATTATTTTTTACCAGAAACATTTCATTCTGATGTGACATACAGGCAGTTTACTCTTGGATAAAGTAACAGTCCACAAAAATAAATTGATTCCTGGAGGAGACTCCGTAAGGAGGGTTTCCTAATTGACCACAGGAAAAAAGGTACATAATGTTATGTTATGTTATAGCCATAAGTAATATATTTATGTATTGTACCAGCAAAAGTCCAAAACAAACGCTGCAACCGGGAGTTGAACCAACAATCATGATGAATGAATGGAAGCGGATATGGACCACTAGCCTAGTCCCACTCTGGAGAAGACGCATTTCCCATAATGTTGGCGTGTTCCTTTAACGGTTCCCCAGCAGATTTTCTGGAAAACGTCAAAAGTAAAAAATGTAAATGTACTATGTAATATATGTACTTATTTGTAATACATTACAAATACTACATGTTAGATTCTCAATACAATAAGTAAATATATTACTTATATCTTTTCCTGTGGTCGATTACTTTATTTACATATTCTGCAAGGTAAAAGGGTCAAAAGGTCATTTTCCACTTCTTTAATCACTCCCACTGTCTACTCTCCTCCTCCTCCTCCTCCTCCTCCTCCTCTTCTTCTTTCTTCTCTCTCCACCTCCTCCAGTCCTGAGAAGAAGTCGTCTCCCCCGCAGGCTTTCTTACTGAGAGACTTCATCCTACCGTCTTTCTTCTTGCGCTTGCGGTAGTCGTTGACCGTCATGGCAGCCAGAGACGAGAGTGTCCCAGAACTTGATGAGCTGGTCGTGGGCGCAGCTGGCCAGGAGGCCCGAGTCTCTGCTCTTACAGAGCTGCTCCACGGGCTCCCCCAGGTGCGTCTCCCCGAGGTGCCTGCCCGATGCAGCCGATCACACGGTTAGGAAGCACGTTGATGGCCCTGGAGAGAGAGAGAGAGAGAAAGACAGTCGATCACACGGTTAGGAAGCACGTTGATGAGGCCCTGGGAGAGAGAGAGAGAGAGAGGGAGAGAGAGAGAGAGAGAGAGAGATACAGTCGATCACACGGTTAGGAAGCAGGTTGATGGCCCTGGAGAGAGACGAGAGAGAAAAAATTACTTGAACTTGGAGAGAGAGAGAGAGAGAGAGGAGATTGAGAAAGAGAGAGAGAGATATAGACAAAGGAGAGAGGAGAGAGACAGAGAATGAGAGTGAGAGAGAGAAAGGAGAGAGAGGAGAGTGAGAAAGAGAAAAGGAGAGAGATAAGGAGAGGAGAGAGACTGGAAAGAAGGAGGAGAGGAAGAGACAGAAGGAGTGAGAGAGGAGAAAGAGAGGAGTGAGAGAGAGGAGAGAGAGAAAGGGATAGGGATAGAGAGAGAGGAGAGTGAGAAAGAGAGAGACAGAAGGAGTGAGAGAGAAAGTGTTGTTACAATTTGGAAATGTAAAAACACAAACTATTGTTTTTATCTGGATGGCTTAGAGTAGACGACAGAGTACAGCAACTTGAAATGGGCCTGGGCCCTGTTCCTCATACGTATAATTTTCAGGATAACTTGACATAAGTTAGACTTTTCGGTTCCCTGACACGCGTTTGTCTAAATCACTATGGCAACAGATCAAAAAGTTTGAACCTGCTCCAGCGCAGAGTTTAGTTCAGTTAGCTGGATAAACTGGCCACGCCCTCGCAAATGCCAGCTCCCTTCCTCACAGATTCTGAATTATGTTTTTGTGCTTAGTTTTTCTAGAGGAGGCGTTTGAAATGTAAAATAATAGACCAAAAATTCTGATAATAAATCATATTCAGCCTATGGATTTACTTTGTCCTAAATAATGCACGTCATAGTTATATGGATACGACGCTCACAAGTCGTGACACACACTGTGGTTATTTTAATAACGGAGCATTGCAAATGTGAATCCCACTGGGATATTTTTAATGAATGAAACCTATCGGGCGTTTGGATTCGTTTCATATTCTCCGCTGTGGATGCATTTGCTTAACGGAGTGCCTGGATTGTGTTTCATTCAAGCATAAATTGAAGCGTCTTTATGCATGGATTGTGGATGTGAATTAAGACGAATCTGAATCTGTGGATTGTTGAATTGTATCACTGTCACTCACACATTATTGTGATATTGTAACTGGGATTAAAATGTCTGAGGAGATGCGCTGTTTGACGGATTTGATGACGTGGACGTGACTTGATAAAAGTGACTGAGCAATTGCAAGCCTTTGACGTTTTGATGATGTATTTATCTGTTCAAGCACTGTTATCTGATGATGAACATGACTGGTGTCACTGGTATAAACCAAAGGTTAATCAATTCAATGCATGTATGGATGATGTCCGAAACAGATTAAAACCTGATTAATAGTGGAACTGTATATAGCCTCCAAGCCTCTGACACGTTATTTCGGGGGGTCGCGCCTTGAAAACTTTGGGAACCATGTATTTATATAGTACATGATACCTAAGCGCATACAGTACAGATATCCTCATAAGTATCTATTCATTTGTATCAATTAGATACTTTTTTATCTACTTATTCTGAAAGAGTTGAACTAATTATTTTCGCTAGCAAGATCTCATTCAATTATTCATTCCATTAAGCCTACTGCCAGCAGGCACATTTAAAGAAATATAATCTGATTGATTGGGGTAATGAGGGACTTAAAATTAGCCTATAGATATGCATTTAACTTGTCTGCGAGGCTATTGAGCCGTACTGTATTGTACACATTCTGCAATCTGTTAATAAAGTTTTCAATCAATCAATGGCGTTAGAAAATCAGGATTTCTGCGATCGACACCTGCTGTCTTTTCAGGTAAGGCGGCCGCGCGCAATTATCCTGAGTATCAAGTCTGGTTCTAATTAACGAGAGTGAATCAGCATTTGAGGAACAGGCAAAGCCTGGTTTCAAACATTGGTGAATTGAATCTGGCTAATGGGACTTTTGATCGACTTAGTTGAACCAGGTACGGGGAATAGGGCCCTGGTCTATAAGATACACTACACCAGCGGTTCTCATTAGGGGTGCCGCAGAGAGCTGCCAGGGGTGCCTTGAAATAAAAAAAAATATATACAAAAAAAAGTTCTTTTTTTGGATTACAGAAAATTATCACTAAAATGCTATCTGTTGCAGCTGCACTGTTTTCCATGAAAATACCATATTTGGATAAGTTTGACCATTTCTCAAAATCTGAAAATAATTATTTAATAAAACACAGAAAAGGATCACCAAGTTACTCTGGATAAAAAAAAACTTTACAGACAACATTGAAACAAAGCTTCCTGACACATCTCCATCCAAACTCTTGGAAGAACTCATTGAAATCTCATCTGATACCACCTGGAGAGCTTGTTTCAGAGTGTGGTGCACTGCAGAGTACCAAGTATCTCATGATGCAGCAGTTAAGTTTCAAGTTTCTTTAATAGTTGTCATACAGAAGTACAGAATACTTTTATACAAAATGCTTCTTACTGTTTCGCTCCAGAGACTGTGTTAGACAAGATAAGTATGAAATAAAATAGTATAGCATGTAAAATAGAAGTAAAAATAGAGGTCACAGTGTTCAGTATAGACATATGTACAATGTTCGATGCAGAATAGAAGTAACTGATTTACCATATAATATACAATATACTATGCAATGTACTAATATCCAATACTATATAGTGCAGAGCAGAAATGGGATGAGGTACAATTTAGGTACAATTTACAGTAAGGTGTACGAGTTGTAGTGCAAATCCTTTACCAATAAATATAAAGTGTAGAGTGTGTTTAGGTGTTCTAAAGTGTGTAAAGTGGGTGCTGCAGTGAGTTGTTTGTTTAAAGTGAGTGTGTGCGTGTGGATGTGTGTGCTGTGTGCATTTGATGGTTGTTGCATAGTGTTTATTGTTCGTTGAGCAGCCTGATGGCCTGGGGATAGAAGCTTCTTCTGAGTCTTTCTGTGCTCGCCTTAAGACTCCGGTATCGCTTGCCTGACCGCAGCAGTTCAAAGAGGAGTTGTTCGGGTGGCTGGAGTCCTTGATGATTCTCTTAGCCTTCCCCCTGCACCGCTTGTTGTAAATGTTCTGGAGGGTGGGAAGCCCCCCTCCAATTGTGCGTTCGGCTGAACGTGTCACTCTTTGTAGTCTGCTACGGTCTTGTGCAGTGCTATTCCCAAACCAGGAGGTGATGTTGCCAGTCAGGATGCTCTCGATTGTACATGAGTAGAAGTTCCTAAGGATCTTCTGACTGACTTGGAACTTCCTTAGGCGCCTGAGGAAGTAGAGGCGTTGTCGTGCCTTCTTCACAACACTGTCAATGTGTGTGGTCCATGTCAAGTCCTCGGATATGTGGGCTCCGAGGTACTTGAAACTGTTCACTCTCTCAACCGGTGCCCCGTCGATGCTGAGGGGGCTGTAGTCCTTGACCCCCGACCTCCTGAAGTCCACAATCATCTCTTTTGTTTTGCTGACGTTCAGGGAGAGGCAGTTCTCCTGACACCACTGTGACAGATTATCTACCTCTTCCAGGTAGGCCCTCTCGTCGTTGGCAGAGATCAGGCCCACCACTACTGTGTCATCAGCAAATTTGATGATTGTGTTGTTGTTCCGCTGTGCCACACAGTCATGTGTGTACAGGGAGTAGAGGAGGGGGCTCAGAACACAGCCCTGGGGGGCCCCTATGTTGAGCATGATGGATGAGGAGGTGCAGTTGCCTGCTCTTACCACCTGGGGTCTGCCCGTCAGGAAGTCCAAGACCGACTGGCAGAGGTCATAGTTCAAGCCCAGGTCCCTGAGCTTGGCTATGAGTTTGGAGGAGACTATGGTATTGAATGCTGAGCTGTAGTCAATGAACAGCATTCTCACATAGTTCCCCTGCCTCTTGTCCAAGTGTGATGCTGCTGTGTGCAGCACATGGGCTATGGCATCCTCCGTGGATCTGTTGGGGCGGTATGCAAATTGCAGGGGGTCCAGGTTGATGGGGAGGGAGGAACAGATGTAGCCCTTCACTAGCTTCTCAAAGCACTTCATGGCTATGGAGGTGAGGGCTACAGGGCGGTAGTCGTTGAGGCAAGCGGGCGTAGATTTTTTGGGTACAGGGATGATGGTGGACTTCTTCAGACAGGTGGGGATGACAGCCTGTTCTGAGGACAGGTTAAAGATGTCAGTGAATACCGGGGCCAGTTGGTCGGCACAGACTTTTAAGGTGTTGATACCATTCAGCACCACATATCTGTATGAAGCTGGCTTTTCATCCATGACAGCTCTGAAAACAAAATATAGGGCCAAGTTGAGCCTTGAGGATGACATACGTGTTGCCTTGTCAAAGATCTCCCCACGTATTGACCGTATTATTAGCCAGCAGCAGCAGACCTCGCATTGAGCTAGAAATGTCCACTGAGTGAACGAGTGCTTATTTTCTGTATTTATTTATATTTTTTGAGAAATGGTAACTTGGTGATCCTTTTCTGTATTTAAAATAAAATACATGATTTTCTGTTTTTGAGAAATGGTCACACTTATCCAAATATGCAATTTTTATGGAAAAGTGTGCAGCTGCAACATATAGCACTTTACTGAAAATGTCCTGTAATGTTATTTAAAGAAATATGCTATTTGATTTACTACTACAAGCAGTGTAATGTCAACAGTACTAAGCCATTTAGACCTGAAACACCTGTTAATAATGCATTATATAGGCATATACACACAAATGTGTTTCCCGGTTTCTTAAATAAACATTATTTTGAAAGCAAGCACGTTTGTCATCATTGTAGCAAAAAAGACAGCATCGGAAAAGTCTTTATCGTATCAGGGCTCCAGACTAACTTTTGTCAACACCGTCCCAGAACCGTCCCGAAATACAATTTTAACCGTCCCAAAGTGAATGTAACCATCCCAAAAATCTAATGGTTGTCGTCTATAGTTGTTATTGCCATAAGAAACACCATTCAGAGAAGGGGAGAATAAATTGATTTAGTCAAAAGGCTCCCAGGTGGAAAGATTTCACAAGAATAATTATGATTAAAAATAAATAAATATATATATAAAAAAAAGTGTTTAACAAGTGCTAGTATAGGGATATTTGGTCACGGTGCTGTTATAGTCAACCAATTGGAGCCATGTTGATTATTCCTTCCATAGGAAAATATATTTAAATGTATTTGTATTTTATTTCATTTGTTTTTTTTGTTATTACAAATGTGTGTGTTTATGGTTGAAAATGTTAGAGATAAATAAAGATAAAATCAAATCTAACTGAATAAGTTCCCTCTTCTAACAAGAAAGAAAAATGTAGTTTAGCTTTAAACTATATAATGTCATTGCGTCCAGAGATTCCACCTTTGATAACTAAAGTAATGACACTTGACTAGTAATGAAACATGTCCCTTAGATCGCGCTGTCCTCCTGGTCGATATTGATAACTGCTGCTAAAATAAAATAAGTCCCGAGTCGAGACTCCGTGCTGCTCCCAACGAATCCAAATAGTATGCAACTGCAGAGCCGCAGAGCCAGGGGTGCTTTCAGGTCCGGTCACAGGCCCGCTCAACAGCGCCCCCCACCCAACGGCTGAATTGCCAATGGCTGAATTGGAGTATTGCTCTGCAGCTGCATGCTATTCGCAAATCCAGCATGAGCCAGCTCCCGCTGCAGCCGTCGTTATCAGAACACTACACACATATCATAATGTTTACAGCAAACTGTAGTTGATCACCAGGTATGTTTTATTAACGTAGAATAATTCATATATATATATATATGCGCGCACTGACAGTCGGCTAATTGACATTTCCTGTGAAAAAAATAAAATCCTCTCCGTCCCGTTTGCGTCCCAAAAAAGATTTCGGTTCGTCCCAAATCAATATTTGATCGTCCCCGGGACGACGGGACATCGTTAATCTCGAGCCCTGGTGCCCTGGAATATTTTATTGAACACAGGGGTGCCTTGGCAGCAGAAAGGTTGAGAACCCCTGCACTACACCACTAAGATACCCATGTACATGTCGAAATACTTCCCAAAGGTCAGTGAATTCCACGACCACAACACCAGTTCCACAAATCATGTTCAACCCAGATTCGGCTCAAACAAGGGACTAAACACATTTTGCAATTATGCCACAATAATGTGGAACACACTACCCACAGCCGTGAAGGAATGTGAATCCCTACCCTCCTTCAAAACCGCTCTCAAAGAGCACCTACGGGTGGCTGCAATTGGAAACTGGCCCCTGTAAATGTCCAAATCCCCCCACCAATGTACAGTTTCTTCCCATGCAGATGTATATATTTTTTATGATCTCCTTTTACTACACAGTTCTGTATATCTGTATTGTCTTGTATGTCATAAATGTCTGGATGTAACAGTACTAGTGTTGTCACGATACTGGAATTTCTAACTTCGATACGATACCTTGAAAAGTATCGATATTCAATACCATTTTCGATACCACAGGGAAAAGATTTCAATCTTAAAATGTAAATTTCTTTATTTTTATTATTATTTTTTTTTAAAGCTTTTGTTGCTGGTCGGTTCTCCTCACCTTCTCTCTGGTATTATAAGAGAAGAGAAATATAACACTTTTAAAACCCTTTGTTTCTCTTTAGATCAGACATTTAAAAATAACTAAATTATCTAATCTAATCTTAGAAATTAAGTAATGTTAATAGTACTTTGATTGAGAACTTTATTAACAGATTGCAGAATGGGTACAATACAGTACAGCTCAATACAAACAACTGTTAAGAGGATGCAGACCAGAAAAATATTTTAGTCTCGTTTACATCGGGGTCCCCCATTTTCAATTCACCAGGAATGCGTGTTAAGCATAACAGCATCTAAGTTAATTTACTTCTGACCATTATAGTCAAAGTATTTTCCTATGAACTGAAACTCTGAAAAGATCACATAAGGCTAGCATCATTGGCGTTCAGTTACAGCTATATTGGCCAACGTTAGCCAGCCAGCTACTGCACTACACACTGCCAGCTGGCTACCTTTAACAACAGCCAGCTAGCCAGCTACTGCACTACGAACTTCCAGCCAGCTAGCTGGCTACCCCAATCCACAACAGCCAGCCAGCCAACCGTACAAAATACAGTCTCAGCCAATCACATCGATTTGTACAGTTAGTTGGCTCCACTCCATTGCGAATTAAAAGGTGCAGCCAGCAGACCGTATTAGCTGGCTACAGTTGCTGGGTGGCTAACGTTAGCTAGCTAGCAGCAGCAGCTGCAAAAAACGAACTCCAATGGTGGTATCAGCCGTTGATATGAGCTATCAGTAGCTAGCCAGCTAGTCAGCTACATAACGTTAGACAACGCCTCGTGCTTTTAACTAAAGTGAATAGTTTACTGGGCCATTTGATTTTGATGTTGAAAGAGGTGCTGCACTCTTGCTCTTTTCAGAGCGAATGAGAGATGTTGACACTAGACGGGTCTGTGGGGAGGAGGGGGAGGGGCAGGGGCAATGCACTGGGAACAACTTGCTGTAGGATAAGAGAAGACAGCGTTTCGATAGTGCAGAAAGTATCGATATTGCGGGAAATTAGTATTTAAACTGTTTTAAATATTCAGAATCGATATGTATCGAAAAATCAATATTTTTGACAACACTAAACAGTACTGTATATCTGTATGTCGTGCAGGGGCAGGGCTAGGGGGTGGCTACTTGGGCTCAAACCCCGAATGTTTTCTGAAAAGCCCCGAATCTATATAAAAAAAAAATTATAATAAAAAATTTGGACAATGGGTCTCATTCTCGAACATTTTTCAAGGAGTTATTTTGGAAGACTTATCTTGGAACCACTGAGACAGAATCAATGACAAGTTCACTCTGAGTCTCGAACGTGCTGGGAATATGTATTAAGTGGCTGAAACGGTCGCACCTGTGACAAGATCTGGTACCTGCTTGGCGAATGGCATTCGGTCTTAAACTCGAAACGCGCGTTCCCGTTCAGGTCATTTGCATACAAAACAACGCCTCCAGAGCTCCTTATAAGGCAACTAGTGACGCAGCTGTGTGAAAATGGAATGGCGGAAGTGCTTTGCGAGTCTTGCGAGCCATCAAAACTAGATTAGATTAATGTATTGGCATCATATACAGCTCGTGGTACACCTGCCGCAGCGCGTGCACACACGCACGCAGTACTGTATATGAATGAATGAAATATATATAGCCTACGGCGGGCGTAATGAATGAACGCAGTATGGCTTGTTATTCCATAATTAAGCCTATACTGTTCATTCGTAGGCGCACACAAGACTTGTTATGGAATATTAATGCAGTCTATTTCCACTGATTAGCTTTAGTTCTTATTTATTTATCCACTGTCATTTCACTGTTGGTGTATAGGCTATATAGTGTATTTCAATATAAGTTTCATTGATTAATGATATATTCGAAGGAATGCAGGTTTATAGCTATATCAGCCCCCTCCAATGTACAGTAAATGACCAAGTATGGTTGTCAATATTCCAATGTACAGTTTTGCTTGTACAGTGTAAGTCTATCCCCCACCCACCCCTCCTACCCAACCTCCTCCAACAGTTTCTACGTCAAATGTACTCTCTTTTTGTATCACAAACAGTACTGTATTTGCAAATCTGGTATGTCATATATGTTATGATGAATTGAAAATGGGGGACCCTGATGTAAACAAGACCAAAGTCTTTCTCTGGTCTGCATCCACTTAACAATTGTATGTAATTGAGCTGTACTGTACTGTACCCATTCTGCAATCTGTTAATAAAGTTTTCAATCAAATCAAACAAAGGTCTGTCCCCTTGTATACCAATCAATGGGATACATTGCATGTTGACCTGCATTCTTTCAAATGTATATAATTAATCATTAAAACAGATGTGTAACAAATAAGAAATACAAATTCCACAGAAGGCATTAAATAATTATTATTTTCAATCATTTCACAATAATTGCATAATTGTGTTTGAATATCTGAGTAATTAAAGTAATTATACATTTGTCCAAAATAGCTGGTTCAGATATGGTTAAGCAGCTGCCCTGTGATCAGATGAATCCATATTATTTATTTTTCCGACATCAAATGGGTAATTTCTTATCGTACAAATATTGTCATATTTATTTTAATTATGATTAAGTAATTAATTCCAAGGAGGCCTGTAGCATTGACATGAAGGAATCACTATGAGAACACAGTCTGTCAAGTTAATAAAAATTTCAATTACTCAATCAATCATACGACTGCTCCTCAGCACTGTTAAAACTGCTCTCAGCCACGCTCAAATCTGATCTCAGGAAAATTTGGGGACTCCCGCTCCCAGCCCTAATATGTCTTAAATGGGCAGAAATCTGCCTAAGAGGAAATTTTTTGTCGTAAAATGAGACCCAATTACATGAAAATATGTTTGCACCAGATTTAGCAGAAGCTAATTTCCATCTGTAGTCTATCCAGCTGCTAACTGTATTTGAGTGAGTTCAGTCTTGGTGTAGACTCAGACCTAAGCTTTAAATCACAATCAACAAGTTGACAAAAACATAATTCTTCCACCTTAGAAACATAGCTAAAGTACGGCCATTTATAAATCAAAAGGACGCTGAAAACCAGATCCATGCCTTTATCTCAAGCCGACTCGACTACTGTAATGCACTCCTTACCGGCCTCCCGGAAAAATACGATGATAACTATTTTATTGCAATGCACTATTGCATTATTTTATTCTATTTTACCAACTATTTTATTGCACTGCACTATTTTACTTTGTATCAGTGATAATCAAACCGTAAAAACAAAGACGCATATTAACACTTTCAGCGCCAGATGGCGCTGTTTACTGTTACTGTTGAAAGGCCAGCGCCTTTTAACATGGGGATAACGTGGCTGTGTTTGCAGGCCTAAAGCTATATTATAGCTATGGATCTAATAATAGTCGATTGTCATTGAGTTTCTTCCGGTCAAGATGCAAAAAAACAGATCATTTTTCCATCCATACATTTCCGTTTTATACCGTCGTGAATATGAGTGTAGTTTCAGGGTGGTCTGGTGTCATTTCCAAAATGACAGACACCAAGCCACATCGTTTCAAATAGAGTGCAATAGCGGCCGCAAGGTGTTAGGCGGCGGTATTGGACTTTTGAGATCTCAGACCCATCCCCAGTGATAACACAGGCTGCCAGCATGTCTTTATGAATGGAAATATCGAATAAAAGAAACAACGATGAAAACCCGACTATACTCTGGTTTTCGGGGGTCCTGGTGCTCAACGTTCAGCGAGTTAACCCTAGATCTTAGATCCTAATATGAAAAACGATGTGATTTAATGTTCTATGTCTTACCTTGACTTTGTATATTTTACTGCTAGTGCTATCTATTTTATGCTTTATGTCTGCACTTTATGCATTGCTCTTGATCTGCCAATGTTGTGCTCATTTTATGCCTGTCTTTTTGTACTGCTGTGAAGCACTTTGAGCTGCAATTCTTGTATGAAAGGTGCTATACAAACAGTGTATTATTATTATTATTATTATAAATTATTATAGTTTGCTTCATTAATTAAAGGGTGTGAATTTAAGTGTTCTCTAGTGCCTTTTGTCCGCTTTAAGGTGGTGGTATAAGTTAAAGGTTGTGGTGTAGAAGTAAAAAAAAAAAAAAAAAAATCCTATCTGGGCTAAGCCCCGGATCTCCTACAATCCTAAATCCGCCCCTGATGTCGTGTATATCATAAATGTTCTGATGAATTGAAAATGGGGACCCCGATGTAAACAAGACAAAAGTCATTTTCTGGTCTGCATCCCCTTAACAATTGTTTGTAACTTAGTATTGAGCCGTACTGTATTGTACCCATTCTGCAATCTGTTAATAAAGTTTTCAATCAATCAATCAATCTGAGGTAGCTGGATTCCTAGCTCACACATCTTGCGCCTCCAGCTGTATTGCAAGGTACACACACGCCTCACAGGATTTCAGAGACTTCTGTTTGAGTGGGATTTCTGTTTCAATGTCAAAACAAGCACTTTTAGTGGACGTATGTTACTTTGTAGGGCTGCAACTAAGGGTGGGAATCACCAGTTTCATCACGATACGATACGATATCGATTCTTTGGACAACGATACGATATTATCCGATATCACACAGTCTGCCACGATACGATACAATTCGATTCAGGTGCCTGCGATCGATATGAGACGATATTATATGCCCATTTAACACAATCAGTAACATTTAAATCAACAACAAAAAAAGGCAATGGAAATATCATTTGAAATTTTTATTTTTGAGCTCTTCCAGACATTTAAATGAAAAACAATAATGTTTTTAATACAAATAGACCTCCTGTTCACTGTTTTTGGTTTGTTTTTCTTTTTTTTCTATATTAATATCCTATTCACTGTCACAGAGCTGTATTAAGGTGAAATACCGGCCAGATCCTGTTAGTGGGGCTATACCGAGAATGCACCCTCCTTCCCAGTCCCCACTTCTCTCTGCCTATGGCTCTGGGTTAGCTTGTTAGCTTACGCTAACGTAACGTTATCTTTAACGCGACGTGGGCATAATGGAGTGGCGAGGATTGCAAAGCAGGTTAGATGCATTGGACCCGTTGCAGAATAAAACAGCAGGGACATGTTTTGGGTCACAGAATAGGCACACTAGTCTTGCTCTAGTGACGGTCTAGACGCTACTGCTGTGTGCTGTTGATGTTAAACGGAGTTTCACAACACTGGGCGCGGGGCGATGACGTCGCCGGATTTTCAAAATAAGAGTATCGCAATATGAATCGATCTTTTTACGTTGCATCGATCCTATTTGATTATTGATAATAGATCGATATATCGATCTGGATCGATGGATCGTCCCACCCCTAGCTGCAACTATACAATTATTTTGTTATTGATTAAATCATCAATTATTTTAGATTAGTCAATTCATCTAAACTATTAATTTACCAGAAATATATCAACAATTGATTCAAATTGCAATTGAACATTTAAAAATGATTGACATGATTTTTTAAGTGCAGTGGGACCGAGACTAAATCTAACACATGTAACACATTTGTGTAAACAAAATATCAACAATCTCCAGAATTACTGACTCCACCTTTAAGGCACTTCCTTATCTATATGCTGTTTGAGCAATACATACTTTTGCATCTAACTGGCTTCCCATCTTTATATTTGTGGCCTTATGGGAGCCATCATCTCTCATTGTTTACTAGTGGATAGCTAAAATCTGGTTTCTGCGACAACACCCCCCCCCTGCTGGACACTTTTAACAGCACACATATGAACTGCATGAAGACCTTCAGAGGGAGGGAAAGATTATGGTGAGGAGGATTATAGGAGGGATGTTTGTAGAAACAAGGAAACACCTACAGCAGGGAGGGATACTTGTAATATCCTCAACAACAGTATCATAACAACAACCAGGGTGGTTCACAGGGCTAGTTAATGAGTTTGATTGTGGCCGGCGGTGATGTCGTCGTTCCTCAGAAAACAACTCAGTGAAATGATAAGCTAGCAGTCCCTATAAAACAAGGTGTTTTTATCTACATCATTTCATGGAGTTGTAATTAACACAAGGATTCAATTACAGCTCCATGAAATGATGTAGATGAAAAAGTAGCAACCCATTGTCTTATAGGGACTGCTACCTTATCATTTCACTGAGTTGTACAGCCCTGGCCTCTATTTTATTTGATTCCATAATTCTATTCTATTGTGCTTAATTTAGTTCATATATTAATTGTATCTTACTCCACCTCTTTATTGTATTATCTGTCTGTTAACACATTGACCGCCGGGGGTTGTGCCCATCTTATACCACTCTCTGCCAGCACTGTAAGCCTATGGAGATGTGTACCTTCTTTGCAGGGCTATAACTTTTTAAATTGTATTGCTATATTGACATTACTATGGCCCATTCAACATCGATTATCTATCGTTCAGGATGTAGGAACGTTATACTTTTTCATTCATACATTGTTGTGTTAATACCTTCGAGAATATAAGTATGTTTTTTATCTTTTCTGCTGTAATTCCAAAAACGCTAGTTATAGGCCCAAACGCATATGATAGATTATTGATTGGCGTTTATTTCTCATACACGCTATATTAAAAAATTCAAATGTATATGATCGGTATACATTATGCTTCATCATGCGTGGAGGAAAGGGGGGGGGTCGTTTATATTTCCTTGATCATCAGTAACGGCTTTATGTAGTATGGGTGGATATATTGATCAGACTGTTTGCAAACAAGGAAATGCACAATCGGGTTGAAAATAACGTTACTGTTCTCTTACCGTGCGCCAATGATACTGGAGGAGAAAGATCCCAATTATTTGACGCCGATCACCTACATCCATTTCCGGTTTGTATGGCGCAATAAACACCGAAATCATATCGATTATTGCGTTATGGCAGCGATCCATATGTACTATAGCAGGGGTGGCCAACCAGTCAGAGACTAAGAGCCACAAAAATTACTGTGGTACCACAAAGAGCCACACCATACCAGCGTTTCTCAACCTTTTTTTTCAGTCACGGCACCCTTCATGTGTTTATAGGTCTCACCCTCTGGCCTCTGAAGTTGCTAATGTCTTTTTTATTTGGGCCTCACAGGGTTAAAAGTACCCTGTGCGACCCACGGTTGCAAAATTACAAAATCACTTTTAGCCATTTAAAAAAATTATGTTTATTTAAAGGTCCCATGCATTATAAATGTCATTTTTCAGTCTCTAGCATTGTATTATAGTAATAGGAGTTCGTATCAATGTGTTTTAGGGTCTAAATACCATATTGGCGAATTGCTCTGTTTCAGCCCACCCCCTCTGTGCCTCTAGTAAATCGGGTCATTTTGATTTGAAGTCCCTGAGCACGTCACTGGGCGCTGTGGATAGACACAGTGATGCGATTGGCTCTGTGGTTGGAGCTAATGCCCGCCCCCATTCTACCTAGACTAGACAGCGAGTGGGGCTGCGGGGCCGAGAGGAAGAGAGAGCCGAGAGGGAGCCGAGAGAAAGGAAGAGAGAGGGAGGGAGGGAGAGAGAGGGGGCACTTGGGGGGGGGGGGGGACCTGCCGCACGGAGGTCCGCGCGACACACACCTCCGAACGGGAGTGATCGAAAGAAAAAAAGGGAGAGGGAGGGAGGGAGAGAGAGGGGGCACTTGGGGGGGGGGGGGGGGGACCTGCCGCACGGAGGTCCGCGCGACACACACCTCCGAACGGGAGAGTGATAGAAAGAAAAAAAGGAAGAGAGAGGGAGGGGCTTCTCTCTCTCTCTCATGGTATAAATGATTATTTGTGTAAATAAGGTTATACGCCGACCATTAAGAAAATACATGTTAGTTTAGGAATAAGGGGCAGGTAACTATATAACTATAAGATTTATTCTTCTTCCTGCTCCTTTTGTCCATGGAATGACTATTTATGATTTTTTAATGAAGAAACTATGATTGTATTATTCCATGTGGCAAATAAAAACTCTGAACTGAACTGAACTCTCTCTCTCTTCCCCCCCCTCCCTCCCTCCCTCTACCAGTGCAGACTGTGGTCTGACTGTCACTCAAAGTGCTTATGGGCGGAGCCAGGCCATAACAGCCTGATTTCTCGAGGCTGAAAAATTATGGTTTCGAGTACTTGATTAGAAATATAAAACAATTAATTTTTTTGAAAAAAAATTACAAATGTCTTCAATAGACTAACAGGAATTGTGTAAAGTTGCCCAAATAGTGCTAGGAATAGCAGTGCATAGCCCCTTTAAAAAATATTAAAGGGGAACTATTTTACTATTTCTTTCACTATTTGGGCACTTTTACACAATTCCTGAGAGTCTATGAAACACCTAGGTTTTTTTTTCAAAAAAGAAAAATGCATTGTTTTGTATTTCTAATCAAGTACTCAAAAACCGCATTTTTCTACCTCAAGATCTTAAGCCGTTTTGAGGCTGGGCTCCAACCACTGTGTGGCCTGGTGCCAACTGCCACATCAACTGCCACATTATTATGCAGCTGAGAAATCTCTGACATCACAGATATGCACATTTTCAGATGACTCAGTTCAGTGAGGGTGAATATTGTGAGAGGAGAATTGGAAGAATACGCCAATATGAGAATTAGAGACATAGATCCTATTAATATAAGTCCACATAGCTAAGAAACAATGGTAAACACTGAAAGAGGCCATTTATAAGATAGTTCCCCTTTAAGCACATGTATAGTCAATTGGTCCTGTTGTTCAGCCTCACAATGCTATTTGATAGTAAATGTGTTTATATGTCCCACCCTCTGGCCTCTGAAGTTGCTAATGTCTTTTTAATTTGGGCCTCACAGGGTTAACCTCTTAAGCCCGAGATATACAGTAAAAGTGTATATTTTCAGCATTATGTTTGTTTACCAATTATTTTAACTGTTATTAGTGAAATAATAAGATTATAGAAATCTCAGGGCATTGAGTCGGAAACCGGCGCATATTGACACAGTGGCACATTCAAAAGTGAGTGTAGTCTTTTGAAGGAAGAGACTCAGGGCTTTCAAATTTCGAAAAACTACCCTACGCAGCTCACACCAGCCCCTGTCAATCATCCGACTTCTGGATTTACAAATTTACATTATAAAAAAGATGGCAGAATTCAGTACTGTATCTACAAAACCTTCTGTTTAATCATCTTCCCTTTATTCATTTGCTTAGATTTTTCAGGTCTGGTAAATTTTAGCATGGTGTTATTCACAGTCAAAGATAAAAAAAAAATTAAATAGAATTGATATTCTCCTTTGGTTCATTACAATTTACTCAAGCCTAGTAACAGACACACTATTGCAAATCTGACACTGATCCAGTGATCCATATATGTCCCTAGATTCAGATACCAAGAACATGCAAATGGACCATTAACATTTTTTTAAAATGTTTATTCTACGTCCTTATGGAATGAGTGACATAAAAAAAAAAAAGTTAAAAAAAGAAAGTTAAATTTTTTTTATGGATGGAAGAGCCGCACATTGACGGGCAAAAAGCTGCATGCGGCTCGCGAGCCGCGGGTTGGCCACCCCTGTACTATAGTGTCTGTCAGAAGTCCCGTAGCGAGATGTGACTGCCGGAGGAATTTCCTTGACGCACCGATGACAACATCCGGTTTTGGCGAGAGTGTAACTCGCCCGACCATCCACCAGGCGGCGGTATTGAGCCGTTGCAGTCCCATCTAGGGTCCCGCTAGGGCACCGGGGGTTGGGTGGATGAATTATGAATGCCATGGCGAAAAAATGTAATATTGATCTACAAAACGCTGTACAGCGGTCAACGCATGGTGGGCAATAACGCTGGAAAGCGTTTTTGGCGCCCAATGTGTTAATGTCTGTCCGCCCATGTCGCACCGAAAACGACCAAAGCAAATTCCTTGTATGTGAAAACTACTAGATTTTAAAAACTACTAGCCGGGCAGATTTTTTACCAGCCAAAAATCCAATTAGTATTTATATTGTAACGTTTGGCCAATCATTGAACAGAGAGAGAGAGAGAGAGGTAGATAGATAGATAGAGAGAGAAGGCAGGCCTGAAAACCTACCTGTTCAAAAAGGCCTTTGACAGTTAGCTTTTTATTTAAATTTTATTGTGCTTTTGTTTTTAAATTGTCTGTTTATACTATGTTTTTAATTAACTATGTTCTATTTTTATCTTATTTTTATTCTGTATTTTATTTTATTTGCTTTACTAATAATTATTTTATTTCTATTTTTTTTAACTGTTTTAACCATGTAGTGTAGCACTTTGGGATCCCAGTGAACAAAAAGTGCATTACAAATCCAATCTATTATTATTATTATTATTATTATTATGTGTGGCTGCCGCCCTGGCGGACATCGGTGCTCTACTGAGTGCACCTTTCTAGTCTAGAGAGAGAGCGCTGATTCCCCGTAGCTGAGCAGCCCAGGGTTGCATATTGTCAACACAAGTTGGAAGGAACCCTGGATGAAGCGATATAACTGAAACGAATTGCCAATAAATGTGAAGTTATCTTTGAACCTGTTGCAGGGAATATGCCTCCACATATTTGGTCAAATGCGAAATAGTAAAATATCAGAGCACAATCAAAAACGCGATTGCAGCGTTTTCTTGTAGGCTAAAGGGTGATGTAAGACCTCATGTGCGTCTCATGTTACAAACTTGACATCGTGAGCAGAGCGCATCTCATTTACATTTAAAGTCACACACACACACACACGCACACACACACTTTCAACTCACCTTGACCTCGTGAGCAGAGCGCATCTCATTTACATTTAAAGACACACACACAGTTTCACTTTCGTTTCAACTCACCACTCCCGCATCATATTAATGCCGACCCATGCAGTGGATTTTGTTGGCCGCCAGATGGCGCCCAGACCTTAATTTATGACGGCCAAACATTAAATCTACAAGCCAGTGGCGCTGGGCGTGTAACTATTTTGTACCCTGTCCCCACCCCACTCACCGTATGAAGCCGTCCATGGACGCGGCGCACAGGATGCTGTCCGTGATGGGGAGCACGGAGTCCACGGACTCGGCCTTGATGGCGAAGCGGTCGCTGGTGGCGCCGAAGCCGTTCCAGTTGAAGATGTAGACGGTTCCCTCGCTGGAGCCGCAGACCACCTTCCTGCCGCGCTTCATGATGGCCACCGAGGTCAGGTCCCCGCTCTGGGGCTCGGAGATAACCTCGAACCGGCGCCTCTTGATGTTGAACACACCCATGGTGCCGTCGCCACTGTAGCATAGAATAGAATAGGTTAACCTTCTGTAGTGTGGTAGTGAAAGGGTTAACCTTCTAGTGCGGTAGTGAAAGGGTTAACCTTCTGTAGTGTGGTAGTGAAAGGGTTAACCTTCTGTAGTGTGGTAGTGAAAGGGTTAACCTTCTGTAGTGCGGTAGTGTACGGGTTAACCTTCTGTAGTGTGGTAGTGAAAGGGTTAACCTTCTGTAGTGTGGTAGTGAAAGGTTAACCTTCTGTAGTGCGGTAGTGTACGGGTTAACCTTCTGTAGTGTGGTAGTGAAAGGGTTAACCTTCTGTAGTGTGGTAGTGTACGGGTTAACCTTCTGTAGTGTGGTAGTGAAAGGGTTAAACCTTTGTTGTGTGGCAGTGAAAGGGTTAACCTTATGTAGTGGGGTAGTGAAATGGTTAACCAACCTTCTGTAGTGTGCTTGTGAAAGGGTTAACCCTTTGTTGTGTGGCAGTGCAAGGGTTAACCCTTTGTTGTGCGGCAGTGAAAGGGTTAAGCATCTGTATTGACACAGTGAAAGGTTTAACCATTTGGTAGTGAAAGGGTTAACCAGATTAAATTAGAACATTGTTAAAAGGAACACGCCAACATTTGGGGAAATGAGTTTACCGTCTTCTCCAGAGAGAGACAAGAAGCCAAGATACCAGTTTCCTCTGTGCGTTCAGTAGAAAAGCTATCTGGCTGCTAATTTCCCAAAATGTTGGCGTGTTCTTTTAAAATCAGATTAGAACATGTTAATGAGATTATATTAGAACATGTTATTCAGATTAGATTAGAATGACTACTTTTTCATCTCGTTAGGTCAACTGTCTGGATGTAGAGTGCATGCCAGAAAATAGACACCTTTTTTTTCTCATATCTTCATATCCACATTTCCCTCCTCTCTACTCCTGGCAAAGTGGCAACATTTAGTCCCTAACCCAATCAGGTCAAATGTCGTGTCAAGTCCCTTTCGACCAGCCCGTTTCATCAGGATACAAATTCAATTAAATCTTTATTTAATCGTGAAAAAGATCATTGAGAGCAAGCTCTCGTTTACAATGATGTCGAGAACATGTGTAGTAGAACCTGGCAGGGTTCTCTAGACCTAAACTGTGTAGCAGAACATCACCTGGCAGGGTTCTCTAGACCAGCGTTTCCGTTAGCCGGTAATTACCGGTATTTGACCGGCAAAATATGTTGAAGTCCGAATATTTAAATCTCTCCGGTCATAATGTCCGGTGAAAATAATTCCTCTAAGCACAATTTTATTATTTGAATTTTATTAAAATAGGCTAAAATTAAATAGCCTATGCGATGAACGAAACAATCATTACATTTGTTTCATTGTTGCTTCACTCTGATAAAGCGCGGATGGCGCCGCTCAGATGTGAATCTTTTTTTTTCTTTCTTTTTTTGAGCCTGTCTGGCCAGCCACCATAACGACAAACAGGTATACGAGCGAGAGAGAGAGAGATGGCCAAACAAGCTAAACTTAACAAATATTTCATGAAACCAAGCACAAGCAGGTCTAATAATAATGACATTGACAACGAAGATGAGTCTTCTGAAGTCAGAGACCGCCGATGCTCCCACGGAAAATAAAAAGAAAAGTCGAGCGTTCAGGCGGCGGCCCGAGTGGAAAGTTAAATTCTCCTGGCTGAGGTACGACATTATAGTCTAGCCTCTATGATGTACGAGAGATAACATTGATTGAACGTACACAAAGTACACTTTATTGATTGAACCACAAAGAGCATCCCCAGTCTGCTGCTACCGTTTGCGAGCCTCGCAGACGTCCGTCCACCTGTTCCAATGGGGATATATCAAAGTCGAACCAACCAGACGACCCGCTGTTCTCGCACAACGAGAGACGGGGTGAGTGAGTGTTGACATTTTTTAATCATATGCAACTGTTGGTTGACTGCCGTGTCACATAGTAATGCATATTATTGATTATAACTAAATGTAATGAAATCAACAAATGCGTTACGAGCATGTGGCTCGTCCTCTCTGCATGTGGCGACGAGCTAGCAAACGAGGCAATGTGATGATCAACTACAGTTTGCTGTGTGTGAAGTTGAACATTATGATATGTGTGACGTGTCTGATACAACGAGGTGAAGCGATGTCGACTCGAGATTCATTTGGGGGTGCGTGTGACAGCTGCTGCAGCGGGAGCCTGCGGGGCGGGAGCTTGATGCTGGATTAGTGTATCGCACTAACTTGGGAGGCGATAGATAGTAATTTGATTCTGCAAATCAATTTCTCATTCTTCGCTTGATGTAATTAATACAAATGTCCAATATAACGGAATTCGTTAGCTCATGAAAATGTGATTATAACAGACTGCTGTTTAAAACTCTGACCGGAATTTCTCGAATATGTCCGGAGATAGAAATCTTGCAGGACACCCAGACCGGCACGAATATGTTCTAACGGAAACGCTGCTCTAGACCTAAACTGTGTAGTAGAACATCACCTGGAAGTCAGCAGGGTTCTCTTGGCCTGGTCGATGGTGATGCCACTGATATAATCATCGTGGTGCTTCAGATCCATGAACGCGGTGCCTTTCCTCAAGTCCCACACCTGCAGTAGAAATAAAGATATACAGGTCAGTATCGCTCTGTCACTGAGTTAAATAAAGATATACAGGTCAGTATCGCTCTGTAACCGAGTTAAATAAAGATATACAGGTCAGTATCGCTCTGTGACTGAGTTAAATAAAGATATACAGGTCAGTATCGCTCTGTCACTGAGTTAAATAAAGATATACAGGTCAGTATCGCTCGGTCACTGAGTTAAATAAAGATATACAGGTCAGTATCGCTCTGTCACTGAGTTAAATAAAGATATACAGGTCAGTATCGCTCTGTCACTGAGTTAAATAAAGATATACAAGTATCGCTCTGTCACTGAGTTAAATAAAGATATACAGGTCAGTATCGCTCTGTCACTGAGTTAAATAAAGATATACAGGTCAGTATCGCTCCGTCACTGAGTTAAATAAAGATATACAGGTCAGTATCGCTCTGTCACTGAGTTAAATAAAGATATACAGGTCAGTATCGCTCGGTCACTGAGTTAAATAAAGATATACAGGTCAGTATCGCTCTGTCACTGAGTTAAATAAAGATATACAGGTCAGTATCGCTCGGTCACTGAGTTAAATAAAGATATACAGGTCAGTATCGCTGTCGCTGAGTTAAATAAAGATATACAGGTCAGTATCGCTGTCGCTGAGTTAAATAAAGATATACAGGTCAGTATCGCTCTGTCACTGAGTTAAATACAGATATACAGGTCAGTATCGCTCTGTCACCGAGTTAAATAAAGATATACAGGTCAGTATCGCTCTGTCACTGAGTTAAATAAAGATATACAGGTCAGTATCGCTCTGTCACTGAGTTAAATAAAGATATACAGGTCAGTATCGCTCTGTCACTGAGTTAAATAAAGATATACAGGTCAGTATCGCTCTGTCACTGAGTTAAATAAAGATATACAGGTAAGTATCGCTCTGTAACCGAGTTAAATAAAGATATACAGGTCAGTATCGCTCTGTCACTGAGTTAAATAAAGATATACAGGTCAGTATTGCTCTGTCACCGAGTTAAATAAAGATATACAGGTCAGTATCGCTCTGTCACTGAGTTAAATAAAGATATACAAGTATCGCTCGGTCACTGAGTTAAATAAAGATATACAGGTCAGTATCGCTCTATAACTGAGTTAAATAAAGATATACAGGTCATTATCGCTCTGTCACTGAGTTAAATAAAGATATACAGGTCACAGGGTATCTGCAGGTTTAGCCCAGTCAGATTTAAGGCTTTTTAAGACTTTTTAATGCCACTCAGAATTAAATTTAATACCAATTTCACAATAACAAAATGGCAAAAATCATGCAACGACACCAATTAGTTTAAGTTTAGGGACACGTTGGTCCAAAGATGTTTATTAAAAAATAACTTGGAAACTTAAAAATCTTGAACTTAAAGGAGTAACTGGATTGGATGAATTTCAACAAAGGGGTGACCAAACATAAATAGCAAATATAGCTATACAAAATATACCAGGGGCCAAGCAGCAAGTGCAACAGCCACATTTCCGTCAGAACACATACTACCATAGGACTGATACCTGTAAGAACACATGATTATCACCATAGGACTGATACCTGTCAGAACACATAACTATTACCACCCTCCCCAGGGTATCAAAAAAGTCAACCAACAAACTAGATTCTTGTACCGGATCTGCTCTCTGGTAAACAAGAATACCCTGAAGACTCTGGCAGGAGCACTCATTCAGGGGTACTACGACTATGCTTGCACCTCATGGTACCAAAGCACCTCAAAGGCACAAAAAACAAGATTACAAACATCACAAAACAAACTGGTCAGACTACTGCTTAACCTCACTCCTAAAACCCACTTTACCCCTGCCCACATTCAAAACCGCTCTTAAAGAGCACCTACGGGAGGCTGCAATTAGAAACTGGGCACCGTAAATGTCCAATGTCAATTCATAGTGACATTTATGACACTCAACATACATGACATTTATGGCATAGGGACATATAGGTATATAGTACTGTTACATTTGTGACATATAAGATATGCAAATATACAGTACTGTTACCCATAGATCCTAACATACATATGATGGGAGGATACTGTACATTAGGAGGGGGTGGGTGGGAGGAAAAAATACATAGTGGGTGACTCTCATCGAACAAAAACACAAACGTGTCCTTGTTTACATCCGTGAATAGATTATTTTCAAGTTAAGACCTCAGCTTCAAGTGTTGGCGTGGAGCCGCATGTTATCCAGACTTCTGTTGGTGCAGATGTTATAGTCCTACCTGAGATGGCGGGGCCGAAAAGAAATTCGAAATAGTAGTTTGCAGGCGCCGTTTTTGCAGAGGTACGCTTAGCGCTGCTCAGCATGTGCGACTCGACTGCTCTTTTTTTGTTGTTGCAGCGGGCCTCGTAATGGTCTTTGACTTTGACCAACCATCGCGCAAACAGTGGATTGTCGAGCCAGTTCTCGTTAAATTGGCACTTTCCAAATGAGTGCAAATGCTAAACTAAACGTAACGTTATCGCTTCCGCTTCGCCTTGCTAACGTTAGCTAGACTCCACTGAAATTGTTCCCGGCCAACATAAGGACCCGTGTTGGTTCCGCCCCATTCCGGTCTGCGTGATGCTACAACGCGGTCAATAAAAACTCCCGACTTTATCTCCCGTTAACCGTACTTCCCCAGATTTCATAATAAAACATGACATGGCATTTTATCTTTCCTTTCTATGGCATTTTTAAGACCTCTGAAAATGGATTTAAGACATTTTAAGACAAACTAAGGCCTTAATTATTGATAAACCAATTTAAGACTTTTTAAGACTTTTTAAGGATCCGCGGACACCCTGGGTCAGTATCGCTCGGTCACTGAGTTAAATAAAGATATACAGGTCAGTATCGCTCTGTGACTGAGTTAAATAAAGATATACAGGTCAGTATCGCTCCTGGCTGAGTTAAATAAAGATATACAGGTCAGTATCGCTCCTGGCTGAGTTAAATAAAGATATACAGGTCAGTATCGCTCCTGGCTGAGTTAAATAAAGATATACAGGTCAGTATCGCTTCTGGCTGAGTTAAATAAAGATATACAGGTCAGTATCGCTCTGTCACTGAGTTAAATACAAATATACAGGTCAGTATCTCCTGGCTGAGTTAAATAAAGATATACAGGTCAGTATCGCTCCTGTATCTCTCTAGTATCTCTCTTAGGGGCGACAGTGGAAGGTAGAGCAGTCATCTGGCAATCCGGAGGTTCCCGGTTCGATTCCCGCTCCTCCCGGGCAGCATGTCAATGTGTCCTTGAGCAAGATACTTAAGCCCTAATTGCTCCCGATGAGCAGGTTGGCACCTTGCATGGTCGCCTCCGCCATCGGTGTGTGAATGTGTGAGTGAATGGGTAAAATGTGAGTAACAAATTGTAAAGCGCTTTGGATAAAAAGCGCTATATAAAAAAGCAGCCATTTACCATAAAGAATTATTGAGAAGAAACATAAGTTGGAAAACGAAGACCAGGATTTTGGAAACGTATGTTATGTCAGTCTTTTCATACGGAGCAGAAGCATGGACGCTAGGGGTGGGAATCACCAGTTTCATCACGATACGATATCGATTCTTTGGACAACGATACGATATTTACCGATATCACAAAGTCTGCCACGATACGATATGATTCAGGTGCCTGTGATCGATATGAGGCGATATTATGTGCCCATTTAACACAATCAGTCACATTTAGATCAACTAAAAAAAGGCTACGGAAATATCAATTGATGTTTTTATTTTTGAGCTCTTCCAGACATTTAAATGAAAAACAATCTATTGTTTTTAATTTATATATTGAGCTTTAAACTTTAAGTAAAATGTTTTGGAACTCACAACACGCAAGCTAAAACCCCTTCCTCTCCCAAACTTCCTACAATTGTTTTATGTTGCATGATGATCATGAATACATTTATTATGTATTCATGTTTAAATATCAACATTATCTGTCCATCCTCAGTAACACACACACACACACACACAGAATGCCCCTCCCCCACAGAAAGGTAGACTGCCCAGTGCCCCCACCCCTTCCCAAGTCCCCTCTCCTCTCTCCTCTCCTCTCACGGTTAGCTGCTTAGCTTAGTTAGCTCACGCTAACGCAGCGTTAATTTCGGTATTTAACGCGACGTGGGCATAAAGGAATGGCGAGGATGGAAAGCATGTTAGATGCATTTGACCCCTTGTGGGGGAAAAAAACAGGCACTTATTTCGGGCAAAATAGGCGGACTCTGAAGCAATGCTTTCTAACGTCTACACACGCTGAGCTACTGTTGTTGTTGTTCCGGCCGGGCGGAAATGCTCACGAGGGGATTTTCAAAATAAGAGTATCGCAATATGAAATCGATCTTTTTACGTTGCATCGATCCTATTTGATTATTGATAATAGATCGATATATCGATCTGGATCGATGTATCGTCCCACCCCTAATGGACGCTGAATGAAGCGGCAAAGAGGATGATAGACTCTTTTGAAATGTGGACGCTGAGGAAGATGCTGAAGATAACATGGAAGGATAAGATCAAGAATGAGGAGGCACTGAGAAGAGCGGATATGCAAGGAGGACAGCTGCTGGAGAGGTTGAAAAAGAGAAAGATGGAGTTGTGCGGGCATGTTCTGAGAGGATCCAGCGGGGAGATATTCAAAGGGGTGATGGGGAAGGTGGATGGAAAGAGAGGAAGTGGAAGACCAAGAAGAGGCTGGGTAGACGACGTCTGTGATTGGAGCGGAGTGAGAGGCGGAGTCACAGAGTTGGAGAGAAGAAGTGGGGACAGAATGGGTTGGAGAGTGATAGGCAACCTTCGGAACGAAGAAGCCACCTAATGATGATGATTTAAATAAAGATATACAGGTCAGTATCGCTCCTGGCTGTCACAGAGTTACACCTGGCAAGGAATATGAATAACATGTATGAATTATTGAATTTGGGAGTAGTTCCCCTTTAATGTTTGTTGAGTTGTAACAACGTGGATAGTGAATGTTTAACCCTTGTGTGGCGTTCAGGTCTGTGGGACCCGTTTTCAATGTTTACTAAAAGAGAAATGAGACAATGAATAATTTTTTTTTAACCCGAGCCTCGTTGGGCTTGGCTCATTTCCTGTGAAGAACATATAAAATAACACATTTTCATTGAGCGCACACTGTGCTTCCTCCTACACATTTATATTATATTATGTGGTGTTTGGGTCCAATGGGGTGGACCAATGGTCCAAGTGTGGAAATTGTAGATGAAAACAAACAAGTAAATATAGTAAACATTTTACAAGCTGTATTCCATTCATGTCTTGATCATAATGGATTCCTTTTTTGTAGACATTAGACTAAAGAATAAAAGAAAATAACTTTTCTTTATTGATAAATGTGACCTAGCAGAGGTAGATTGCAAATATTAACTATGAATGCTGTCTATATTGCTTCTAACCGAGATAAAGTTAACATCCGTTAAGTATTTTACATGAATTGTTATGGCTTTTTATTTAATTTTTATGTCAATAATGTTGTGGGTCCACCACCAGACCAGTAACATAAGAGTGCTAGATCCAAACCTTCACAGTTCCTCCGTCGTCCCCCGTGGCCAGTATGTTCTCATCCACCACCAGCAGAGCGTTGATGGGGACAGCGTGGGCCTTTTGGATGCGTGTCACCAGCTTCCCCACCTCCACGTCCATCATGTGGACCGACTTGTCCTTAGACACGCTGTACAGCTTCTGTCCGTCCTGAGAGAAGGACACCTCTCTGCAAGACTTGAGGTGGTGCCCGGACGACCACAGCTCCTTGGTCTCTCCCTCCGTGCACGAGTAGGAGTAGAGATAGATGTCCCCGTCCAGGTCTCCGCAGGCCAGGACATCTCGACCCGGGTGAAACGCCACGGTATTGGCGATGGCTTCGAGTCGGATGTCCTCCGGCGTGTCCCGGATCTTCGGCTGATTGATTGATTGGTTGAAAACTTTATTAACAGATTGCAGAATGGGTACAGTACAGCTCAATACACACAATTGTTAAAGGAAAACTCCAACATTTTGGGAAATTTGCTTATTTGGCATCTACCCTGGAGTTAGACAAGACGATACATACCCTTTTTCTTCTCTGTGCATGCAGTAGGAGTAGGAAGTAGGCTTGGGCGGTATGACTTTTTTCATACCGTTATACCTTGATCACCTAATACCCCGGTATACGGTATATGACGGTATGACTTTCATTATCATCAGGGGGGGGGTGTTACCAAGTAAACAAATCACGGAGATGGCCAGTTCGCCCGCAGCATCTAGTGCTAACGTTAAGCTCTCAGAATGGTAGCAGTCCTCCCGCAGCATCTAGTGCTAACGTTAAGCTCTCAGAATGGTAGCAGTTAGCCCGCAGCATCTAGTGCTAACGTTAAGCTCTCAGAATGGTAGCAGTTAGCCCGCAGCATCTAGTGCTAACCAGGGGCGGATTTAGGATTATAGGAGATCCGGGGCTTAGGCCAGATAGGTGCCCTTTTTTTTTTTTTTTTAATTTAATTAACCTGTACGTCAGGGTTTCCGTTAGAAAAAATTGTTGCCGGTCTCCGTGACCTGCAAGATTTCAATCTACCGGACAAATGAGATTAATTCCGGTCATAGTTTATTGAGTTTTAAAACAATTGATAGGCAGGCTATATAAAGAATGTCATCCTCAAGGCATGTAGATTTATAATATTATTACTTAAAACTAGGCTACTTTTGCGTATACAGTCATTAATTAATATATTCCAAATAAAATAAGTCCCTCGATACTCCGTGCTGCTGCTGACTTGAAATAAAATAGACCGCGTATCTGTGGGCAGTCGGTCCGACACTAAACAGCAGTCTGTTATAATCACATTTTTATGAGCTAACGAATTCCGTTATATTGGACATTTGTATTAATTATATCAAGCGAAGAACTGAGAAAGCAGAGAGACGGCAACATTATCGTGGTTTGCGTGACGACTCTCTCCACCTCGCAACGACTTATTTGCAAAGAGTATGGCGCTGCAGAGAAGCTGATTTAGCTGTTATTGGCTCTTTTCTGGGAACCGCACAGCAGCGCCCCCCACCCAACATTGGCTGAAAATGGCTGAATTGGAGTACTGCTGGAATACTGCATTGTGCTGTTGCCTCTCTGGCTCTGCAGCTTCACATGCACTCGCACACCCAGCACTAAGCTCTCGCTGACGACGTCGTTGTCATTATTAGAAGCAACGAGGAAACAAATGTAATGATCGTTTCGTTCATCGCATAGGCTATTTAATTTTAGCCTATTTTAATACAATTCAAATAATCAAATTGTGCTTAGACTCAGGGAATTATTTTCACCGGACATTAAGACCGGAGATATTAAATATGTCGGACTTAAACAGATTTTGGCGGTCAAATACCGGTAATTACCGGCTAACGGAAACGCTGCTGTACGTGCAATTTCCTGCAATATAGAGCCTTCAATCTTGACCAATAAAGCTGCTCTTTTCACTATAAAACTCAGTTAACCATAACGTAGTTATGGTTAGATTTATATATTGGGGGGGGATATATCATTTTTCATATGATCAAAAAGTGGTGGAGCAAGAGCATACCTTTGCTCCCCCAAGTTCAATAGTGGGAGAGCAGAGATGCTCCGAATGCTCTTATGGCCAGGCGTCTATGATTCACTGATACAAAGTAAAATAGTGCAGTGCAATAAAATAGTTAGTAAAATAGAATAAAATAATGCAATAGTGCATTGCAATAAAATAGTTATCATCGTATTTTTTCGGGAGGCCGGTAAGGAGTGCATTACAGTAGTCGAGTTGGCTTGAGATAAAGGCATGGATCTGGTTTTCAGCGTCCTTTTGATTTATAAATGGCCGTACTTTAGCTATGTTTCTAAGGTGGAAGAATTAAGTTTTTGTCAACTTGTTGATTGTGATTTAAAGCTTAGGTCCGAGTCTACCATGACACCAAGACTTAACTCACTCAAATACAGTTAGCAGCTGGATAGACCACAGATGGAAATTAGCTTCTGCTAAATCTGGTGAAAACATATTTTCATGTAACAATGATGAATTGTCAAAAAAAAAAAAATCATTATTTTTTTTAAATAGATTCGGGGCTTTTCAGAAAACATTCGGGGCTTGAGCCCCAGTAGCCACCCCCTAGCTCCGCCCCTGGTGCTAACGTTAAGCTCTCAGAATGGTAGCAGTTAGCCCGCAGCATCTAGTGCTAACGTTAAGCTCTCAGAATGGTAGCAGTTAGCCCGCAGCATCCTACACACAACAACAACACACACTATCGTCACAACGCTTTACGGTATTTTCACAGCACTGTCGCAACATTACCGTAAAGCGTGAACACCGTTGTGATCATACACAGCACTACAGGTAGCTCTCAGAATAGCCAGTTAGCCCGCAGCACCAGCAACGGTAAGCGTGTCTCATTTAATTTCACTCACTGAAGCGGGGTTCCCCTTAGGGTGACCAGGTCAAAATGGTTCAGTCGCAGGACAGAAGCACTGCTTTTGCGGGACAATGCGGGACACGTAGGGGGGGGGGGGGGGGGGGGGGGGGGTTGAAGTATTTAAAAAAAAATGATTGCTAATTAAAATTAAATAAATGTATTTATTATTTAAATGCCTATATATCATATTCGACGCAGACGGTAGGCTATATATAGCTCATTTTGTTATTAATCTTATTAAACTCACCTCCGGTTTTGGGGATATTAGCCTCCGGATTCTATTGCCCCCTCTTCCCTCTGGACAGTGTCCCGGCGATACTCCCTGTGTATTCTGTTATTATAACAAACCGACCCTCTGATTGATTCAGTTCTCAATAATAGTCGGGCCAGACTTGCTGAACAACTATATGTGACGTCCCCCTCTCCTCCATGTGTGATGGTGAAGCTCCTGTCAGTGGCAGATCCTGCATTCTACCTTTTGGGGATCATCTGAAACGGTGTTCTGCGAAATTCTACTACCTGCTGGCACGCATGGCGCACGCATGCGCATGACCCACAATCGTTCACACTACAATATCCTACCACCTTGCTGACGAACGTCTTGTTGAGTCTTGTTGTTGATATATCTTAAACAATATCTTAAACATATGTTTTTCATTGCACCTTTTGAACTGTATATGCATGTAAATATTTGCATGTAATTGGCTTTGCAGCCGAATGTATTTGTAGATGATAAAATGTCGGTACACCTGTTGGAATTCGGAGTGAACTATAGGGTGACGTGACTGACGTCACCCAGCTGTCCAAACATATAGGCGATTCGCGCTACGGCAGCAGTTCTCAGCAGAGTAGTAGAATTTCGCAGAACACCGGCTCGGACAGGTGACAGGCAGTGCGACTCGAGTGAGCTGCTCAGCAGCCTCGGCTGGAGATGCATCCTGCTGCAGGACCACAGCACCGACACTCTCAGAACCGTGACACTTTGCGGACCCACACTCTCCAGACCCTCGCTCCCATTGGCTGATTTGGGTCACGTGACCATCCCACTCCAATTCAGCCATTGGGTGGGACGGTCACATGACCCAAATCAGCCAATGGGAGCGAGGGTCTGGAGAGTGTGGGTCCGCAAAGTGTCGCGGTCCTGAATGTGTCGGTGCTGTGGTCCTGCAGATGGATACTATTGCTCGGCTGCGCAATGCATCGGTTTGTGACGTCGCCCGATTTTTTTATTTTAAATATAAGAGGGTATTGGAACGAGGCATTAAATTAACAACATTTAAAACATTTTTTAAATAATAATCTTTGAAAGATAAAAAATAAAAAAAAAATATATATATATATTTTTTTTTATCTTTGAATTGCAGGACATTGTTTTGTTGTTGCGGGACGCGGGACAAACGGCCCAATTCTCCACTTGCACAATCTGAAAGTAGCCATTTCCGGCTGACTTCCGGTTGCCAATGGAACTTCCTGTCCCATCCAAATACATTGGTTTTAGCTACTTTTCTCCCCTTATTTAAACAACTTTGTCGTCACAGAGAGGCAATGAAACGTTTGTATTATTATAGTATAGAATGTATTTAATAAGCAAACGTTTGTCAGCAGGGTTTTTGGGCTGTATTTCATGTAAAAACGTTTACCGTTAGTTTCCTTGCTCAGCCAGCATTAGCTAACCGAAGCTAGTGGTTAAACAGGCCGGATTAGCTTTGAGCTAACTATCTTTCCCGACCCATGTATTCATTCCATTCTAAACATAACGTTAGTTTACAAAACATGACCCGTCTATATAACGTTGAGGAACAAATTATATAGACGGGTAATGTTTTGAACAACTAACGTTACGTTTAGAATGGAATGCATCAGGGCGGTTAGGTGGTCGAGCGGAGATTGCGTTCGTCACCAGCCCCGGAGCTGTGAGCTTGGTTCGCCTGTTCGAATCCAGCTCACAGCTCCGGGGTTGTCACCAGCTTGGCTGGCCGTCTGCACTGATACAATTGGCTGTATCAGAGGGTGGGAGAAGCTGGCGGGGTGGGTCCGGGTCGTTGTAAACAGCGACTCCTGCAGTTCGGTCGGGGCGCCTGCTAGGCGCGGATTGGACGTGAGGGGGATAGTGTGGTCCTCCCACACGCTACGCCCTCTCAATGAGAGTCCGCGCTGCCAGGTGAAAGGAAGCGGTGATTGGCTGGACGTGTGTCGGAGGAAGCACGTGGTAGCCTCCACTCTCCCAAATGATCTGACTGTGGGGGGTAGGGCGCGGCGACCAGGAGGGGACTGGGAATTGGCATACGACTAACATTGGGATGGGAGAAAATCGGAGGAAAATGGAGGGGGAAAAAGACCAATAAAAAAAAAAAAAAAAAAGAATGGAATGCATCGGCAAAGATCCGTTAGCTCAAAGCTATTCCGGCCAGTTTATCAACTTCCTGTCATTTAGAAATATGATTTTATAGTGAAAATCATTACCAAAACGTCCGGAAAAACCTAACGGGAGCATTATAGACGGTCATACAAATGTACAAATGCTATAAGGTGGCAAGAAATGCACTATAAACAATACTTTGCGGCGTCGTTTCTTGCGCTAGCCTCTTGTTAGCCAGCATTAGCCTTAATAGCGTTGAGCTAAGGATCTTTGCCGATGCATAAAGTATTGTTTATAGTGCATTTCTTGCCACCTTATAGCATTTGTACATTTGTATGACCGTCTATAATGCTCCCGTTAGGTTTTTCCGGACGTTTTGGTAATGATTTTCACTATAAAATCATATTTCTAAATGACAGGAAGTTGATAAACTGGCCGGAATAGCTTTGAGCTAACGGATCTTTGCCGATGCATTCCATTCTAAACGTAACGTTAGTTGTTCAAAACATTACCCGTCTATATAATTTGTTCCTCAACGTTATATAGACGGGTCATGTTTTGTAAACTAACGTTATGTTTAGAATGGAATGAATACATGGGTCGGGAAAGATAGTTAGCTCAAAGCTAATCCGGCCTGTTTAACCACTAGCTTCGGTTAGCTAATGCTGGCTGAGCAAGGAAACTAACAGTAAACGTTTTTACATGAAATACAGCCCAAAAACCCTGCTGACAAACGTTTGCTTATTAAATACATTCTATACTATAATAATACAAACGTTTCATTGCCTCTCTGCGACGACAAAGTTGTTTAAATAAGGGGAGAAAAGTAGCTAAAACCAATGTATTTGGATGGGACAGGAAGTGCCATTGGCAACCGGAAGTCAGCCGGAAATGGCTACTTTCAGATTGTGCAAGTGGAGAATATCAGGACTGTCACCCTAGTCACCCTAGTTCCCCTCCTCCTCCTGTGTGTAGAGACAACCAGCTCTGCATGGCTCGCCCCACTAGTGAGGACTAGTCTCACCCTCTGCTGGCGCGTGTGTGCACTACAACAAAACTCTGTTTAGACGGTATTGATTTCGAAATACCCCGGTATACCGTAATACCGCCCAAGCCTAGTAGGAAGACACGCACCGTTAGCCTAGCTTAGCGTCAGTCACTGGAAGTAGGTTCCTCCATTAGCCTAGTTCCAAACGTCTTCCTGCTCCTACTGCATGCACAGAGAAGAAAAAGGTATGCATCTTGTCCAACTCTAGGGTAGATGGCAAATAAGCTAATTTCCCAAAATTTTGGAGTTTTCCAGGGGATGCAGACCATCATAACATAACGGTGGGGGCCCTGGGGGGGTGGACATTTACAGGGGCCAGTTACCTCGGCCGGTGGGTCTTCGTCGTCCGTCTCATCTGTTTTGAGCGTCGTTGTTGTGTCTCCCGTCTCGTCCGGTTCCTCCGGTGTCTCGTCTTCTTCTCCCGTGTCTTCTTCTTCCGTCTTGTGTAAGTAAGTAAGTAGTAGAGAGTCTCCCGTGTTGTCTGTTTTCGGTGTTTGTGAACTGTTGTCTGTCACCAGTGAGCAGCTCTCAACGTGCTCATCGGAGGCCGCCATGATGTTTTCCTTTCTTCTTCTTCGCTGTTTGTTTCCAGGCAGGTCGCAACACGTTGAGTGTATACCGCCCTCTACTGTACAGTGTGTGTAATTTATTTTATAAAAAATAAGCAGCGTAAACAATATCATTAACGCTCTCTGATTTCTCAGTCCTTTCTAGGGTCTGTATTTTTTTTTGTTTTTTGTTTGGGTGGTTATTGCAACCTAAAGGTGCACTAGGTAGTTTGACTGACTCTGAAAAGTAAAAAAAAATTTAATAAAAACGTAATGAGTTACATAACATCATACAGAAAATGACAGCTGAGGGAAAGAAGCTGTTCCTGAGTCAGCTTGACTTGGAGCAGAGGTTCCTGTAGCGTCTCACAGGCCAACAGCCACAGACCACAGAGTGGTTTGATTGATTGATTGATTGATTGATTGATTGATTGAAAACTTTATTAACAGATTGCAGAATGGGTACAATACAGTACAGCTCAATACATACAATTGTTAAGGGGATGCAGACCAGAGAAAGACTTTCATCTTGTTTACATCAGGGTCCCCCATTTTCAATTCAATAGAAGCCCTTCACAGAATGCTTGTGTCAGAAAATGCATAATTTATGTGCAGTGGTAGAGTAGATACAATGTTGGAAAGGCATATTGTTCTGGTGCTACTTATTTACAAGATACGGTAGTCTAATAAAACACCAATTTATTGCATTTTCGTTGTATATTTCTCACATTATACATACTAAACATAGTATTCTCATGGGCATGGCATACAGTGTATATGCCACACAATATGGTGCAGTGCCACAGCTCATTGGCCATGGCTGTCATTTATTGATAATCACCTGCTATTTGATTACAAACACCTGTTGTTTGCGACCAAGATGAATATTATCAACCCATATGTAGCAGGGTGGATTATCCCTGCTTCGTGGGAACGGGTGTGCACAGTCACTGGGTAGCAAGACACAGTAGAGCTCCGTCTGACTGCACCTTCGTCTTTGGGCCTGGAGCGTCAAACTGGAGGCCGGCAGTGGGAGTGGATGGGGCCCGGGATTTACCAACCTGGTCTGGTACTCTGGTCCTCCTCGCCTTTCCGGGGCGGTCAGCAGTACTCCCCAACTCGCTCTCACTTCCCCCAATACCTCCGTTAACCCTCCCACACCTAGTGACTGAATTGTAAATAAGTAACTTAGTTCCTCCCGCAAGCAGTACCCTCCCTCGGTGACATTAGAAACCTTAATAGCTGAAAGGGGGAAGTTGGGTAGGAAGGGGTTAAATGTGTTAACGTTACCCGCACCAAAAGGGTTAATATTAGGCTCAGGAATTGACACGCACACAAGACTCCCATCTACATTCTTTACTGTTATTTGTACTGTTCAGCTACAAATAGTTAATAGCAATGGGTGGTTCTATATTTACTTCAGTCGTAATTCAATATCTTGCAACACTTATATAATACACCCACACCGTATAGAACCAGGTATTGCCGACCCAAATATAATAGACTTCAATGTGCTTGACTCGTCACCCACGTCTGGGTTAGTACCAGTGATAATACCTCTCCAAGGCTTTACTTATATAGTAGTGATAATACCTCTCTAAGGCTTTACTTATATAGTAACATTTCGGTTACCTCCAAGAGGGAAATGGTTAAGTAGATGGGAAAGTAATATTAAAGAACATACACATTATCACACTCAGAGAAAATGAAAAGGTGGGCCCACTTTACCAAACAAAAGTCCTATACTAATGCCGGCATGTAATGTTTATGGGGTACCCCTATGAACTGTAGTTAGCAACCATTAGCTTCGCTCGTAGGCCGCGACACACTGTGTACGGTGCGATAGGATCTTGGTCACCGAAGTGCCAGTGTACTCAACCAAGATGGCGGCCTCGCCGCACCACCACTAGTCCGGGTGGTAAGATGGCGTCGAACGCTCTCGTCCCAGGAGCTAGCAAGCTGTGTTAGGCAGGGGGGCAGTAGCGGGCTGGAGGCGCGTGCTGGGTGATGGCGACCTCTGCTGGACGGGACGAACTCCCGTGCTAGGCTGCCGACTGCCGGTGCTGAGAAGATGTTGACTGCCGGCGCTGACAGGCTGCTGACGGCCGGTGCTGGGTTGACGCGCTTTATAATCTGGTGGCTACCTTAACTGAAGCTACTCTGTGGGTCCTAGACAGCCCTCCTGCTAGCCGAAACATGCAACAACGCATCGTGCCTCTAACCACCAGTTCTCTTCAGGCAACGCTTGCCGGGCACCTCGCTGGAGGGGATAACGTTAACATAAGCCACTTGGATATACCGCTTTCTTCTAGGATAACTCGCTGTATCACTAGGGTTATTCTGTGGGGATATTCAACACGCTACTATGCTTATATTTCTACTATAACCCGTAATATACTCAAGTTCAATACGTTCACCCGCGTGTTCCACTACGGGGCTCTTCCAACGACACGACCATTCAGGTTCACGTCCAACGTCGAAGAGGCTGGTTCTCTCCACTTCCGTTTCAGTTGACTTGCTTCTCCTCCATGCCTCTCTCGTGCGCTCCGCCTGCCACCGCCGCCCCCTGCTGGCACCGCCAACTAGCCCCACAGGAAGAACTGGGTGAATTGAATATGATTCAGTTTAGTGTTTATAATCCATATTCCAGCCGGTGAGAGAAGGAGAAACTCGCGTCATTGTTCAGGAGAATATCAATGGAAACTGGTTAACATGTCTTTGTGCACAAAGGGGAGATAAAAGGCAAGTCAGCACTTCTGAATAATAGTCGAATATTCAGGGTGCTACACATAGCAACCATTGTTTTGCACATAGCAACTGCTCTCTCTTCCAACATGGAGGGGGAATGGGCACTCTAAACATTCCATGAAAGGCCTCTATTGTCAGAAACTCAAAGATAACATATCCTGCATGCTTTTTTTCCGTAGCCGGTTTGCGAAGACACTCTCTGATTGGCTAGACCGCGTACAGCGAAGACCCTCTCTGATTGGTTTAGCTCCAAAGGGCTCTGGGATAGAAATGTCGGCCTTGTATATATATATTCTCTGCTTCGAACTGGTTATGCTTTGGCCCTCTTTCGAAGTGGGTTATGCTTAGAGTTAGGGTTAGGGTTTTATGGTTAGGTTAGCCCTAACCCTAACCCTAGGCTGCAGTAAAAAACTTAAAACCAGATTCTCAAACATAAACATAAAAACGGACAACACGCTCATCACAGACAAGCTGGATGTAGCCAATTACTTAAACATTTTCTTCACAAACATAGCCACAACACTGGTAAACAAACTACCCTCCCACTCAGGGCTTTATGGGGTAGAACACATAGTAGCTTACTACAAAAACCCAGGGGTCCACAAGGACGACTTCAAGCTGGAAATGGTAACAACAGATGAGGTACTCAAAAAACTGAGCGCCCTCCAACCTAACAAGGCCACTGGCCATGACAACATCCCCTCCAAATTCCTTAGAGACTCAGCAGCCGCCATCACCCCAGTCATCACACACATAATAAACCTCTCCATAAAACAGGGACACGTCCCCAAGGACTTCAAAATCGCGAGAGTGACCCCTCTGCACAAAAAGGGCAGCAAATTAGACCCAGGCAACTACCGCCCTGTTTCTATTCTCACCTCCATCTCGAAAGTCATGGAAAAAATAGTCTACGAACAGGTCAAAAAGTACCTAGCGGAAGAAAATCGAATCTACGAATTCCAATCTGGCTTCAGAACATCCCACTCCACTGACACATGCCTTCTCTATTTGAACGACCACATCAAACAAGAGGTGGACGCGGGCAAATACTGCGGCATGGTCATGCTGGACCTACAAAAGGCCTTCGACACTGTCAATCACTCCATTCTGATTGACAAGCTAAAAGCAATTGGTTTTGATAGTCTATCAGTGAGCTGGATGCAATCCTACCTTCAGGGGAGGGAACAGATGGTGGAGGTAAACGGTACCCTATCCCCCCCCCTTACAGTGAGCTGTGGTGTTCCACAAGGAAGCATACTAGGACCGCTACTGTTCTTAATTTATGCAAATGACATGTCGTCAGCTTGTGACTGCAACTTGTTCCTGTTTGCGGACGACTCAGCCCTGCTGGTCTCTGACAAGAACAAGTTACAGGTTGAAAAAACCCTCAGCTCGGAACTAGGCAAAATATGCATATGGCTCGCTGATAACAAACTATCATTACACATGGGCAAAACAGAGTCCATTCTTTTCGGTTCAAATAACAAACTCAGCAAGACCAACGGCTTCTCAGTTACAGTGGGTGACAATATTGTCACAAGGAAAGATGAAATTACCTACCTGGGTTCCATCCTAGAGGCTAATCTCTCCTGTGACAAAATGGCATCCAATGTAATAAAAAAAGTCAACCAACGAACTCGATTCTTGTACCGGATCTCCTCTCTGGTAAACAAGAATACCCTGAAGACTCTGGCAGGAGCACTCATTCAAGGGTACTACGACTATGCTTGCACCTCATGGTACCAAAGCACCTCAAAGACGCTAAAAACAAAATTACAAACATCTCAAAACAAACTGGTCAGACTACTGCTTGACCTTACTCCTAGAACCCACCTCACCCCTGCCCACTTTGACAACCTAGGATGGCTTAGAGTAGACGACAGCAACTTGCAATGGGCCTGGTCTACAAGATACACTACACGACCAAGGTACCCATGTACATGTCAAAATACTTCCCAAAGGTCAGTGAATACCACGATCACAACACCAGAGGGAGCTCCACAAATCATGTTAAACCCAGATATGGCTCAAACAAGGGACTAAACACGTTTCGCAATTATGGCACATCAATGTGGAACGCCCTACCCAAAGCTGTAAAGGAATGTGAATCACCACCCACTTTGTACAGTTGTATAGTGTCCCCCACCCACCCACCCCTCATACCCAACCCCCCCCACCCAACCACCTCCAATGTACAGTCCCCCCCACCCCCCAACCCCACCCCACCTACCCAACCTCCTCCAATGTACAGTTTATACGTCAAATGTATATACTCTCTTTTCTGGACTCTTTTCGTATCACAAACAGTACTGTATTTGCAAATCTGGTATGTCATAAATGTATAGATGTAGCAGTACTGTCTATCTGTATGTCATGTATGTCATATGTTATGATGAATTAAAAATGGGGGACCCTGATGTAAACAAGACGAAAGTCTTTCTCTGGTCTGCATCCCCTTAACAATTGTATGTTTTGAGCTGTACTGTACTGTACCCATTCTGCAATCTGTTAATAAAGTTTTCAATCAATCAATCAATCAAACCCTGTATACAGCACTGACAGGAAAGAAGTGTAATCTAGCCAGAATGCACCGATTTGGATCAGTGTGTTATGCGTACTACAGGACAGGGGAAAGCCCGAATCCAGAGGTGTAAAAGGATTTTTCGTAGGACACGACAAGGGGAGCCCCGCTTTCATAGTTTATCATCCCGGTAACGGGAGAGTGCAGAAACACATGCTAGTCAAGTTTGTCACAAAAGCAACATGTGAGAGCGAGACACAAACAGAGGAGCCAGAGCTGGACTCCAGAGTAAGGTGTGTAGAAACAGAGACACATCAGCCCATTGTACTTAGTACGGTCGTGCAGGCAGACAGTGAGCAACCCCCAGAGGGCGATGACGAGGAGCACCCGAGGGTGACGTCAAGTGCCCCAAGCAGTGGGAGGTATCCCTCAAGGGAACACAAACCACCAAAGTATCTGACAGACTATGTCAGGAAAGGGAGTGACGAGGAGGACAGTACACCTACCCCCGTTGATTACTACTACAGGGTAGTCAGTGGGGTAACCCTGACCTTTAAAGAGGTCACATTGTCCCCCGAAGAGGGCAGACAGACAGTGGGAGGGAAATGGGTGTATCCAACCAAGTTACCAGAGGGCAGACAGACAGTGGGAGGGAAATAAGTGTATTCAATCCAGGAGGGTATTGAAGGCCACGACAAATACAAAGTATGGTTCGTAGCAAATTGCTTAAATGCTGAAGGAGGGTACTCCATGTTTAAACACTGAAGGAGGGTGACTAATTGCTTAAATGCTGAAGGAGGGTACTCCATGTTTAAATACTGAAGGAGGGTGGCTACACTGCTTAAAGGCAGGAGGATGATACTCTAGGTTTAAATACGGGAGGAGTAGAATCCAGGTTTAAATACCCGATTAGAGTCCATGTCTAAATACTGAAATGGATCCTATGTTTAATTCACCATGTTTAAATACAAAAATGGATCCCATGTTTAAATACAAAGGTGGATGACTTACCATGTTCTCAATGATGTAACTATGTGGGAAAGACCCTGAAACGTTTAGACATGTAAGAATGTAGATCAAGGGAAATACCATGTGATCAAATACTAGACTATCAGGAGGATGCTCAGAAACTGACAAATGTAAAAAATTTACAGAGATGCTGTGGGTAGCCTCATTTATTTAACAATGTGTACCCGCCCTGACCAACGGTTTGTAGAGAGTAGATTGTCACAGCATTTTGCTGACCCCACAGAGGAGCATTTGGATTACAGCCAAACATGTTTTTCTGTTATCTTAAAGGTACAGGATCTTGTGTGAGTTTGTATACAGACAGCTCACTGGTTTTGTGGGAAAACAAAGAAGCAGCCCACAGGGGCACTATCAACTAGTGAAGCCGAAGATACGGCTCTAGCTATGACCATACATGAGTGTATTTATCCAGAACAACTGCTAGAAGTGATGGAGATAAGAGTATATTGCTTAATATGTAATAGGTCATTGGAATATATCCTCTATACCAGATAAGGTGGTTTTTTGAAGATGAGGGGCGTTTTGTCAACATCATTTAAAATGATGGACACTGTGTATATATGAAGGCTGTTGTTTATGAGGGCAACAAGTCAAGTCAAGTCAAGAGTTTTAATTGTCACGGCATACAGGTATACAATGAAATGCGGGTGGTCTTGCCCGCAACGATGTGCAATACAGTGGTACAACATATAATAGAATCAAAAATGAAAAAACAACATTGTGCAGTAAACAGGTAACAGGTAACATGGAGTGACATCTCGGTATCTGTACATAGTTATTTACAGAGCATATGGGACATGCTAGTTAGCTTTGGTAGTGCAATACACTGTTCCTGTTATTCTAATTTAAAGTGTCCTTTCCTTTGGCCATAAGTGTGCGTGTGTGCGACATGAGTGTGTGCCCGCTCATGTTAAAGTGTTAAGTGGCTGCTCGTGTGTGAGCGTGCACAGCGTGCGTGTCGTGTGTGTGTTCATGTGTGCTTGTGTGTGGATAGTTCAATGTTCTGAGCACTCAATGTTCATTGTTCATGGCTCTGATGGCCTGGGGGAAGAAGCTGAGCCTCAGCCGCTCTGTCCTAGTAGCTGGGGTTCGCAGGCGTCTGCCTGACCTCAGCAGCTGAAACAGGCTGTTATTGGGGTGGTGAGGGTCTTTCATTATCCTGCAGGCTCTGGATTTGCACCTCTTGTTGTATAGAACCTGCAGGGGGGGTAGTGCAATACCCGTGGTACGCTCGGCTGAGCGCACCACTCTCTGTAGGGCCTTCTTGTCCTGTGCCGTGCTGTTTCCATACCAGGCAGTGATGTTTCCGGTCAGGATGCTCTCTACAGCTCCTGAGTAGAAGGACTGGAGTATCTTCCCCGATACTCTGAACTTCCTTAACTGTCTCAGGTGGTAGAGGCGCTGTTTCGCCTTCTTTACTACTGTGTCTATGTGTGTTGACCATGTCAGGTCCTCTGAGATGTGGACCCCCAGGTACTTAAAGCTGCTCACCCTGTCCACGGTGGCCCCGTTAATCATCAGTAGTGTGTGCGTCTCCTGCTGTCCTCTCCTATAATCCACGATCAGCTCCTTGGTTTTACCAATGTTCAGGAGCAGGCTGTTGTCCTGGCACCAGCGTTCCAGTACCTCAACCTCCTCCCGGTAGGCCTTCTCGTCGTTGTCCGAGATCAGCCCCACCACCACCGTGTCGTCTGCGAACTTCACTATGGAGTTAGAGCTGAACTTGGCCACACAGTCGTGTGTGTAGAGTGAGTACAGCAGGGGGCTCAGAACACAGCCCTGGGGGGACCCGATGCTCAGGGTGATGGTGTTGGAGGTCTGACCCCCCACCCTGACCGCCTGGGGTCTTTCGCTCAGAAAGTCCAGTACCCAGGCGCTCAGGGCGGAGCTCAGACCTAGCTCGATCAGCTTGTCCACCAGTCTGGTGGGGACTATGGTGTTGAACGCTGAGCTGTAGTCAATGAACAACAGTCTCACATAGCCCCCCTTCTGACGGTCAAGGTGCGAGAGGGTGCTGTGCAGTACCTGGGAGACCGCGTCGTCGGTGGACCTGTTTGTCCTGTATGCAAATTGCATAGGGTCCATATCACTGGGGAGGGAGGCACAAATGTGGTCCTTGACCAGCCTCTCGAAACATTTCATGACCACAGAGGTGAGTGCCACCGGTCTGTAGTCATTTGGACATGTTGGGGAGGGTTTCTTCGGTACAGGGATGATGGTAGACATCTTGAAGCAGGCAGGGACCACTGACTCCGTCAGGGATTGATTAAATATGGCGGTGAACACAGGGGCCAGCTGGTTGGCACAGGACTTGAGTATGCGTCCTGTTATGCCATCTGGGCCAGCAGCCTTCCTGGTGTTCACCTGCATAAATGCTCTTCTCACACTGTGTTCCGACAACGAGAGAGCGTCCCCGCCCCCCCGCGGTTGCCCCCCCCCCCTCCACAACAGCCGGCGCGCCAGTGACGTCACTAGCCGGAGAGCCAGCAGCGCCACTGTCTGCACCAAACCGAGCGTAGAAGATGTTGAGCTTGTCCGCGAGGGAGGCGTCGTCGCTCCCCATTGAGGGGGCGCTGACTTTATAGTCAGTTATTGTCTTCAGTCCCTGCCATAGTCCTCTTGTGTCGTTTTGTGCCATTTGTGTCTCCAGTTTATCAGCATATGTCCTCTTAGCAAGTTTGACAGCCTTGCGTAGAGTATAGACTGAAGCCTTATACTCCTCCATGTTTCCTGACTCTCTACCCAGGTTGTAGGCGGTGGTACGAGAGTTCAGAGCTGCTCTAATAGTGCTATCCACCCACGGTTTCTGGTTTGGGAAAATCCGCACCGTTTTTCTGGGGACAATACCATCGGCTATTGTTGTAATGTAGCTCACCACTGTGTCTGCGAGCTCGCTGACGTCACTGGCACTTCCTTTGAACATATCCCAATCCGTGTCTGTAAACACGTCCTGGAGCGTGGCCTCTGATTCGTCGGTCCACTTCTTTGTCTCACGTGACACGACGGCGTCACGTGATCTCTGTTGATATGCCGGAAATAGCAAGATGGAGTCGTGGTCGCTCGAGCTTGTGGACCCCGTTAATGGCGGAGCGGCTACTGCCTTGTAGCCGGCTCTGAACGGGGAATAACAGTGGTCGAGTGTAGAGCTGCCGCGATTACCGCATTACCGCGGTATCGCTGTTACATCACGCCCACCGCAAGAGTAGGCTGAATACCGCGTCACCGCTGTTTTTTTTTTATAATAATAAAATACCCTTCTCTCGTTGGGCTTGCGGCTCTGCAGATATACCCTACTCCTCTATCGAGGTTCCAAGCGACCCTATTGGGTACCAGAAAAGTCATGTGAAACATTGCAGACCACTGATTGGTCAGAAGAGAGACGCTTCACACGTTGGATCGTCTTGCAGTGCTTTTACTTCCTGAATCTCAGCCATTGATCAGAGCTCAGTCACAACACGGCTAATATACGTTAGCTCCCACCGGAGACCGGAGTGGATTACCGACGTACCGTCGCTCCTCAGGGAACGAGGCATAATGATTTTACTGCAACGAAATGTTATAATAAAAGCCCTTCGTTCTATACACTTGTCTGATTGAAAACTTTATTAACAGACCGCAGAATGGGTACAACTCTGCACGCTCTGAGCAAAGAAAGGAACTGAGATATGAATTGAGTAACGCTTGCCTTGCTATGGTCCGGTAAATACGAACGTGTAACTATATAACGTAATGCCACAAAACGAATGCCTTTGTAATCATAAGTAGTAACGTTATAATAATAATAAGAAGAAGAAAGGGTCGGGGGGTAACCGGCGGGCGCGCCGCTACCACCCCTGCCCGCGACACAGAGGGGATACTTCGAATCCGTGTTTCACTTTTAACGAATGCGTGCTTGCCGAATCCCAAACAATATTCATGCTGCAAAGTCATCCTCTAAAGATAGACATTTAGACTAGAGGCAGGCTATATGCTATAAAGAGTAGACTACAAAAAAAATGCATTCAAACTTTTTTTGTGTGTGTGTGTGCGGTAATAACCGCAGCGGTAGGAAATATTTCGCAAATTTGTGCGGTAAGGAAAACATCAATACCGCGGCAGCTCTAGTCGAGTGTGTTTTTCCCTCTGGTGGAGCAAGCGATGTGCTGAAAAAAGGACGGCATCACTTTCTTCAGGTTGGCCTGGTTGAAGTCGCCGGCCACTACCATCGCTGCGTCTGGATGTTTGATCTGGTGTCTGTTGAGATGATCGTGTAGTTCTCCCAGCGCTTTGCCCGTATTCGCGTGTGGGGGAATATACACGGCGGTCATGACGACCGCGGTGAACTCCCTCGGGAGGTGAAACGGACGGCACAGAATAGAAAGATGTTCCATGTCCGGGGAACACGAGTTTGAGAGAACATGCACCCCCTCGGGATTAACCCAGGAATTGTTCGTGAGGAGGCAGACTCCGCCGGCGATGCTCTTTCCTGAGGCCGCGGTACGATCTGCACGTAAGACTGTGAAGGCATCCGAGGGAGATACGCTTTTGTCCGGAGTCGCCGACGTGAGCCATGTCTCCGTGAGACATATGATGTTGATCAAGTTCAAGTTCAAGTTCTTTAATAGTTGTCATACAGAAGTACAGAATACTTTCATACAAAATGCTTCTTACTGTTACGCTCCAGAGACTGTGCTAGACAAGATAGTATCAAATAACATAATAACATAATATAGCATGAATTTAGAAGAAGAATGAGGTCACAGTTGTTCGGTATAGACATATGTACAATGTTCTGAGTTACCATATAATATACAATACACAATACTATGCAGTGTACTAATGTACAGTACTATCTAGTGCAAAGCAGAAGTGGGATGAGGTACAATTTTAGGTACAATTTACAGTAAGGTGTACGAGTTGTAGTGCAATCCTTCATCCATAAATATAAAGTGTGGGGAGTGGGTGCTACAGTGTGTTTGTTTAAAGTGGGTGTGTGCTATAAAGTGTGTGTAGTGGGTGCTACAGTGTGTTTGTTTAAAGTGAGTGTGTGCGTGTGGATGTGTGTGCTATGTGTGTTTGGTGGTTGTTGTTGTGTAGTGTTCATTCATTGTTCGTTTAGCAGCCTGATGGCCTGGGGATAGAAGCTACTTCTGAGTCTTTCTGTGCTCGCCTTGAGACTCCTGTGTCGCTTGCCTGACGGCAGCAGTTCAAAGAGGCAGTTGTTCGGGTGGCTCGAGTCCTTAATAATTCTCTTAGCCTTCCCCTTGCAACGCTTGTTGTAAATGTTCTGGAGAGTGGGGAGCCCCCCTCCAATTGTGCGTTCGGCTGAACGTGTCACTCTTTGTAGTCTGCTTTGGTCTTTTGCAGTGCTATTCCCAAACCAGGAGGTGATGTTGCCGGTCAAGATGCTCTCTATTGTACATGAGTAGAAGTTCTTAAGGATCTTCTGGCTGACTTGGAACTTCCTTAGGCGCCTGAGGAAGTAGAGGCGTTGTCGTGCCTTCTTCACCACACTGTTAATGTGTATGGTCCATTTCAAGTCCTCGGATATGTGGGCTCCGAGGTACTTGAAGCTGTTGACTCTCTCAACCGGTGCCCCGTCGATGCTGAGGGGGCTGTAGTCCTTGACCCCCGACCTCCTGAAGTCCACAATCATCTCTTTTGTTTTGCTGACGTTCAGGGAGAGGCTGTTTTCCTGGCACCATCCCGCCAGGACCTTGACCTCTTCCAGGTAGGCCCTCTCGTCGTTGGCAGAGATCAGGCCCACCACCACTGTGTCGTCAGCAAATTTGACGATTGTATTGCTACTCCGCTGAGCCACACAGTCGTGTGTGTACAGGGAGTAGAGGAGGGGACTCAGAACACAGCCCTGGGGGGCCCCTATGTTGAGGGTGATGGATGAGGAGGTGCAGTTGCCTGCTCTCACCACCTGGGGTCTGCCAGTCAGGAAGTCCAAGACCCACTGGCAGAGGTCATAGCCCAAGCCCAGGTCCCTGAGCTTGGCTATGAGTATGGAGGGGACTATGGTATTGAATGCCGAGCTGTAGTCGATGAATAGCATTCTCACATAGTTCCCCTGCCTCTTGTCCAGGTGTGATGCTGCTGTGTGCAGCACATGGGATATGGCGTCCTCCGTGGACCTGTTGGGGCGGTATGCAAATTGCAGGGGGTCCATGTTGATGGGGAGGGAGGAGCAGATGTAGCCCTTTACTAGCTTCTCAAAGCACTTCATGGCTATGGAGGTGAGAGCTACAGGGCGGTAGTCGTTGAGGCAAGCAGGCTTGGATTTTTTGGGTACAGGGATAATAGTGGACTTCTTCAGGCAGGTGGGGATGACAGCCTGTTCTAAGGACAGGTTAAATATGTCAGTGAATACTGGGGCCAGTTGGTCGGCACAGACTTTTAGGACGCGGCCGGGGATGCCGTCCGGACCTGCTGCCTTCCTGATATTCACTTTTTTAAAGGTCCGCCTCACCTCATGCTCTGTTACCCTGAACACTGCGCCTCCATCAGCAGCCGACCCCCCCCCCCCCATTGCCGAGGCTTGTGAGCTGGTGTTGTTATTACCAGCATCAAACCTCGCATAGAAGGTATTGAGGTCGTTTGCTAAGGAGATGTCATTGTTCAGTTTGAGGGAGGCGCCTTTGTAGTCTGTCATCGTTTTGAGCCCCTGCCACATAGCTCTAGAGTCAGCTTGTTCAAACTGGAGTTCAATTTTATCCCTGTAGCGCCGTTTGGCCTCTGACACTGTCCTCCTTACGTTGTGTTGCGCCACCTTGTGGTCATTCATGTTGCCTGCCACTAGGCCGTCATTGTATGCTTTGGTGCGCTCTCTCAGAGCTTCACGGACGGATTTGTCTACCCAGGGTTTTTGATTTGGGTAAACTTTCATTTTGGTAGTGGGGATTGTTTCTTTCACCCTAGTACAGACATAGTCCAGCACTGTCTCCGTGTAGGCATTAATGTTATCTGTGTCGCGGAATACAATCCAGTCTGTGTTGTGGAACACTGACCGGATCGTGTCCTCTGACGTCACATCCCATTTCTGCACCTCTCGCGAGACTACGGGAGTACTTTTAATTCTTTGTCTGTACTTTGGTGTAAGGAAAATGGATGCGTGATCTGACTTGCCAAAGCCACTATCAGAATGAGCCTTGTAGCCACCTTTAAATTGCGTGTAACAGTGATCTAGGATGTTACCGCCTCTGGTGTTGCAAGTCACATGCTGGTAGAAATCAGGCAATACCTTTCTCAGATTGGCGCTATTGAAATCTCCCAGTACCAAAATGGCGGCGTTAACGTTCGTCGCTTGTATATTATTTACCTCGTCGTGGAGTCTGGAGAGCGCGGCGTTGTTGTTGGCTTGCGGTGGAATATACACTCCGACCAGGACGATCGCCGTTAACTCCCTCGGGAGGAAGAAAGGACGACACTTGATGGTTATATATTCCAGTTCTGGGGAGCAGTAGTTGGATAATTCCTTCACATTCGTTGGATCACTCCAATTTTTGTTAAACATGAAGGCAATACCTCCACCACGTTGTTTACCGGACTCTGATTGTGTCCGATCCTTCCTATGGATAAAGAAATGATCCGTTGGTTGAATCGCGTGATCTGGAACCTCCGGTGTTAGCCAAGTTTCGGTGAAGCAAAGGACATTGCAGTCCCTAACGTCTCTTTGATATTGAATCCTTGCTCGGATGTCATCCAGTTTATTGTCTATTGATTGTACATTGGCTAGCAATATACTGGGAAGTGGTGTACGGTGTCGTCTGGATCTCAGCCTGTTTCGGATCCCAGACCTTTTTCCTCGACGTCTTTTCCTGGGGTCTAGGAACAAAGGATCCGGTCCTAGTCTCCGGAGGATTTCTTCCGGCCATTGATGTGGTTCGGAAAGTTGATCCAGCGAGTAATCCAGTTGGTAAGTTTCCCGTAATCCAATGTCAATGATTGACTGACGGTCATACACATATAATGCACCAACAGTTGGTGCAAATAAAACTCCTAATACTATAAAAATTAACAAAATAGAGCACAGTCTCGTCGGAGCGATCAGAAAGGCAGCCATCACAGCAGCGCCTTTATCTTGATGTCTCTCATCTCCCGTTGGAACCGGACCCTCGCCCTTAGGTCATCCATCCTACCCTCCAACGAAAGGGCATTCGCCAGAAAGATGGATGGAATTGCTGGGCGGTAAGCAGCTCTTTTTAGTCTCAGTCTGATACCTCCACGTCTCCCTCTGTGTCTCCTCCTGCCGTAGCCTTTGTTCTTTTCCTTGCCGCCATTCTCCCGCCTGATTTCTGCTGGCCATTCTAGGTCAAAAGTGTCTCCAAACTCCTCTTTGAGCCCGGGGTTCAGGTCCATAAGTGTCTGACGGTCGTATGACGTACCCGCCAGTGTTGCTTTAAATAAAAAAGTAGAAAAAACAAACATAATAGCTAAAAGTGTGTACATCGTTGCAGAGCTAAAACCAGAGGCGTCTGACCGGGGTCGCGTCCTTCTCATGTAGGGAACCATTGTGATTGCTAGGAACCCAGTGTGTCAACATAGATGTAAACATGTCAATATAGAAAATATCATCTCATCAGATCTGTCATCAGAGAAGAAAGGATGACACTGGTTTACTGTCCAACGGACGACAGGGTAGCAGACACTATGAGGAAACCTGTTCCAAATTAAAATTGTCATACCCTGTTGATGTTTTGGATTATATTATTTCCTTTGTAAAATGTTTTTCAAATAAGTTATCCAGTACGCTAATACAAACCTAAGTGGGAGTGTTGAAGTCAGAGGTTCTGTGTAGGATTGTTAGTAACTGTCTAACTGCATATATAACTGTTTCCACCAGTAACTGTCGAACTGCATATATAACTGTTTCCACTAGAGGGCGCTCTAGGCGGAGCCACTCAGGAACACCACCAGGTGGCGAGTATAAATAGAGATGTCTCCTCCCATTCTTTCTCTTTCCCCCAGCCTCTCAGTGAGAGGAGAACTGTAGAACTGCTGCTCTGCCATGTGAATAATAAACCACGCCAGTTAAGGCTCAAGATAGAAACCATGCCTCTTGACCACATTATTGTCGCCCTATAGCCGGATTCTGTCAACACTGGAACTAGATATAGAAGCTGTATACAGACTGGTCTGTATACAGAGGGAGATACGCTTTTGTCCGGAGTCGCCGACGTGAGCCATGTCTCCGTGAGACATATGATGTTGATGTCTCTCATCTCCCGTTGGAACCGGACCCTCGCCCTTAGGTCATCCATCCTACCCTCCAACGAAAGGGCATTCGCCAGAAAGATGGATGGAATTGCTGGGCGGTAAGCAGCTCTTTTTAGTCTCAGTCTGATACCTCCACGTCTCCCTCTGTGTCTCCTCCTGCCGTAGCCTTTGTTCTTTTCCTTGCCGCCATTCTCCCGCCTGATTTCTGCTGGCCATTCTAGGTCAAAAGTGTCTCCAAACTCCTCTTTGAGCCCGGGGTTCAGGTCCATAAGTGTCTGACGGTCGTATGACGTACCCGCCAGTGTTGCTTTAAATAAAAAAGTAGAAAAAACAAACATAATAGCTAAAAGTGTGTACATCGTTGCAGAGCTAAAACCAGAGGCGTCTGACCGGGGTCGCGTCCTTCTCATGTAGGGAACCATTGTGATTGCTAGGAACCCAGTGTGTCAACATAGATGTAAACATGTCAATATAGAAAATATCATCTCATCAGATCTGTCATCAGAGAAGAAAGGATGACACTGGTTTACTGTCCAACGGACGACAGGGTAGCAGACACTATGAGGAAACCTGTTCCAAATTAAAATTGTCATACCCTGTTGATGTTTTGGATTATATTATTTCCTTTGTAAAATGTTTTTCAAATAAGTTATCCAGTACGCTAATACAAACCTAAGTGGGAGTGTTGAAGTCAGAGGTTCTGTGTAGGATTGTTAGTAACTGTCTAACTGCATATATAACTGTTTCCACCAGTAACTGTCGAACTGCATATATAACTGTTTCCACTAGAGGGCGCTCTAGGCGGAGCCACTCAGGAACACCACCAGGTGGCGAGTATAAATAGAGATGTCTCCTCCCATTCTTTCTCTTTCCCCCAGCCTCTCAGTGAGAGGAGAACTGTAGAACTGCTGCTCTGCCATGTGAATAATAAACCACGCCAGTTAAGGCTCAAGATAGAAACCATGCCTCTTGACCACATTATTGTCGCCCTATAGCCGGATTCTGTCAACACTGGAACTAGATATAGAAGCTGTATACAGACTGGTCTCGGTTATCTTATTTAACTATTAGAATGAGGTATATAGAAGCTGTATACAGACTGGTCTTGGTTATCTTATTTAACTATTAGAATGAGGTATATAGAAGCTGCATCAGACTGGTCTCGGTTATCTTATTTAACTATTAGAATGAGGTATATAGAAGCTGTATACAGACTGGTCTAGATTATCTTATTTAACTATTTGAATTAGGTATATAGAAGATGTATACAGACTGGTCTAGATTATTTTATTATTTGACCTACAAAGTATGTAGCATACTAGTATGGTATGTAGCATACCAGACTGGTGGACAAGCTGATCGAGCTGGGTTTGAGCTCCGCTCTGAGCGCCTGGATACTGGACTTTCTGAGTGAAAGGCCCCAGGCGGTCAGGGTGGGGGGTCAGACCTCCAACACCATCACCCTGAGCATCGGGTCCCCCCAGGGCTGTGTTCTGAGCCCCCTGCTGTACTCACTATACACACACGACTGTGTGGCCAAGTTCAGCTCCAACTCCATAGTGAAGTTTGCGGATGACACAGTGGTGGTGGGGCTGATCTCGGACAACGACGAGAAGGCCTACCGGGAGGAGGTTGAGGTACTGGAACGCTGGTGCCAGGACAACAGCCTGCTCCTGAACATTGGTAAAACCAAGGAGCTGATCGTGGATTTTAGGAGGAGACAGCAGGAGACACACACACCACTGAGGATAAACGGGGCTACCGTGGACAGGGTGAGCAGCTTCAAGTACCTAGGGGTCCACATCTCAGAGGACCTGACATGGACAACACACATAGACTCAGTCGTAAAAAAGGCAAAGCAGCGCCTCTACCACCTGAGACAGTTAAGGAAGTTCAGAGTATCTGGGAAGATACTCCAGTCCTTCTACTCCGGAGCTGTAGAGAGCATCTTGACTGGAAAAATCACTGCCTGGTATGGCAACAGCACGGCACAGGACAAGAAGGCCCTACAGAGAGTGGTGCGCTCAGCCGAGCATACCACGGGTATTGCACTACCAACCCTGCAGGTCCTATACAACAAGAGGTGCAAATCCAGAGCCTGCAGGATAATGAAAGACCCTCACCACCCCAACAACAGCCTGTTCATGTTGCTGCGGTCAGGCAAACGCCTGCGAGCACCAGTAACGAGGACAGAGAGACTTAGGCTCAGCTTCTTCCCCCAGGCCGCGTGAATATTAAAGGCAACCAACTTGTGTTCGGCTTTTCTCTGATTGGCCGCGACCCCCCGCCCCCACGCGCAAGCAAGCGGCAGCCCCTCCCACGTCCCAAATGAAACCCAAGGAGCTAGCGGCAGCGCGGGCAACCAACTTGTGTACCACTACCAACCAACTTAAGCTGCTGTACCAACCAACTTGTGTTCAGCTGCGGTAGCAGTGGAGCGCTGCTGACTGATTATTATGTTTCGCGTTTTTAACAACCAACTACCAGATTCACTCGTCACTGTACATCACCTCTGAAGTATAAACAAAGCCCATACAGTTATGAAATGCGCTGAACTAGAAAGCGTAACGTTATTATGTTTCGCGTTTTTAACAACCAACTACCAGATTCACTCGTCACTGTACATCACTTCAGCTCCAGCAGCAGCAGCGGCCGCGCTCCGTTGAAGCCCTTCAATGACAGAGCTCTCATATTTTGCGAATGCATAAACTATATCTTAAATTATGGCTATGTGTCTAATATGGCTGTCGCTTATCAATGACTTCGCGACAGCCATATTAAACACTCACTGTACATCAGTGTGGAACTGTATGCTGTAACGTTATATGTTATTTCGCCCGTGGAGGTGGCTGAAGCGCCAGCGGGGCGACGCGGTGGTTTTTCCCCGGCTTCCGTGCGCCACCCGCGGCTTGATCCAGCTTCAGCAGCAGCAGCGGCAGTGCTCTGTTGTAGGAAGCCCTTCAATGAGCGCTCTCATATTTTGCGAATGCATAAACTATATCTTAAATTATGGCTATGTGTCTAATATGGCTGTCGCTTATCAATGACTTCGCGACAGCCATATTAGACACATCGCCATAATTTAAGATATAGTTTATGCATTCGCAAATATGAGAGCTCTGTCATTGAAGTGGGTGGTGGCAGCATTACTAACAGTAGCGATTTTTATTGTTTTGTCATGACCAAACATAATCCCAACATAGATAGGAGGTGTACTGTATGTCAAATGTCGGTCATCATCGCCATAATTTAAGATATAGTTTATGCATTCGCAAATATGAGAGCTCTGTCATTGAAGTGGGTGGTGGCAGCATTACTAACAGTAGCGATTTTTATTGTTTTGTCATGACCAAACATAATCCCAACATAGATAGGAGGTGTACTGTATGTCAAATGTCGGTCATGTGGTGGAAGAGTTTAGTACAGTCACACAACAGAACACCAGTGTTTCTAGTAGATATGTTTATTAATATAAATAAACACCTCTGTCTGAACTGGTTCGAGCAGCGCGTTGGTTCGACCAGCGCTTCTGCCGCGTCTCTCAGCGGAAAAGGGCGTGTGCTAGGGCGGTCACGTGGCCAATCAGAGAAACGCTGAACGAAAAGCTGAACACAAGTTGGTTGCCTTTAATATTCACGCCCCCAGGCCATCAGAGCCTTGAACACTGAACTCTCCATGCACAAGCACACATGAGCACACACACAACACACACACTGTACACGCTCACACACTAGCAGCCACTTTAACATGATGTAGCAATCTGAAATATGTCTATTATTCAGATGTGCTGACTTGCCTTTTTATCTCCCCTTTCTGCACCAAGACATTCTAATTAGTTTCATTGATATTCGCACGAACAATGACGCAAGCGTCTCTTTCTTCTATCGGCTGGAATATGGATTATACACAGTATCGCTGGACCATATTCACCATCCTTTCCCCTGTGTGACTAGTAGGCGGGACCAGCAGGGGGCGGTGGCAGGCAGAGAGTGTCGGAGAGAGATGGGAGGAAATATATGGAGGCGAAAGACGGAAGGCGAGCCTCTTCTGCTTGGGATGTTGCTGTGAGCGGACGCAGCTAAAACGGGAGGTGCTGTGGAATAGCCCCGTGAAAGAACCACCAGAGAGCCCCGCCGGAGCGACGACGGGTTATCATAGGAGTACCCGTGATATAACGTGAGTAAGAGAGACTGAGTCACGGGACTGACGTTCATAGTAGTCGGGTTACAGTAGCAGTGTGGCGGTATAAGTAGCGTGCGGCTAACGGCTATATCTGAGTCCATAGTAGTCGGGTTACAGTAGCAGTGTGGCGGTATAGAGTGCGAGCCCAGATACGCGCGTGGACCTACAACCAGTCTGCTCCGGCTGCCTGCGACCAGATCTGCACCTGGCTGCCTGCAGCACACGGGAGTTCGCCCCGATCAACAGAGGTCGTCCTCACCCAGCACACGCTCTCAGCCAGCACTGCCTCTCTGCTCCAGCTCCGCCTGCTGGTATCCTCGCCGAGAACGTTCGACGCCATCTTGCCTTCCGGACGACAGTGGCGCGGCGAGGCCGCCATTTTGGATGAGTACAAATGGGCATTGATGCTCCAGAGCTATTATACAGTATACAGTGTGGTGCAGCCTGCGGGCGAAGTTAACGTTGCTACTACCGTTCATAAAGGGGAACCCCAAACAAATATGGCGGCATTAAGATAGGACTTGTGTTTGGTAATTGTGGGCCCACCCTTTTGATTTCTTTTCATTTTATTTAAGTGTAATAACGTGTATGTTTATTTATAGTAAATTCCCATTCAGTGAACCCTTCTATTCCTTCCCCATGTCCTCCCTTCTCCCCCCATATTTGGGAGTACTAGAGCAGTATATGTAAACCCTTAGGGAAGGTATTGGTACTGTGTCTAGCCCAGACGTGGGCAGCACTTAGTCTGTTTACAGCGAGAGCACTTGGTGCCTAGGGCGTAATTACATGAATACCAGACTGTAACTATTGTGTAACGATAACAATGGTGCAATAATAACAAACTGAATGGGAGCACGGTGTGTGTGTCTTTTACTGAGCCTAATCCTAACCCTTTTTGATGCGAGTAACATATATACTATTAACCCCTTCCTATTCAACCTTCCCTTTCCTACTGTAATGTTTCTAGTGTTAACGAGGGAGGGTACTGCTTGCGGGGGGGAACCAAGTTATTTATTTACAATCCAGTCACTAGGTGTGGGAGGGTGCTAGAGGAGTAATTGGGGGAAGTGAGAGCGTGCTGGGGAGTACTGCTGACCGCCCTGGAAGGGAGAGGAAGACCAGAGTACCGGACCAGGTTCGTAAATCCCGGGCCCCATCCACTCCCACTGCCAGCCTCCAGTTGACGCTCCGGACCCAAAGACGGAGGTGCAGATAGCCAGAGTTCTACTGTGTCTCGCTACCCAGTGACTGTGAACACCCGTTCCCACGAAGCAGGGATAATCCACCCTGCTACAATGAGCACACACACACTCATGCTGCACACACTCACACTATGGACACTTTACAGAAGGAAAGATCACTTTAAGAATAGTATAGCTTGAGATCGTATAATATAGCATTGTATATCAGTGTACATAAAGACCCAATGCCTCATCCGTAGCTAACAGTGTACTGCACTGCCACAGGACCTAGCATGTCCTACCATGCTATGTAAATAGCTCATGTACAGATACCGATATGCCTACTTTGTTTACTTGTTTATTGCACATGTCGCTCTATTGGTTGGACTTTTATTATTATTACTTGTATTATGCACATCGTTGTGGGCGAGACCCCCCGCATTTCACTGTATATCTGTATGCCGTGACAAATAAAACTCTTGTATCTTGTATCTTGTAATAATAGACCTACCATATTCATGTACAGTACTTTCATTCCTTTGCTGAGAGCCTCGTATTGCTTCATAGATGTTCCTGTCACCTACAGATGAATAAACATAAATAAATGGGGCGACAGTGGCTCGGGAGGTGGAGCGGTCGTCTGGTATTAAGAAGGTTCCCTGTTAAATCCCCGCTCCTCCCAGGCAGTGTGTCGAAGTTTCCTTGAGTAAGACACTTAACCCCTAACTGCTCCTGATGAGCAGGTTGGCACCTTGCATGGTTGCCTCCACCGTCGGTGTGTGAATGTGTGAGTGAATGGGTAAAAATGTGAGGAACTAAATTGTAAAGTGCTTTGGATAAAAGCTACATAAATGCACCATTTACCATGTACCTTTTAAACAGAAGTTACCAAATAAGTTAAAATGATAACCCTTTCACTCATACTTCAAACATAATAATTTTTCAAAATGAAATGTTATCTCCTTAAGAATTCCATTATCACTGTAGAATAAACCTATTAAGGTTGTGGGATTTGGTTCAACAGTGTCAGGTTGTATTTAAGTTTCAAGTTTCAAGTTTCTTTAATAGTTGTCATACAGAAGTACAGAATACTTTCATACAAAATGCTTCTTACTGTTACGCTCCAGAGACTGTGCTAGACAAGATAGTATCAAATAACATAGTATAGCATGTAATTTAGAAGTAGAAAATGAGGTCACAGTGTTCAGTATAGACATATGTACAATGTTCGATGCAGAATAGACGTAACTGAGTTACCATATAATATACAATACTATGCAGTGTACTAATGTACAGTACTATATAGTGCAAAGCAGAAATGGGATGAGGTACAATTTAGGTACAATTTACAGTAAGGTGTACGAGTTGTAGTGCAATCCTTCATCAATAAATATAAAGTGTGGGGAGTGGGTGCTACAGTGTGTTTGTTTAAAGTGAGTGTGTGCTATAAAGTGTGTGGAGTGGGTGCTACAGTGTGTTTGTTTAAAGTGAGTGTGTGCGTGTGGATGTGTGTGCTATGTGCGTTTGATGGTTGTTGTTGTGTAGTGTTCATTGTTCGTTTAGCAGCCTGATGGCCTGGGGATAGAAGCTTCTTCTGAGTCTTTCTGTGCTCGCCTTGAGACTCCGGTATCGCTTGCCTGACCGCAGCAGTTCAAAGAGGCAGTTGTTCGGGTGACTGGAGTCTGGAGTCTCTTTAGATGTGATAAAAATTAATGGATTATGGATTGGAAATAGTTAATCACTGCTTCTCCCTGTCTATTATTTTCAGATCAGTTCAAGCTGAAAGGACTCAAGATATAGTCTGGTGGGCAGTATTAGAAAGGATGGGGTTAGGAAAAGGATTCATTGATATGATTAAAGTATTATACAAAGACCCATCGGCCATGATTACAACAGGTACATTCATCTCCAAAATCTTTCCGGTATCACGCTCAGCCAGACAGGGTTGCCCTCTTAGTCCCGGACTATTCGATCTATCATTAGAACCTTTAGCACAATATATAAGACAATCCCAATCCATAGAACCAATCGTAATCAAGGGCACACAACATAAAATTAGTTTATATGCGGACGACGTAATATTGTTCATGCAAAGCCCCAACACCACATTGCCTCATCTACTCAAGCTGATAGAGAACTTTGGTGATTTATCGGGATTTAAAATAAATTGGCCGAAGTCGGCTTTCCTTCCACTTAACACCCATGCAAAAAAAGACACAACCCTCCCAGGTGCGATACCCATGGTAAAACATTTTAGATGCTTGGGTGTGGAAATATTTCCCACCATAAGACAAACGGTGAAGCACAATTACACAAAAATACAGAACAAAATCAAAGACGACCTGGACAGGTGGGCAAAACTTAAAAACTCAGTACAGGCAAGGGTATCAATAGTTAAGATGGATGTACTACCAAGAATCAACTTCATCAGCTCAATGCTACCGTTACCCCCTCCAGAGGGCTACTGGAAAAGATTACACTCCTCCACATACAAATTTATTTGGAATAACAAACCACCTCGCATAAAAAGATCCACCGCACAGAGAAATAAAGCAGACGGTGGCATGGCAGTTCCCGATTTTTTCCAATATTTTAAGGCTTACACATTAAGACCATTGACAATATGGTTTGATCCCCAGGCTTTGGTATCCTGGAGAGAATTGGAAGAAAACATAGTAGCCCCACAGAGACTGAAGGACGTAGCACACACTAAACTTCCAATCAAGCACTGTGAGCGGAAATTTGGCCCCATAATTACCCATGCAATCCGAACATGGCGGGAAACACAAAAAAAATATCCTAACCCTCAAAAATGGCATAATCACACTCCCATATTCAATAACAATGCACTCTTAATGGAAAAACGTCCTATAAGATTCCCTATATGGGAAGAGCAAGGCATACACTCATTAGGGGATATTTTTAATAACCAGGGCTTTTGTAGTTATGGAGAAATATGCACAAAGTTTAACCTCACAGAGTCCACATGGCTTTTTTACATACAGTTACGCCTATGTTTGAGGTCTCACGGTGTTCCATTAGACATACCAGTTGAACACCACAGATACCACAAATTCTTCTATGAAAGAGAAACATTGAGAGGTTTTGTATCAGGTTTTTATTATCAATTACTAACGTCCTCGTATGAAACCCTCCAACTAGACACTGTCTGGAGGAGGGATATACCAGACCTGGAAAGTGACTTTGATTGGCAAGAAGCATGGGCAAATGTCCGTCTTACATCAAGGAACCCGGACCATCAACAAATCAATCTTAACTATATTCACAGGACATACTTGACTCCTATAAGACTGAACAGAATGGGCCTGAAACAAGACTCAAAATGCTCCCAATGTACAAATGGAGACGAAGGGACATTTATGCACATGTATTGGGACTGCCCACCAGTTAAGGCATTCTGGAAAGATGTGACCCATCAATTATCAAAACTCGTATCTTGGAATATACCAGTACACCCCTCTGTATTGCTTTTGAATGATGTTTTTGAGTTTGCAGTAAATCCACAGCTAAAGAGATTGGTTTCATCGGGTATCACAGTAGCTAAAAAACTGATCGCATCACGCTGGTTTCAACCGGAAAAAATGTGCCGGAAAGTTTGGTCTCTTACATATCTCGATGTGATTTATCAAGAAATATCTACAGCAAGAATTCTGGGTCTCAACGAATCCAAAATGTCAATGTGGTTAGAAGTGGTGGAGAGAATAAAAGCTAGCTTATAATGGTAGTGTCTGGTTAGGAGTGAGGGATAATGGAGGTACTATCCAAGGAGGGGTCCGGGAGGGGGGGTTCGAGCTGGAGCATATGTGTGTAGGGTTTTAGAAAATAGGTATTAGGGGTATATCCTGTATAAGGCATTTGTATAATTGTTAATTTCGTTGGATATACACTGTATACGGTAAAATATTATTATAGACTTTTTTTTTTGTCTTCTGTTTCTGTACTTGCATGTAATTTTAGCCACCTTGACTGTTAGTTTCATTATGCATTGTGTGTTGAGTACTGACTTTTAATAATTTCTGTTTTGCAATAATAAAAAAAAAAAATAATATATATATAGTCTGGTCTCCATTACAGTCTAAGAGGTCAATAATGAAGGAGTCATGAGTCAAGGAGTCATCATCAAGCTCAAGCTCAGTGCAACAGACATCAGAAGTCCTGTGTCTCTCAGTATAGTGTTGGTTTATCACTGTGTCATGTGCAACAGGCATCAGAAGTCCTGTGTCTCAGTGTATTGTTGGTATACCACTGGCCCTTGTAACTCGTACTAGGCAATGAGGTGTTTCTGATTCTGAATATGACTGGACAAAATGATGACACCTCCATCCTTGGTAGACCTTACTGTAAATTATGGTAGCTTGCTATAGGCTAAGTAAACACATTCAACTTATTTTGTGTGTGTGCCATAAAAAGGCATATTATATTTTTTTTCATTTCAACCTTTATTTAAAATCGTAAGCATCTGAGGTTTCCCTCATTTACAGAAACGACGATTATACAGTACATAATAAAAACAATATTCACAGAAATTTAAACACCAGAGTAAAACAAATTAAAAACGTTTAAAAATCATTTTAAAATATCAACTAAAACAGTTACAGGTAGTCACACAATGGTCTGAAATCATACATTTAAACATTCCAAGGGAAGGGAGAACCTCCAATTTTAGCGTGAGTTGAAGGACATTCCATGAGTTAGAGGCATTGTGAGGTTTGGTTGGTTCCCCGCCACACGCTCTCCTGAGGTATGGTGCTGATTGGTGCATTCCCCGCCACACGCTTTTTGAACGATTGCCACTTTCATCACGCAGCTGTCATAGTTTGTGATTAGCGCCCCAGAGGGCTTTATATACCAGGACCTTCCTTCTATCGTTGTCGGGTCGTTCTGGAATACAACTGCATGTGCCTGCTTTTCCCCGTTGCTGTTCCTGGTCTACTTTCTCTCCAGGACCTTTCTGTGGAGAACCGCTGTGGAGAACCTTGTTCCCCGTTTGGAGCTGCGCCTCGTTTTGCCCGTTTTACGCGTTGCGCTTGGGTGAGTGGAACCAAACCCCTCTGGATTATTCTGATTGTGTGTCTTAGAAAAGACACTGAAGACTTCGTTTTGTTGCACTAACTCGGCTAAATTGTGTGTTGTGGGGAACACTGAGGACTGTCACTGTCAATTGGTTCTGGACCCAGCTAGGGAGGAGGGAACCACACTGCCTCTGTGTTTCGTTGGACTGTTTCTGATATCTCTCTCTCTCTCTCCGTTTTCCACCTTGAGTGAAAGCTGGGAGTATCTGCAGAGCCGCTACAACGTCACATGCCAATTCCCCACCACTATCTGCTGGGAGTATCTGCAGAGCCGCTACAACGTCACATGCCAATTCCCCACCACTATCACCAGGAGGATTCTGCAGAGCGGCAGATGACTCTGCCGAAGGCAGTCTCCCCGTTTGTTTGATTATTGTACTTTATCCTTCTTTTGACTCTGTAAATAAATACGCCCTAGCATTTGGCTAACTCTGAACTTCCTGTCTGTGCCGTTGCGTTTGAGGTCGGTTACAAACCATAACATTACGACCCGACCATGACGACCTCAGCCGACACAGACAGGGTCAGAACAGCGTTGGCGGTCCAGATTGAGTTAACCAACGACCACAGCCTACAGCTAGGTGCGGCTGCGGCTGCTGTACAGGAGCTCCGAGACCAGATCCTGCCTATTCAGGAGTCCCTTGGCTCTCTGGCTAGCCTGCAGACAGCCCAGGGTAATCAGCAGACTAATATTCTCCACCAATTACAAGCGCTGAGTGAAGCCGTTAACACCTTGCTTGTAACCCCACCTACTTCAGGAGCCTCTGCCGGAGCATCACCCGCAGCCGTGGCAGGCCCCGCGCCTCCCGATCCCGCACCTCGGGAGCCCCGTCTCTCCGAACCACGGTTGTTCGATGGTAACTTCGAGGATTGTGCCACATTCATCATGCAATGTGAGTTGGTTTTTCGTCATCAACCCAGCCGATTCACTTCAAGGGGAGCCCGAGTGGCTTACATGACTAACCTGCTCTCAGGCCGGGCAGCCCAGTGGGTTACTGCCTCCTGGGCAATGGGGGCTGATTTCTGTTTTTCCTACCCAGACTTCGTGGCTGAGCTCCGCAGGGTTTTCCACCACCCAGCCCGTGGCCAGGACCCTGGAGCTCGGTTGGGCACCTTCCGGCAGGGCAGTGGCGGGGTCACCGACTACGTGCTGGAGTTCAGACTGGCGGCAACGGAGAGCGGTTGGAACGATCAAGCGCTTCGTCTCACCTTCATGAGGGGGCTCAACGACGCTGTCAGGGACCAGCTCGCGACCCGTGAGGAACCTAAGTCCCTCGAAGACCTATTCAGCCTCGCCATTCGCATCGACGGACGCCTCAAGGAGAGAAGACGTGAGAGAACCCGACAGGGACCTCCAGAGGTTCCCCAGACCCCCCGTACTCGTGACGGTACTGCGGTCCGCCCTGCTCCCAACACGACTGGTGGTTCCTTCCCCTCCCGTTCGGTGCCCGGGGAGGAACCCATGCAGCTGGGACGTTCACATCTTAGCCAAGCTGAACGGGAGGCGAGGTTCAGGTCCGGCCTTTGCCTCTACTGCGGTCGGGATGGACACCGTATCGCCAACTGCCCCACCCGGCCAAAAGACCAGGCTCGCCGGGACCCCGGGAGATCCTGGTGAGCCGTTTTTCTCATTCCCAGAGCCGTGCACCACCTAGCCTTCTGATGAGCGTCACCCTGGCCTGGGCGGACCAACGGGCCACGGTGGAGGCACTCATTGACTCGGGTGCTGACGAGAGTTTCCTAGACTTCGAGTTTGCTACCCGGGCCAACATTCCACTTGAGGACCTCGTGAGGCCATTGGAGGTGTTCGCATTGGACCAACACCGCCTGGCTGACATCACTCAACACACCTGTCTTGTCCTGCTCACCATTGCTGGTAACCAGAGAGACTCCAGTTTTTTATCACCAGATCCCCTCTTGTCCCAGTAGTCCTGGGCCGGCCCTGGCTCGCGCTGCACGAGCCCCACATCGCCTGGTCCTCCGGTACCATCAGGGGGTGGAGCTCCTCCTGTCATGCCCAGTGTCTTCAGGCGGCGTCCTGTCCCTCGCCCCGGAGATCCGTTTGTGAGCCGCCTCCGGACCTCTCGACCATACCCCCCGAGTACCACGACCTCGAGGAGGTTTTCAGTAAGTCCAGGGCTCAGGCCCTTCCGCCTCACCGGCCTTACGACTGTGCCATCGACCTCCGCTCAGGGGCTCCCCTTCCCGGCAGCCGCCTCTACAGTCTGACCGTCCCTGAGAAGGCAGCGATGGATCAATATATCTCTGAGTCCTTGGAAGCAGGACTCATTCGGCCTTCCTCCTCCCCTGTGGCGGCCGGTTTCTTCTTTGTTGGGAAGAAGGACGGAGACTTTCGACCCTGCATCGACTATCGCCAGCTCAACGAGATCACCATTAAGAACAAGTACCCTCTTCCTCTCATGAACTCCACCTTCGAGCCTCTCACCCAGGCTACCGTCTTTACCAAGCTGGACCTCCGGAGTGCCTACCACCTGGTCCGTATCCGAGAGGGCGATGAGTGGAAGACCGCCTTCAAGACTCCCAGGGGCCACTACGAGTACCTGGTAATGCCGTTCGGCCTCACCAACGCTCCAGCGGTATTCCAGGCGCTCATGAACGACGTCCTTCGTGACATGCTGGAGGAGTTTGTGGTAGTATACCTAGACGACATCCTCATTTTCTCCAAGACCCTCGAGGAACACATCCAGCATGTCCGCCGTGTGCTGGAGCGCCTCCTCCACAATCGGCTCTTCGTCAAGGCAGAGAAGTGCCGATTCCACTCCGACTCCGTCGATTACCTGGGCTTCATCGTGGAGAGAGGCTTGACCCAAGCTGACCCTCACAAGATCCGGGCCGTGGAGGAGTGGCCGGAACCCACCTCTCGGAAGGAGTTACAGAGCTTCCTCGGGTTCGCCAACTTCTACCGAAGATTCATCCGGAACTACAGTCAGGTGGCGGAACCGCTTACCAGGCTGACCTCTCCCGCCCTGCCGTTCGACTGGTCCCCAGCGGCGTGTGCTGCGTTCCGCTCCCTCAAGAAGAGGTTCACTTCCGCCCCGATCTTGCTCCATCCAGACCCCAAGAGACAATTCATCGTAGAGGTGGACGCCTCGGATACTGGACTAGGAGCTATCTTATCCCAGCGGTCGGCAACGGACCAGAAGGTACATCCGTGCGCCTTCTACTTGCGTCGTTTCCTCCCTGCCGAGAGGAACTACGACATCGGCAATCGGGAGCTGCTGGCGGTTGTGGCTGCCTTGGAGGAGTGGCGTCATTGGCTAGAGGGGGCCGAGGAGCCATTTACCATTTGGACGGACCACAAGAACCTGACGTACATCCGTGCTTCCAAGCGCCTCAATGGCCGGCAGGCAAGATGGGCCAGCTTCCTCAGTCGGTTCGACTTCTCGCTGACGTTTCGCCCTGGTTCCCGCAACACGAAGGCCGACTCCCTGTCCCGGTTACACTCCAAGGGGGCTCCAACCACTGAGGACCCGACTCCCATCCTCCCAGAGGCCAGGGTGGTAGGAGTAGTCACCTTGGGCATCGAGGGGGTGGTAAGGCGTGCCCTACGCTTCCATCGCGCTCCAGGCAATGTACCGGTTCATCGTCTCTTCGTCCCCGACTCAGTCCGGTCCCGGGTCCTCCAGTGGGGCCATACCAGCCGGTTCGCCTGCCACCCAGGCGTTCATCGCACGTTCTCCTTCCTGGCTCGTCGATTCTGGTGGCCCACCATGAGGAACGACGTCAAGGAGTTCGTACTGGCCTGCGCAGTCTGCGCCCGCAGCAAGGCCTCCCACCAGGCACCCTCCGGGCTATTGCAGCCGCTTCCCATTCCGAGCCGCCCTTGGTCCCATGTGGCGTTGGACTTCGTCACAGGTCTTCCCTCTTCCCAGGGGAACACGTGCCTACTGACCGTGGTGGATCGGTTCAGCAAGGGGGTTCACCTCGTGGCCCTTCCCAAGCTTCCCTCGGCGGCCGAGACGGCGGACCTCCTGACACGCCACGTGTTTCGCCTCCATGGGTTTCCCCAGGACGTCGTCTCGGACCGGGGGCCCCAGTTCACTTCCCAGGTATGGCGGGCTTTTTGCAAGGGATTGGGGGCAACGGCCAGTCTTTCCTCTGGTTATCATCCCCAGACTAACGGACAAACGGAGAGGATGAACCAGAGTGTGGAGTCTGCTCTTCGGTGTGTTGCTGCCGAGAAAGCCGTTTGTGGCTTTCCAAGCAGCCGTGTGTGGCTGCTTGGAGCCGTTTCCTTCCCTGGGTCGAGTACTCCATCAACTCCATGGTCAGTTCCGCCACCGGCCTCTCACCCTTTGAGGTATCCCTGGGCTACCAACCCCCTCTTTTCCCTGCACAAGAGTCGGAGGTGGCAGTTCCCTCCGTACAGGACCACCTCAACCGGTGCCGTCGGGTCTGGGAGATCACCAGGACTGCCCTGCTCCGGTCATCGGAGCGCGCCAGTTGTGGGGCTGACCGGCGCCGGGTCCCTGCGCCGACGTACCACCCTGGGCAGAGGGTGTGGCTTTCCGCAAGGGACCTTCCGCTTCGGTCCTCGGCCAAGAAGCTTAACCCCCGGTTCGTCGGTCCTTTTGAGGTTCTGAAGGTACTCAGTCCGGCGGCGGTGAGTCTTAAGCTTCCTGCGTCCATGCACATTCACCCCGTTTTCCATGTGTCCCGGGTTAAGCCTGTCTCTCTCAGTCCCCTGATGCCTCCTGCTCCGGAACCACCTCCTCCCGTGATGGTGGACGGTCACCCCCAGTGGCAGGTCCGCCGGTTGATGGGCGTTCGACGGCGGGGTCGGGGGTTCCAGTACCTGGTGGACTGGGAGGGGTACGGCCCGGAGGAACGGAGCTGGGTCTCCCGCCAGCTCATCGTGGATCCCGGCCTGATCACCGACTTCCATCGTGCCCATCCGGGCGAGCCGGGTCGGGCTGGTCGCCGGGTGGCTCCCGTGGAGGGGGGGGTACTGTGAGGTTTGGTTGGTTCCCCGCCACACGCTCTCCTGAGGTATGGTGCTGATTGGTGCATTCCCCGCCACACGCTTTTTGAACGATTGCCACTTTCATCACGCAGCTGTCATAGTTTGTGATTAGCGCCCCAGAGGGCTTTATATACCAGGACCTTCCTTCTATCGTTGTCGGGTCGTTCTGGAATACAACTGCATTTGCCTGCTTTTCCCCGTTGCTGTTCCTGGTCTACTTTCTCTCCAGGACCTTTCTGTGGAGAACCGCTGTGGAGAACCTTGTTCCCCGTTTGGAGCTGCGCCTCGTTTTGCCCGTTTTACGCGTTGCGCTTGGGTGAGTGGAACCAAACCCCTCTGGATTATTCTGATTGTGTGTCTTAGAAGAGACACTGAAGTCTTCGTTTTGTTGCACTAACTCGGCTAAATTGTGTGTTGTGGGGAACACTGAGGACTGTCACTGTCAATTGGTTCTGGACCCAGCTAGGGAGGAGGGAACCACACTGCCTCTGTGTTTCGTTGGACTGTTTCTGATATCTCTCTCTCTCTCTCTCCGTTTTCCACCTTGAGTGGAAGCTGGGAGTATCTGCAGAGCCGCTACAACGTCACATGCCAATTCCCCACCACTATCTGCTGGGAGTATCTGCAGAGCCGCTACAACGTCACATGCCAATTCCCCACCACTATCACCAGGAGGATTCTGCAGAGCGGCAGATGACTCTGCCGAAGGCAGTCTCCCCGTTTGTTTGATTATTGTACTTTATCCTTCTTTTGACTCTGTAAATAAATACGCCCTAGCATTTGGCTAACTCTGAACTTCCTGTCTGTGCCGTTGCGTTTGAGGTCGGTTACAAACCATAACAGGCATCAAAGGAAAAGGCTGACTTCCCTAGCTCAGAAAAAATCTGAGGAACCCTAAGAACCATCCAGTCATTCGATCGAGTTGAATAGGTTCCAATATTCCAATTTAACAGTGAGGAGATATAAACAGGTTGTTTACCAATAAGGGCTTTAAAAATAAATAAATATTTACAAATATAAATGTATGTTGCGCCTTTCTGCAAGAGAAGGCCAACCCACCCTATCATACAGGACACAATGGTGAGTATCATATCTGTCACCAGTTATAAATCTGAGAGCTGAGTGATATGCAGAATCCAGAGGTTTAAGAGTTGATGCCGCAGCATGCCCATAAATTACATCACCATAGTCCAAAACTGATAAGAAGACTGTTTCCACAATTCTTTTTCTACTAAATAGAGGAAAATTGGATCTGTTTCTGTACAGGAAACCAATTTTCTGTCTCAGTTTAGTGGCAATATTTTCCACATGGAACTTAAATGTTAATTTCTCGTCGAGCCACAAGCCAAGATATTTATACTCAGTGACTCTCTCTATACAAGAGCCACTGACAGTAGATATCCTCACATCATCAAGGTTAATATTCCTTGCTCTTGAAAATAACATAAACTTTGTCTTACTAGCATTAAGAACCAATTTAAGACTAGTAAGGGCATCCTGTAGAGCATAAAAGGAAAGTTGCAATTTCTCAAAGGCCAGCTGTACAGAGTCTGCAATACAGTACACAATTGTGTCATCAGCATACAGATGGGCATGACATCCATACAAAGAAGAAACAATATCATTAATATAAATTGTAAAAAGGACAGGACCCAAAACTGAACCTTGTGGCACACCTTTAGTCATGGCCAAGAATTCAGATTGTGCTTGACCTAACTTCACACACTGCCGCCTAGAAGATAGATAATATTGATTGATTTGCAATGTTATGGGTTATGGCTTTATTTATTCATTTATTTAGGTTATTGAAAGATGATTGAAACCATGACTTGTGTGAAGAATGATTGGGATTGGTTGAAAAGCTGACCGTGCTGAAGAGGGCAGTACACGCGATCCATGTCTTCGTTCTGGTTGGCCCTCTGGTCTGTAGCCGAGCCCTGATTGGTGCCCTCTGACGTGCGATTGAGCGCAAGCCCGATTTTTTGGGCCACTTTTTGGGTGGGGGGGCCCCCTTTTTATGCTTTTTGGCGGGTTTTGGTGATCAAATGTTGAATATTGAACTATAATAATCAGTGCAGGAGCTCACTTATCCTTGAAAGACCTTTTTATCACTGACTTAAAAGGCCCATACATCTCCATTAGAAAAATAAAATAAAATAAAATAAAACTTGGCATAAAAAGGGCATGTTTTTATGAGGCACAAAAGGGCAGGTGCTCAAGCACCCTTTGGGCTCTATGTGTGCACGTCCATACTACTACAGAGTTGTAGTATTAATATGTACAGTAATATAGGTAAAGTCCGGTAGTAAGTCACACTGGCCAGCAGCGTAACAAAAAAGATTGCATTTATATAGCGCTTTTATCCAAACCGCTTTACAATTTTGTTCCTCACATTCACCCATTTACTCACACATTAACACACCGATGGTGGAGGCTACCAGAATGCCACTGTCTAACCCTAACCTTCAGATTACCAGACGACAGCTCTACCTCCTGAGCCACTGTCTAACCCTAACCTTCAGATTACCAGCTCTACCTCCTGAGCCACTGTCGCCCCCTAACTAGTAAGAGTAAGGGATATGTACAGATTATATACAGTATCTAAAGATATGTAAAAGGGATTATATGCAGGTATGCACAGACATATGTGGATATATACATATATATAATAATATTGTATATTTTGTATAGTGTTTGGTCTTTACTCTTTTTACTTTACTTTACTTATCATTTTAATTTCATTACAGTGAAATGCTTGGTTCTGTATGAGCCCCTGAGAATGTGTTTCATATCGTAAAAAAGTAAAAAGAAAAATAAAGTCCCAACACTATACAAATATACAATATACAACTAAAGTACAACCTAAAGTACAATTAAGGAAAAATGCAGACATTGAGGTACAAAAATGCTAACTTAAAAAAAAATGCTAAATGCAAAAATGAGGTATGGATGTAGTGAATTTTTTTTTTGTAATAAATAGATTAAATATGATGTAGTGTTTAAAGTGAGTGTTAAGGAGGTGTTTGTTTAAACGTGAGTGAGTGCATCTGGATGTGTGTGCAATGAATGTAGATGGATGGGTTCATGTTGCACAGAGTCATTGCGCCTCCTGGTGGCCTGGGGGGTCTGGCCTCTGTACTGGCCACGGGACTCCGATAGCGCTTGTCTGACCGCAGCAGTGCAAAGAGGCAGTTGTTTGGGTGTTTTATTATTATTCATAAAGATTTTAGGTGTGCTTTAGAAATACATTTGACAAAATGCTGATACTCTGTGATAGGAAAGCCTCACCCACAACCCTTTCTCATTATTATCTATCCGTATACAAGAAAACACAACGCAGAAAGCCAGTATTGTACTCACAGAATAGCACGCAAAGCAAGGTGTGCCTCGATCTTCTCCTGCTGATGAGAGACTGAGATACTCTGCCTCCGACTAAACCTTCTACCTACTTCCTATACAGAGAAGTAGCTTAAAACTACTATTATTCTTTGTCCAACTTCCCTTTTTGGTGAAGTCACATTATCTCTCCTTCCTTCCTCTTTCTTGGAAGAAAAAAGTGCATGGAGATAGAAATCTGAGTTGAGAATAAACCAACGGGCTTGATATTACTTTTATAAACTATATGATGAACTAAGTGATGAAACAATATGTTACATTATCATAGAAATATGAGGAAGGGAGAGAGAATGAATGATGTAGATGGCAGGAGGAGGGGGGCAACAGACATGAGGGGGTGAAGAGGAGAGGATCAAAGAGAGGGGAAGGAAGAAAGTCAATGGATGGATGGTAAATGTTAAGGTGCCAGACCAGAGACCGAGAAGAAAATCCAATGCTGGGTGTATTTATGGAGGGAGGGAGGGAGGGAGGGAGGGAGGGAGAGAGAGAGAGAGAGAGAGTGTCTCCTCCCCCCCCCTCAATGTACAGTTTTGCTTGTTTATACAGTGTGTCTCCCCCCCCCCCCAACCACCTCCAATGTAAATTACCCAGTATGGTTGTCAATATCCCAATGTACCCAACCCCCCCCACCCAACCTCCTCCAATGTACAGTTTCTACGTCAAATGTATATACTCCCTTTTCTTGACTCCTTCTGTATCACAAACAGTACTGTATTTGCAAATCTGGTATGTCATAAATGTATAGATGTAGCAGTACTGACTATCTGTATGTCATGTATGTCATATATGTCCTGATGAATTGAAAATGGGGGACCCTGATGTAAACAAGACAAAAGTCTTTATCTGGTCTGCAACCCCTTAACAATTGTGTGTATTGAGCTGTACTGTATTGTACCCATTCTGCAATCTGTTAATAAAGTTTTCAATCAATCAATCAATCAGAGAGAGAGAGAGAGAGAGAGAGAGTGAGACACACAGAGAGAGGGATGTAACTGTCAATGCGCTGCATTTATATAGCGTTTTCATCCAAAGCGCTTTACAACTCATGCCTCACTTTCACCCGTTCACTCACACAATCAAAGTTCAAAGACTTAATTTGCAATTTGCTCAGGTGCAGGTGTACATGGCATTGGTACTAAAACTAAAACTCATCAATAACAATAAATAGAGAATCACATAATACAAATGTATAAAGAATATCCTTTCCTAGTGTGTGTGTGTGTGTGTGTGTGTGTGTGTGTGTGTGTGTGTGTGTGTGTGTGTGTGTGTGTGTGTGTGTAAAGGATGGGGGGGGGACACTGACCCTGCTAAAGTGCGTGAGTGTCTGCATGTAGGGTATGTGTGTTTGTGTGCGTGTGGGCGTGCATGTACATTCACAGTACACAGACCACCATGCAAGGTGCCAACCTGCACGTTGGGAGCAGTTAGGGGTTAAGTGCCTTGCTCAAGGGATCGAACCGAGAACCTTTAGGATGTCAGACGACCGCTCTACCTCCTGAGCCACTGTCACCCCTTATAGTAGTGCGGCATAGCTCAACATATAATACCAATTGTTCATTTTGTGATAAAAGCACCAAATTTGGCAGATGTGTTGATAGATATATTGGGAACAAAACGGGATATTGGGGCGTTACAAACTAGCATGGCAGGCATTTTTCAAAATGGCCACCAGCGCTTGGTCAAACTTTGGATTTGCATGCAATAACGGACATAATCTATATCCCACAATGCCATAGAGTATTGAACGCTCAATACCTTACTCGACTGCTGAGCGATCATTCCCCCTTGATTATATCCATATTTATGCCAGATAAGATAAAAACAATATATAGATGGCGATTTAATCCAATGCTTCTCAAACAACCAGAATTTTGCTCCTTTATTAGAGAACAAATTGCATTCTTTACACTAACAAATAAACAATCTGCCCCTAATAGCTTCATCTTTTGGGATACACTCAAGGCTTACCTAAGGGGCCACATTATCTCATATACAAAGGGAATGAAAAAGAAATACTGTGCTGAACTTGATTCTATTGAGGCTGAAATTCAAACACTTGAGAAAGACTATCAGATAACATCAAATAAAGATACATATAGGACCCTGGTGAACAAAGAAATACAATATAATAACTTAAATACATACAAAACTGAGAAATCCATTATGCGTTCTAGACAAAAATACTATGAATTGGGAGAGAAACCTAGCAAAGTACTGGCATGGCAACTAAAAACGGAAGAAAGCAAGAGGGCAGTCAACGGAATTGAAGTATCCCCGGGCAAAATCTCCAATAAACCCACAGAAATTAGCGATGCTTTTAGAAACTATTACAGTGACTTATACACTGCACAACCTAGCGGGGACAGCACGGCAATAGACTCCTTTCTTTCCAAACTTGATCTCCCAAGCTTGTCTGTCGAGGATAGTGAGTTTATAAGCAAACCTTTTTCAATTTGCGAAGTAACAGCGACCATTAAACTTCTACCGTCAAATAAGTCTCCTGGGGAGGATGGTTTCCCCCCAGAGTTCTACAAGGAATTTCAAGACCTCTTAATCCCTCCCTTAATGGAAGTCCTTCAATTAGCTAGAGAAGAAAAACAATTTCCTGAGACGTTCTCTCGGGCCATTATATCGGTTATTCACAAGACGGGGAAGGACCCTTTAAAGTGCGCCTCCTACAGGCCAATCTCGCTCCTAAATACAGACTATAAACTTGTAACTAAGATGACATCCAAAAGATTAGAAACATTCCTTCCCCGCCTTGTTAATTCCGATCAGACTGGCTTTATAATTAACAGACATTCCTCTAACAATCTTAGACGCTTTTTTAATATGATCCATTTCGCACATAAAAACAAGATTCCCAGCATTGCTCTCTCCCTCGACGCCGAAAAGGCCTTTGATCGGTTGGAATGGCCCTATCTCTTCAAAGTCCTTGAAAAATTTGGTTTTGAAGCTCAATTTGTCGACTTGATCAAATCACTCTATGGCTCCCCCAAAGCTAGGATTGCGGTCAATGGGACTACCTCAGATTATTTCTCCATACATAGAGGTAACCGACAGGGCTGTGCTCTTAGCCCCGCCTTATTTACGCTTGCCCTAGAACCCCTAGCAGAAGCAATCAGAATAGACACTAAAATAACGGGCTTCGAAATTGGACCGAACACACATAAAATCTCGCTCTTTGCCGACGATATTCTTCTCTTTTTAACAAACGCGGAAAGCTCCCTCTCACGTTTAGTCGAACTGTTGGACTTGTATAGCTCCTTTTCCGGATATAAGATTAACCTTGACAAAAGTGAAATATTGCCCTTATCAGATTCTATTAAAGACACAATTCAACATAACTTAGAGCATAGAGCTATGTGGCAGGGGCTCAAAACGATGACAGACTACAAAGGCGCCTCCCTCAAACTGAACAGTGACATCTCCTTAGCAAATGACCTCAATACCTTCTATGCGAGGTTTGATGCTGGTAATAACAACACCAGCTCACAAGCCTCGGCAATGGGGGGGGGGGGGGTCGGCTGCTGATGGAGGCGCAGTGTTCAGGGTAACAGAGCATGAGGTGAGGCGGACCTTTAAAAAAGTGAATATCAGGAAGGCAGCAGGTCCAGACGGCATCCCCGGCCGCGTCCTAAAAGTCTGTGCCGACCAACTGGCCCCAGTATTCACTGACATATTTAACCTGTCCTTAGAACAGGCTGTCATCCCCACCTGCCTGAAGAAGTCCACTATTATCCCTGTACCCAAAAAATCCAAGCCTGCTTGCCTCAACGACTACCGCCCTGTAGCTCTCACCTCCATAGCCATGAAGTGCTTCGAGAAGCTAGTAAAGGGCTACATCTGCTCCTCCCTCCCCATCAACATGGACCCCCTGCAATTTGCATACCGCCCCAACAGGTCCACGGAGGACGCCATATCCCATGTGCTGCACACAGCAGCATCACACCTGGACAAGAGGCAGGGGAACTATGTGAGAATGCTATTCATCGACTACAGCTCGGCATTCAATACCATAGTCCCCTCCATACTCATAGCCAAGCTCAGGGACCTGGGCTTGGGCTATGACCTCTGCCAGTGGGTCTTGGACTTCCTGACTGGCAGACCCCAGGTGGTGAGAGCAGGCAACTGCACCTCCTCATCCATCACCCTCAACATAGGGGCCCCCCAGGGCTGTGTTCTGAGTCCCCTCCTCTACTCCCTGTACACACACGACTGTGTGGCTCAGCGGAGTAGCAATACAATCGTCAAATTTGCTGACGACACAGTGGTGGTGGGCCTGATCTCTGCCAACGACGAGAGGGCCTACCTGGAAGAGGTCAAGGTCCTGGCGGGATGGTGCCAGGAAAACAGCCTCTCCCTGAACGTCAGCAAAACAAAGGAGATGATTGTGGACTTCAGGAGGTCGGGGGTCAAGGACTACAGCCCCCTCAGCATCAACGGGGCACCGGTTGAGAGAGTCAACAGCTTTAAGTACCTCGGAGCCTACATATCCGAGGACTTGACATGGACCACACACATTAACAGTGTTGTGAAGAAGGCACGACAACGCCTCTACTTCCTCAGGCGCCTAAGGAAGTTCCAAGTCAGCCAGAAGATCCTTAAGAACTTCTACTCATGTACAATAGAGAGCATCTTGACCGGCAACATCACCTCCTGGTTTGGGAATAGCACTGCACAAGACCAAAGCAGACTACAAAGAGTGACACGTTCAGCCGAACGCACAATTGGAGGGGGGCTCCCCACCCTCCAGAACATTTACTACAAGCGTTGCAAGGGCAAGGCTAAGAGAATCATTAAAGACTCCAGTCACCCGAACAACTGCCTCTTTGAACTGCTGCGGTCAGGCAAGCGATACAGGAGTCTCAAGGCGAGCACAGAAAGACTCAGAAGAAGCTTCTATCCCCAGGCCATCAGGCTGCTAAACGAACAATGAACAATGAATGAACACTACACAACAACAACCACCAAACGCACATAGCACACACATCCACACGCACACACTCACTTTAAACAAACACACTGTAGCACCCACTCCACACACTTATAGCACACACCCACTTTAAACAAACACACTGTAGCACCCACTCCCCACACTTTATATTTATGGATGAAGGATTGCACTACAACTCGTACACCTTACTGTAAATTGTACCTAAAATTGTACCTCATCCCATTTCTGCTTTGCACTAGATAGTACTGTACATTAGTACACTGCATAGTATTGTGTATTGTATATTATATGGTAACTCAGAACATTGTACATATGTCTATACCGAACACTGTGACCTCATTTTCTTCTTCTAAATTCATGCTATATTATGTTATTATGTTATTTGATACTATCTTGTCTAGCACAGTCTCTGGAGCGTAACAGTAAGAAGCATTTTGTATGAAAGTATTCTGTACTTCTGTATGACAACTATTAAAGAACTTGAACTTGAACTTGAACTTCCCTTTTAAATGGTCACCAAATGGTATAAGATACTTGGGTATACTAATAGATAAGGAGATGGGGAATCTATATAAACTCAATCTGTTAAGACAGTTACAAATCCTAGGGGAGGACTTGGAAAAATGGATGAACCTCCCTCTCACCTTACTAGGCCGAATTAATGCTATAAAAATGAATGTCCTGCCAAAGTTTCTTTATATATTTCAGTCCCTCCCAATCCAAGTCCCTTCTAAATTTTTCTCCTCCTTGGACGGATTGATCAGACGGTTTATATGGCGAGGTAAATCCCCAGGATCGCCTTAATTAAACTTACTTTAGACTATACAAAGGGAGGACTGAAACTTCCTAATTTTAGATTGTATTATTTGGCGGCACAAGCCAGATTTTTGGCTCAATTGTTTGAGGGGGACCTCTCAGCCTCATGGTTGAACATTGAATGTCTAGGCATCAACGAGACCGCCCCGTCTGATACCTTGTACAAATGGGACGTGAAATCAATTAAGACCGTCACCCAGAACCCCTTCATGATCCATTCAGTCCAAACCTGGTTAAAATTACAAAAAAAATTCGGACACAATAGCCCTCTATCACCTAAAACCCCCCTATGGGGAAATAGGCTTATACCTATCTTATACCAGAATAGAGACTTTGAGTCCTGGCCTTTACAAGGTATCACTCGACTGGAACATTGTTATGAGAATGATGTTTTTATGTCCTTCCAGCAAATGAAAGAGAAATATCAACTTACTGGAAGAGATTTCTTTAAATACCTGCAACTGAGAGATTTTGTGAGGGTTAACACTCAAGGTCAATGGAAACTACCAGAAAAATCTCCCATTGAAAGTCTTTTTCATAATGACCAAAGGATGGTGAGAACCATCTCTCAAGTCTATAACACCTTACTACCCTCTCTGCCGACCACTGAACCTGATAGGTCCAGGACTAGATGGGAGAGAGATTTAGACACAGAAATTGATCCAGGCCTCCGGGAGGACCTATGTAAAGATGGGGTCACATGCACACTAAATTCTAGATATAGACTGATTCAATTCAATTTCCTGCATCAGGTCTATTTTACCCCCTCCAAATTACATGGGTTCAACTCTAGTATCTCGTCCCTCTGTTTTAGGTGTGGCCAGGAGGAGGGCACGTTCCTTCACTCCACTTGGCATTGCATCAAACTGCAAAGTTTCTGGGAGCGGGTCTGTGAGGCCATATCACAAATTCATAATATAACATTTCCGACTGATCCCGAATTATGCCTCCTTGGTAACTTTACAAACTCAAACCTTACACGCAGTCATTCCATCAAGCTTACAGAACTCCTCCTGGTTATTGCCAAAAAATGTATTGCAACAAAATGGAAGTCAGATCTCCCTTTGCCATTTGGGATGTGGCTTTCAGAGGTGAAGAGCTGTATCCCTCTAGAAAAGGTGACTTATTCACTAAGGAACAGGGTTGATCAGTTCAATAAAATTTGGCAGCCTTTTCTGGACTATCTTGGAGGTCTCCCACCCGACTTGACTGAATGACCTCATTGATCTCTCTAGTAGCTCCATTCTGGTAAAGATGTGTTAAAGATGTGTTGAGGACATCCTGTATCTCTCAATGTCTCTGAAAATATTGTTATTTTTTGTTATTTTTTTGTTTGTTGTTTGTTTCTGTTTTCCTGATGTGTTTGTTTACATATGTAGGGACCTTTATCACTTTATCTTACACATTTACCATGGCGTATATAGGCACCCACATGTAGTTGTTGTTATTGTTGCTGTTATTACTGTCCTGTAATTGTCTCAGTATTGTCATTTGTGTATGTTTTGAATAATTGAAAATCAAAATAAAATATAAAAAGAAAAAAAAATCTATATCCCACTAACCCTGAGAACCAAATTAAATACTCACTATCCATTCTTTTTTTTGATCCACTTTTTCTCCCATTTTTCTATATTTTCTCCCATCCCAATTTCGTATCATCCAATTCAACCCTCCCCTGTCACGAACGCTGTTTCTTGCCTCCCACAAGCCGGCTGCAATGTGGACTAAGTCATACATAGCACAAGTCCCCTCCGGTACTTGAGGTAACAGCAGTCGCATCTTTTCACCTGCGCAGCTCGATCTCTCAGTGTCGAGGAGTAACGCGTGGGAGGCTCACGCTGCCCCCGACACTTCCTGATTCTACTGCGCAGGCGCACCAACCGACTTGTAGGAGTCGCTTGTTCACAACGCCCGATCCCCACCCTTCAGTTTCCCTCCCCGTAATACGGCCAATGTGTATTACTGCGGACGACCAGCTAAACTGAAAACAATGTGGAGAGCTGGATTCGAACACGCAAATCCTAGCGTCTCCACACTGGTGGCGAGTGCCTTGCCCACTACACCACCTAGCCGCCACTCACTATCCATTCTATGGACATTTACAAAATAATTGGTCATTTCATTATATTAACTCTTTCTCTGCCATACCCGAGATTTCTCGGGTTATCTCGCCATGCGTTGAACGTCAAACATCCTTTGATATTTTCCAATGATCCCCGTCAGCCGGAGCCATCTAGGTGTCTCTGATTCATATGCCTACGTTGGAATTGCAATGGTGATTGAATATCACCAGGTGGCAGTATCGCCTACCTTTGAACTGGAATGGCTTGGAGTGGATACAGGTTTTATTTTTTATTTTTTTTCAAGGGCTCCTCCTCCTGCATGAACAGAGACACACAGCGATCGCCTCGAAATGTTGTGGCCTGAAGCGTATTCCCCATATAAACTGTAGGTATAGACATATACACTGGTAATTGTGATGGCGATGCATATAATGTGTCATATCTTGCGATCTATGGAAAGAAACTGGATCATTCTGGAAATGGGGCGACGTTTAGCGTGTAGCGTGTAACAAACTACAGTGTGTAGAAATTAACTAATTAGTCAGTAATGGACTATGAACAATGCCTGTCAAATGAGCCATACTATTGTCGCCATATAGCTACAGAACACACAATGGGTCTGTGAAGAAGGCACGACAACGCCTCTACTTCCTCAGGCGCCTAAGGAAGTTCCAAGTCAGTCAGAAGATCCTTAAGAACTTCTACTCATGTACAATAGAGAGCATCTTGACTGGCAACATCACCTCCTGGTTTGGGAATAGCACTGCACAAGACCGAAGCAGACTACAAAGAGTGACACGTTCAGCCGAACGCACAATTGGAGGGGGGCTCCCCACCCTCCAGAACATTTACAACAAGCGTTGCAGGGGCAAGGCTAAGAGAATCATTAAAGACTCCAGTCACCCGAACAACTGCCTCTTTGAACTGCTGCGGTCAGGCAAGCGATACCGGAGTCTCAAGGCGAGCACAGAAAGACTCAGAAGAAGCTTCTATCCCCAGGCCATCAGGCTGCTAAACGAACAATGAACACTACACAACAACAACCATCAAACGCACATAGCACACACATCCACACGCACACACTCACTTTAAACAAACACACTGTAGCACCCACTCCACACACTTTATAGCACACACCCACTTTAAACAAACACACTGTAGCACCCACTCCCCACACTTTATATTTATTGATGAAGGATTGCACTACAACTCGTACACCTTACTGTAAATTGTACCTAAATTGTACCTCATCCCATTTCTGCTTTGCACTATATAGTACTGTACATTAGTACACTGCATAGTTGTTGTGAAGGGCCAGATTAAACCGAATATATATATTTATTTATATATATATATTTAATTGTATTTGTATATTCTCTAATATTCCCTGATATCCCTTGTATATTCCTTGTACAATATGCATTGAATATCCATTCTAGCCTACTGAACATCCCATAATAGTCTCCATTCCACTATTGGTCGAGACCTTGGTGCCAGGCTGCCATACCCCTCAGACCCAGTTCAAACGTACCGCTCAACATGTACGAACAAGTCCTAGTTCCGCGTAGGAATCTGGCTACCGCACCACTAATGGGACTATTTGTTCATAGTGCGTATATATACTGCGCTACTAAAGTAGGACTTCCTTTTCAGTCCAGTTTCTTACCCTCCAATAGAGTCACAGACGTAAAGCCTCCCCGCGACGCCACGTGTGGGAGTAAGGCCAAGTTCGGCTTACCATCGGTATTGAGACATCGTGTATATTAATATTTGAATAGTCATATTTGGCACTATATCGTCGAGTTGGACGTAGTCTATTAAGCTAATAATAGTCTGTTAATATATAGTGCTTCGTGCGGTGAGAATACTACCGTAGTCAGTACCCCATCGTTTCGGGCAGAGAACTGGCTGCTTATCCAGGGTGGTTGACCCCACGTGAAGCTGCACCCGAGGAGCCCCAGAGCCGACGAGCGAGTGGACCTGTATACCGGATTATTCTACCGACGACAGCCCGCCTTCCCAGGCACGGATTATGCTTTGTATACGTTGATTATTCCATGGATAAAGACCCCCGACACTGCCGTGTGTTGGAACCCCCCCCCTGGAGAGGACGCAAGGTGAGGAGACGCTCTGCAAGACGAGGTCGCTTCACGTCTCTCCCCCGTGGACCGGAGAGAGCCGGCTCACAGAGAGTCCATCTGCTTTCATCTGTGGTCCAAGGATCGCCGGCGCATTGAACGGCACTACAGTGGGTTCACCTGGGATACCCTTGGCCGGATGAGGCAGCCGGATTCTACCCCCCCCCCCTTCCTACTCCTGTCGGCTTACAAGCGACCGGATTAACCCCCCCTAGTGTATCCAGTATATAATCATTAAAGTATCATTGCTGTTATTCCTTAACTATTCCAGGTCGTATATGTACCACCTGCGCCTTCAGAGATTGGACATTCTCTATTGATATACCGACGAATACTCTTGCCATAAAAGTGCATACTAATTCCCATTCATAAATGTGATTGATTTGATTAAGTGCTTGCTCTACACACCATCGCTGTGTAGAAATAAAGACCTATTTCTAATTCGTACATTTGTGTTGGATCCGTTTCATCTACGTGACAGTGTTCATCATAATATATTTATGCCGAGTACTGAGTGGCCGAATATTAAGTACAAAGGTAGTGGTAGTAAGTATCATATCTAGTAATACAGTCAGGGAATTGTACCCCTCAGTTACAATTGGTCCTTCGAGCCGGATGGTAATTAGTGTAATATTAATATAGTGTTATTAATATTGAAATGGCCTATGATGAACACTCCACGAAACGATCCTCCTAACCAACGCCCGCAGCGCGAATGACGGCTCCCTCAGTACTTAGAGGCTTACGCTGTCAGTCAACAACCTAGTCTTCTACTAACAGTAAACGCGGTAAAACTAGAAAGTAAAAGTATGTCTAACCCCAACGCCCAGACTACCCCGACCATAGAGGCCCCTACGGGTTCTAATGTAACTGACCAAGTTCACGGTGGGGACCAGTGGGAACCAGACATGACTTCACACCCCGCCAGTACTGAAGAAGTAGTCCCCGATGAGTCCCGGGAGGAATACAACGCTACCGAGAGAGAACTCGGCACGGAAGAAGACGGGGAGAGCACCGTGGAGATAGAGCTCCAAGGCTCCGCAAGGAGTACCCCGAGGGAAGGCTCCCCTATACAACCGCCTTCTCCCAGCGAGGCAGAGAGGACCCTACAGCAGGCCTTCCTCATCAGCCTGAACGCCGCTGCTGAACGCGACCGACTGCAGATCCAGCAGCGGAGCGAAGAAGAGCATATACGTCTAGAAATAAGACGCATTCAGAGAGAAGAGAATGTGGCCAGAGACCGAGCAGACAGCCAGCGAGCAGCTGCTGGTGCTCTACGGGACGCAGAGCGCGACAGACAGCAAGCGCAACTAATAGAACAGCTGATCAGACGGACAACACCCTCTCCCTCCGCCAGAGGCTCCAGGAACTCGTCTAGACACACCTCCAGGGCGGCATCCCCTAGCCGAGTAAACAACCCTGAACTTGACCAACAGACGAGGTCTATACCCCCCACAGACCACCTCCCCCCACCGGTCCAAGCGAGACCTAGCAACCGGGAAGGAGCAGCATATCCTGTGGAGAGGCTAAACCAGAGACTACAAGCACTGGATGACCTAACTGAAGACGAAGAGGAAGAGGAGGAGAACCACGCCCGACGACAGCACAGTACTCTACCGGACCAGGAGGTCCGGTACAGCCCAGGCTATACTCCCGCGGAGCTGCGCTACAGACCCCCGACTCTATACACGGGTGAGCACGACGCACGACCCGCACCGAGGAACAGCACCTGGACAAGCGGGCCATGGTACACTGCCGGTACCAGCCCATACCAAGGAGCGGGAGGAGACTCGCCTAGGAGGCCTCTCCCCCAACGCTCGCCGATGTATCCACAGTCAGCGTCATACATTGGCACGCCTATGGTACCCGACTTCACCCAAGAGAACCGGGCCCAGTATACAGAACTCCGCATGTGTCTGGAGACCATGTTGGTGGATGTATTGGATGAACGCCATAAATACGCCATCCTACTGAAGCACTTAAAGGTACCCCGCGCACATAATATAGCGCTCGCCTACGCGACTTCCACCACCCCATACACAGCAGCGCTGGTAGCATTGGACCAGAGGTATGGGCGCATATGGGATTACGTGATCCAGGAGATCCGACACATCGACCGCTTACCCCCAGCAATAGACAATCGAGCACTGGACGACCTGTCCATCAGAGTGCAGTCCCTGGTAGGGATGTTGGGAGCGCAGAGAGAGAAGGGGAGGCATGAACTTTACGCCAACTCAAATGTGGAAAGGATCTTGGAGAAGCTGCCGCCCGCTCGACAGGAGCGTTTTAGGCGGCAGAGAGACCACCGAGACCCGAATGGCCCCGAACCGAACCTCCTCGATCTAGCAGATTTCCTGGCGAGAGAAGTCAGCAGCCTACGGCTAGATACATTCGGACGGAGCACCCCTGGCTCCAGAGAAGGAACCAGACGACTAAATGATGGAAGAAGATCGGTGACTGTGATGCACCAATCGGAGTCAGTACCGAGCAGCAGGAGCCACAGTACCCCCTCCAGAACGGAGAAGTGGAAGATAGTGTGCCCCTACTGTGAGAAAGAACACTGGCTAGCGCAATGTGACTCCTTCCCCAAGCTGAACGCGGAGGAAGCAAGTCAATGGATAAAGTCCAACAAGCGCTGTTTTCGCTGTGCGCGCTCACACATGGCAGCCGAATGCCGCTTAAAGAAAAGGTGCACCAAGTGCGATGGAGCCCATCTGGACATACTTCACGACAGTAACAGACGGCGCCCTTCACCCGCACCATCCAGCAGCAAAGCGAGCGTCATGTACATCGATCCCGCCAGCAGCAGTGGAGCCCGAGTACTCCTAAAAGTAGTGCGTGTGACACTAAGCTACCAGAATAAAGTCCTGGACACTTACGCCGTCCTCGATGACGGGTCCGAGAAGACCCTTCTGCTCGCCTCCGCTGCGGCCCAGCTAGGGCTGCGGGGAAGCGAAACCCAAATGACAATTCGGACAATAAGACGAGATTTGAAGACGATAAAGGGCGAGAATGTCTCATTCTCTATCGCAGCAAGCGGCCAGCCTGAGCGACGGTACCAGATTACAGACGCTTTCACCAGCCAAGAAATAGGACTGTCGCGGTACACATACCCCGTCGCCAAGCTGATGGAGAAATATGCACATCTGCGCAAGTTACCGATCCCGCTCATAGACAATGCTATGCCGACCCTGTTGATAGGCTCCGACCATGCAGACCTCATTGTCCCGATAGACCGGGTTCATACCGGACCCCGAGGCTGTCCTGCAGCAGTCGAGACCCGTTTGGGATGGACTCTCCAAGGCCCGCTCGCCAAATCTCTCAACCGAAGTACAGCCACTAGATGTCTCCACTCCCGAGTCACAGAGGGAGAAACCGCACTCCTGCAACACGTAGAGCGGCTATGGACCTTGGAACAAATGCCCTTTAAGAACGGAAGGAAAGACATTCGCTCTAAAGATGACATTTACGCCATTCACCTCCTCGAGACAGGGACCAAGAGAGTCCCGGTCAACGGCGTGTTGAGATACGCCACGCCACTCCTGCGGCGAGAAGGAATGCCTACTTTCCACGCCAAGACAGACGCCACAGAACGGTACCTGCTGAACACGGAGCGGCGCTTAGCCAAGAACCCCGCCCAAGAGAGTGTATACCGCGCTGAGATTGAGAAGCTCATCACAGCGGGACACGTCACAAAGATGGACATTAAAGAGGCTGACCAGACCACTGAATCGTGGTACGTGCCTCACCACAAGGTCCATCACAACGGTAAAGACCGCATAGTATTTAACTGCAGCTACCAGATCGGATCCCAAAATCTGAATAAAGAGTTACTGCCCGGTCCCACACTCGGCCCCTCCCTACTCGGCGTTCTACTCCGCTTCCGCCAAGAAAAGGTGGCCATCAGCGGGGACATTAAAGGAATGTTCCTGCAGGTGAGATTAGTAGAGGAGGACAAGCCCCTGTTGCGGTTCCTATGGAGAGAGAAGCCAGGCGATGAGCACCCAGCCATCTACCAATGGGAAGTCCTCCCCTTCGGAACGACGTGCAGCCCCTGCTGTGCTACATTCGCACTACAGAAACATGTAGCAGAGGACCCAGCAGCGGACGAAGAGGTCCGACACAGCGTAAAGAACAGCTTCTACGTAGACAACTGTCTACAAAGCCTTTCAACCCAGGAAGAAGCCGAGGCTCTCCTGCTTAAACTCCGCGCCTCATTGATCAAAGGCGGCTTTGATCTCAGGCAGTGGGCCAGCAGCGATCCGCAAGTACTGCGCAGCCTCTCCTCCGAGGACAAGGCAGCCAGCAGCGAGACCTGGATGGCTACAATCCCGGGAGAAGCCCAGGAGATGACCCTGGGATTGGTGTGGCGATTCAAAACAGATTCGCTTCACTACAGACACAAGCCCCTGACTACGGAGCAGGGAACCAGACGGAGTGTGTACACAACACTCGCCCGACAATATGACCCGCTAGGATGTATTCTACCGTACACCACCAGGGCAAAAATGATTGTACGAGCATTGTGGGACAAGGACCAGGGCTGGGACGACCCCATTCCCGCACACCTTGCATCCACCTGGAGAGAGTGGGAGATGGAGCTCCACTCACTCCCAGGCGTTAATATGCGCCGAAGCTACTTCCCACCCACGGTGAGGCCAGAGACATGTAAAATGGACTTACACGTCTTCAGTGACGCCTCAGAGGTCGCATACGGATCAGTAGCCTACTTGCGGGCCCAAGAAAGGGGGGGAGAGATCTACACAGCATTTGTCCTCGCCCGCTCGAGAATAGCCCCACGCAAGCAACAATCTATCCCACGCCTAGAGCTCTGCGCAGCCCTAGCCGGAGCGCACCTAGCCACGCTCATCCAACGTGAGCTCACCATACCGGTGTCTAGAACAATCCTGTGGTCAGATTCCACGACAGTACTCGCCTGGATCAAATCGGACTCATGCAAGTACAAAGTCTTCGTGGGAGTCAGAGTCACCGAGATTCAAGACTTAACCGAAGAGTTAACCGGAGAAACAGAGTGGCGCTACGTTGATACAAAACAGAACCCAGCTGACGTCATCACCCGGGGAATGCCCCTGGATGACCTCACCCGTCGCAATGTCTACAGTGACGGCCCCGCATTCCTAAGACTCCCGGAAGGACAGTGGCCCATGCCTATCCCGAGGGAAGCAAGTCCAGAGGAGGTGGAAAATAAGAAGCCTGTGTTCTGTGGATTGAGCACTGTTATCTCCGCAGACCCCAACACACTCCTGATGGGGCAGCTAGATCCTGCATTACCCCAGACAATGTACCGGCCTGAAGAAGCGAACGGCCGACGAATGTGGAGGTACAGCCAAGTATTAGCCGACAAGTTTTGGAGCAGTTTCCTACTGCACTACCTACCGTCTCTACAGACCCGCCAGAAGTGGGTAAAGGAGAGAGACAATTTGACAGAAGGAACAGTCGTCATGATTATTGATCAATCACTGCCCAGAGCTATGTGGCCGGCCGGCCGCGTAAGCAAAGTGATCACCGGTGCCGACGGCAAGGTCCGAGCAGCTGAAGTGCTTGTCCAGGGTCGCACTTACACCCGTCCCGTGGCGAGGCTCATAGAACTGCCCCGACTCCCAGACACAATCGATGATGACCATGACCCTATAACCATATGATTTTGTGAAGTTGACTGACCCCTACAGCAAACCCTTATGTGTAAATGGACAACGCGATTAATCTGTCTCTGTTTAACTGATTAGGTCTGGGACCAATCAGGGGGTGGCTGTTGTGAAGGGCCAGATTAAACCGAATATATATATTTATTTATATATATATATTTAATTGTATTTGTATATTCTCTAATATTCCCTGATATCCCTTGTATATTCCTTGTACAATATGCATTGAATATCCATTCTAGCCTACTGAACATCCCATAATAGTCTCCATTCTACTATTGGTCGAGACCTTGGTGCCAGGCTGCCATACCCCCCAGACCCAGTTCAAACGTACCGCTCAACATGTACGAACAAGTCCTAGTTCCGCGTAGGAATCTGGCTACCGCACCACTAACGGTACTATTTGTTCATAGTGCGTATATATACTGCGCTACTAAAGTAGGACTTCCTTTTTAGTCCAGTTTCTTACCCTCCAATAGAGTGACAGACGTAAAGCCTCCCCGCGACGCCACGTGTGGGAGTAAGGCCAAGTTCGGCCTACCATCGGTATTGAGACATCGTGTATATTAATATTTGAATAGTCATATTTGGCACTATATCGTCGAGTTGGACGTAGTCTATTAAGCTAATAATAGTCTATTCATATGTAGTGCTTCGTGCGGTGAGAATACTATCGTAGTCAGTACCCCATCGTTTCGGGCAGAGAACTGGCTGCTTATCCAGGGTGGCCGACCCCATGTGAGGCTGCACCCGAGGAGCCCCAGAGCCGACGAGCGAGTGGACCTGCATACCGGATTATTCTACCGACGACAGCCCGCCTTCCCAGGCACGGATTATGCTTTGTATACAGTGATTATTCTATGGATAAAGACCAACACTGCCGTATGTTGGAAAACCCCCCCCCGGAGAGGACGACAGGTGAGGAGACGCTCTACACGACGAGGTCGCTTCACGTCTCTCCATCGTGGACCGAAGGAAGCCGGCCCACAGAGAGTCCAACTGCTTTCATCTGTGGATCGAGGATCGCTGAGGCACCGAGCCGCACAACCGTGGGTTCTCCCAGGATACCCTCGGCCAGACGGATACAGCCAGACTCTACCCCCCCCCCCCTTCTCCAGTTGTCTTACAAGCGACCGGATTAACCCCCCTAGTGTATCCAGTTCTATAATCATTAAAGTATCATTGCTGTTATTCCTTAACTATTCCAGGTCGTATATGTACCACCTGCGCCTTCAGAGATTGGACATTCTCTATTGATATACCGACGAATACTCTTGCCATAAAAGTGCATACTAATTCCCATTCATAAATGTGATTGATTTGATTAAGTGCTTGCTCTACACACCATCGCTGTGTAGAAATAAAGACCTATTTCTAATTCGTACATTTGTGTTGGATCCGTTTCATCTACGTGACAGTGTTCATCATAATATATTTATGCCGAGTACTGGGTGGCCGAATATTAAGTACAAAGGTAGTGGTAGTAAGTATCATATCTAGTAATACAGTCAGGGAATTGTACCCCTCAGTTACATTAACTGTATTAGACACTTGTTAATGATGAATAGGCTTCACTTTAGATTGGCCCCCACGATAGCATCTGCAAATGATTTATAAATGTTTTATGAATGTCTTAACAAATCATTTGTTGAACATGAAAAATAAATGGAGATACACTATAGTTGTTTTTTCATATCCATTTTTCAAAGCATCTACAAATGTGTTACTACACATTAAACAACATTATTTAATGATGAACAAATCAAGTACAAACAATGGTGATAATGAGTTATAAATAATGTAGAACTAATCTGTAAATGTTATACAAATATAGTTATAAATGATTTAATAATCATTTATGAATGTATATAAATGGTTTGTTCATGATTAGTTCAGTATCTACAAATACCTTATAAATGTATTATAACAGGGTGTTATTATAAAGTGCTACCCAAAATGCTTGTGTAGTCCTGTGTCATACCTAAATGTCATATAACTGAATTGTATAGAAACAACTCACCAAAAGTGACTATTGCGCAACTGATTTGACAAAAAAGAATCCACCAAGGGGGAAAACCCCCCTTCACCCCCCCCCCCACCCCCCCCCCCCCCACCCCCCTCCCTCCTCGCCATACCTTGCCTTTTACTGAAACGATGCCACTTACATCGTGCCTTCAAGACATTTTTCTGCGGGCCACTTATGTACTGTTTTAAAATAAAACAATTTATCTGCGGAAGAGATTCCTTTATTATCTATTAGTGACATGAAAGAAGCCTTCCATTCTATGAAGAGCAGTGGATCTCCACTGAACACTACTGGGTTAGGCGCTGGTAGTCTGTTTATGGCTATACTGTCTTGGATTGCTTTGGCCAGACAGGACACGTCACTAGATGGCACTGAAGTAACAGCATGTGCATTCTGTTGAGTTAGACTGGTGGGGAGAATGTGAGCTGATGTGACAGCTTGTGGGTTCTGAAACAGACTTGAGGGGGGCTGAATGTAATTTCGTTCCTTGAGCTGTTCATAATATTCCTGGACGTTCTGTTCTACGTACCGCTCATCGTCGCCGATCCGTTTGATCGCTCTGTCATAAGCCTGCAGTTTGACGCGATCAGTCTCCAGGTTCCCTTTTACTTGTAGTCGCTGTAATTCAACCCTTTGGTGGTCTAGCTCCTTGTTATGCTGCTCTTCCATTAGCCTTATTTTTTCCCTTTGCTCTATTTCTTCTTCCATCAATTTGTATTGAACTTCCTTAGCGGCGAGCTCTGCGACTGCATCTGCTCTTTTGGCTGCTATACTCAGTGATGCTGAGTGACAACTTGAGTGTTGTGATTGAGAGGGAATGCTGTAAATGGATGGGCATAGTCGTGTGCGTGTAGCTGACGGAGACCCTTCCTTTCACGCTCTGCATCAAAGTCACCATCTACTTGTGCTATGCGCTCATAGATAATTTTCATCATATCTTTAGTCATTGCTTCGCATGAATCTACTTTGCATCTGATTTCATTTGTTACTGTTGTACGTTCTCTTATTTCACCGTACACTTTCATAACATCTGCTTCATAACATCTGCTTCATAACATCTGCTTCAATAAGGTCTACCATTTTAGCCAGGTCAGTGTCTGATATGTCTCTCTTTAATTCCTCCTTGATTGTTACGATAGAACCTTTCCAAACGGCATATAATGTAAGCAATCCCTTTTCCTTTTTATCAAGTTCATCACTTGGCTAGCATTTTTTCTGTGGGCACACTAATACGATGAGAACGACGTGGTAATGTTAATCCTGTCATGCTACTTTCCTTTATTTCCATTGTTTTTGTAACATTACATTCCTTTATTTGGCTATCTGCCTCTTCCGTGACATCGTCCATGTTGAATGTGGCCGCTTCTTTACTTGCTTCTGTGGCGCCGTCCATTTTGAATGTGGCCGCTTCTTTACCTTGCTTCGCTGTATCACCGTTGGTCGCTGCAACTCACTGCTTTGATCTTTGCCGTCCGTCCATTAGCAGTTAGTTGTGGCAGGTGAAGGCAAAGTTCTTACTGTAGCAGGCCCTCGAATTAAGACAACGATTCTCAAACTGATGTTGACCATTTATTTCAGTTCCTTTCATATGATCATTGACACCGTAAGAACTGTGGTACAGAAAGGAAGAAAGGGAGGGGTAATTAGGTCATTTTCTCCGTCACTTATATCATACGTTAAGCTAACGTCGTTAGCTACCAGAAGCTCTAAGCTAGGCTAACAACCATTAGCTTCAACACAGCGCCAAACAACAATTAGAAAAATAGGAATGACGTTAGGTAAGGTTCACAACATATTAACACACCTTTTTGCTTCTTCGGGGGATGCTATTAATAACAGAAGTGTCTTTATAGATATACTTTGTCTACTATTTCACGACACCACACCTTATACTTTGGCGCAACATTCTCCTTCTGGCAAAAGCCGGGAGTCATACCGGATATTAATCTTGACGCACGTATGTAGTAGGGCTGACCCCTATTAATCGATTAGTCGACTAATCGGTCGAAAGGGTCTGTAGTCGACTGGCCAACCTCTTAGTCGAATATAATACAAAAATAATAATAAATAAAAAAATTAATATTTTTCTTTTTTTTTTATATTTTTTTCAAAAGAAAAGAGGCATAGAAGCGTGGCTAACGCGAATGGCACGCATACCAGAGGCTAACTGCCTACAAAAACAAGCACAGAGGCACTGAAAGAGGATTTCACCCATCTAATGAACACACTATACTAGACAAATATCAAGATGTATCCATCAGTGGACCAATTGCATGCTTTTGCAGAGGACATGAAGCCTTCAGTCGACTCCTTCAGACATTAAGCACCCCCCACAGCCCAAATGGAATGATAAAAAAAAATAAAAAAAATAAAAAAAATATTATACTTTTATTTTTATTTTTTTTAGGTCGACCAATAGTCGACTAACGGCAAATTTTGGCCAATCCTAGTCGACCATCCAAATCCTTAGTCGGGGACAGCCCTAGTATGTAGTATGTACTAAGCTTCCGCCTTTTTACAAAGTAAAAGTCCTCACAACCAAAACGCAACGGAAGTATGAAAACACGTAGTAGATAATTACATATTGTAAATTTAAGTCCCTTTTTAAAATTACATCTAGGAAACTAAATTAGATCCTTTACAACTGTATATTTGTATATTATTGTATATAGTACTCATTACTTTTAATTCTTAAGCTTAGCATTGTATTTTATTCTTATACTTTTTATCATGTCTATTTTATTATCTATTCTATTTTATTATTCTATTGTATTATTTGTATTTTTGCACAATCAAGGCGGGCATGGTCACCTTCATTTCACTACATGTCATGTGTATGTATGGGATTAATAAATCTCTTGAATCTTGAATCTTGAATCTTGAATACCAGCCTCATCGACTCGGACCTGTTCCTGCCCAATCTGTTCCCAGATACGGCGGCGGGGAGTGATAGCGGACAGGAAGCAAAGTCATCTACAGACATTCCCTGGAGCCCCGTTGCTTCCCCCTCTTCGCCACACACAGCCCAAGTATCCTCGAGTACAGAGGAGGTGCCCTGACCGACCTGTAGGAGTCGCTGTTTACAACGACCAGATTACCACCCATCGACTCCCCTCCCGCTGACTCCGCCAATTGAGTCAGTATGACGGTCGGCCCAAGCCGGAGGCAACGCTGACAGCCGGATTCGATACCGGTGTCTCTTGCGTTGGTGACGAGCGAAATGTCCGCTGCGCCACCCAGCCGCCCAAAAAAAAAAGCAACGGTTATTATGGACTCCACTCAGTGCCAAACATCCAGGGACAGGTCTAGCAGGTCTAGCAGGACCAGGAGACCTCCAGATACACATGGAGACTGGGTGACTGAAAATTATATTGCTCCTGTTAATTAAAAAAGAAAGAGTTGAAAGAAGTTTTTGTTGTTTGAAAGACTTTGTATTGTTTTGTAAAGAGAAAAAAAAAGAAAAAACTTGAGGAACTGTGTGCCATCATGATAAAATGTACTTTTGTTTGTGATCTTATTTACGGTGATAAAAGTGAAACCATACCTTTTATTTTGGGGTTAAAAGGTGAAGCAGGTGTTTTACTAAGTCAAAAGCTAGAGAGGATACTGGGAAGTTGCCTTTAATATAAATTAATTGCGTTGTAGGTGTGTTTCATGCTTCTTTTTCAGAGTTTGTGTTGGAACCTCAGAAGCACTGAAAGGAGGTGGACTGTTAAACTCCTAACACTGCACTACCCTCAGGCCCGGACTGGCCATCGGGAGTACCGGGAGTTTTCCCGGTGGCCTGGCCTGCACAGATAATAATTTAAAAAAAAAAGTATATAAGCCACTGAACAGGCCACTGAACTTATAAGCAGGTGATGTATATCTGGGTCAGTACTCTGCTTCTTCTGTGGCTGCATATCTGGGTCGACCACCGGTCTAGTGCAGGTGTTTTATGCAGAAGAATCGGAGTCCACACGAGCAAGTTAGAGTGGTATTCTGTAGAGCTTTTATTTAAAAGATTCCCTGGAGGTGGTCGTCTTAAAGCTCTCTGAATTATCATAATACACACTCTTTCTCTGGATTGTTTCCAGTGTTCACTTAAGCATTACATCACACGCAGGAGTGGTTTGTGACCAATAAACCATGCCTAGGGGTGGTCGTTAGGCCCGAGGCGCAGCCGAGGGTCGTTAGACCCCCCTAGGCATGGTTTATTGGTCACAAACCACGACTGCACGTGGTGTAAAGCTTTTATACAACTGCCAGATTCATCCAACCTTATTTCTATACAATAAACACACATTAATCGAAGATTTATTGAAAAAACCATCCGCCAGAAAAAGTAGTTCCCACAACTACAAAAAAGACAAGTTGCCTCCATGTGGAAGCAGCTTGAAGTGCATCCAACCAAACTAACACATCCAACTGTGTATTATTGGAATGATTGAGAGAAGTTGCCTCATGTGGAAGCAGCTTGAAGTGCATCCAACCAACTAACACATCCAACTGTGTATTATTGGAATGATTGATTGAAAATTTTATTACCAGATGCAGAATGGGTACAATACAGTACGGCTCAATACACACAATTGTTAAGGGAATGCAGACCTACTTTCCATAGAACTTCATTCTTAGATGCTTCTAAAGTAGGTAAAACAAATTAAAACGTTTTCTTTGCCCTATAGGAAAAAAACGTTTTCTTCGCCCTATTTTTTTATTTATTTCTTTTAGCCTAAACTTAACCAGTTGGAAACCAGGGGTACAGTAATAAAATTAGCAATCAACCAATCAATCAATTCAATAGACCATGCTCACTTAAAACAGCGCTGCTTCTCTCTCAGTCTGACTCCCCCGCTGTTGCAGACAGGAGTGTGTGTGTGTGTGTGTGTGTGTGTGTGTGCGTGTGTGTGTGTGTGTGTGTGTGTGCGTGCGTGTGTGTGTGTATGTGTGTGTGTGTGTGTGTGTGTGTGTGTGTGTGTGTGTATGTGTGTGTGTGTGTTTGTGGGTACGCCAGCGTCGGACAGTCTGAGAGAGAACGCTGCAGTCAGTAGAAAGAAGGAAGTAGAAATTTAAATCAATCAATTAATCTATCAATCAAACCGCGATTTTTCTTTTGTTCTAGATTGACTCAAGACCCATCAATTACATCATCCAACATTGTTTAAAATACTAACACATTCCCCTTGACAGAATCGCTTCATATTTAGTCGTTATGGTGCTTTCAACATAACCATTTGTTGTCCGCGATCTTGTTTTCTCCCGGAGTGAGCCGGGGAGGGTTATGTGATTCGGTTGTGGGCGGGTCCTGAGCCCAGGACCGTGGATTGTTGCCAATAAAGACGTGTGAATGGCCAATCAGAATCGAGAAATTTGCATGCCGTTGTATAAAAAATCATTATTTCAGCAGGTTTGGCACGGAGGAGCGGAGGGCCTTCCTCTGCATTCAGTTACTAGTCATTCTCTTCTTCGTCATCTTCATCTCCATCTCGTCTCGTCTGCCTTGTGTCTGTCGTGTGTGTCTGTGTCTCCCTGGGCGCGGGCATTTAAACCTTTCAGGCCCGCCCCCCTACTCGTCGTGTCATCACGATGGACACACACCCTCAGCCAACCAGAACAGCCTGCGGCCGTCTCTGGCCTGTGAGTCAGAGAGAGGAGAACCTCCCTCTCTTTGTTCTCTAAGAGAATAGTTTTCTTCCAATTTAAGCCTTTTTGGATTAATGCTTTCAAATTAGAATCAAGAGATTAGTTTCCAACTTTTAAAGACCAATGTACAGATTCTTTCCTTAATACTTTTACTGTTGATTTAAGCTTTAAACACCATTTAAAAAACAGTACCCAGCACTTCAAAGCCTTCTCTGGAATGCATACCAGAGAAGGAAACCTCCCTCTAGGTTAATGTGACTGTGTTGTCACACAATGTCTTTGATTGATTAAAATACACTTTAAGCAGTTGGACTATAACAGCATATTTGGAAATTATGTCACCGTGCTGGAGTAATGTTTTCAGCCCTTCTTATTTACTGAATCAAATGATACCAAACAATCTGCTCAATAATTCCAGTTCTGGTTATAGTACAACCTAAGTGTTTGATATCCTTCCATTCAGATGGACAAGCCAACAGTATTTATTAGCGTTTTTGTTATTGTTTAATTTGAACTAGATATGGCTTTTAATCAACACGCTCTCTGTCTTTTGGTGGGCAGATCCTCTGAAAGTAACTGTTTTGCCACAGCCACTCTAGGACCATAAACACAAGGCCAGACCCTTTTATCTTCCGTGCCTGGCTGTTGGCTATTTGTGGTCAGCTCACCAGGGTATCACTTTCGTGTTGCAACGTTGACCTAAGGCCGTATCCTCTGAGATAATCTACTGACCTCCGTCCTAACTGAGTTCAGTTGAGTGTCTTTATGGTTTTAACTTCCTTATCTGACAAAACCATCTGTTTTAGCTTTGCAGACAAAAGCTTGTCCTTCAGGGCTCTCTCCACAGCTAATTCTGTTCAGGGTCTGTTCAGACCAATTGGTAACATATTGGCATGGAGTATTAGCCTGTACGATTACGGATACCATACAGGCCAGGCCAGTGTTTCTAGTTGCGGCGGCGCGATAGTTAGATAACCTAGGTGGGTGGGGAACAACCAGGAGATCACTGTCTGCAACAGAGTTGGAGAACTATCTCTCTCTATCTCTCTATCTCTCTCTCTCTCTCGCTCACACACACACAAATGGAGCCGCCTCATGTGATTTGTGGAGGCGAGACCAGGCCATACAACTGATTGACAGCGGAGGTGGCGAATGGAATGGCAGATGGCACTCTGCAGAATGACAGGTAATGAGGGAGAGATAGAGCGAAAGACAATAGGGCGGAGGTGTAGTGGTTACGACATCTTCGTTTTTTCCTGTTCCACCCTCTGTTCCACTCCATGTATTTCCCCATTGACCATTTCTAAATCGGCTCGTTTTAGATAAATAAAGCATTAACGTTGGCATGGTGTACCTTTCTGTGCGTATTCATCCACAATCTATAGCTCAACATAAAAACATTCGCAATTAATCGTAAAGGTAGCAAAATAACAACGTTCGCTGGGAAACTACACTGCTATTTGGCGCTGCTGACTGACGTCACCACAGCGTAGACGCCTGGCTTTAGTCACAGACCTAGGATCAGATTTCCCTTACATTCCATAAGCTTAACAATTCGTACAATGGGAAAATAACTGACCCTGAATCTGTGGCTAGTATCTCTCTGGTGGTCATAACCATTAATCTCTAAAGTCAACCACCATTTTAAAAGCAACAATTACGTTACCATATTTGTATTTATATTTTAAATCGTATAACGTTATTTCGCTGCATATTAACACTTTGATCGCCATGGGTTAAATTCATAATTTACCAGCCCTCGCCAGCTCTATTTGTCTATGGAGAAGTTCCCCTTCTTTGCAGGGCTATAACTTTTTAAATTCTATTGCTACATTGCCATTATTATGGCCCATTCAATGTCCTATATGTATTGTTCAGGGTGTAGCAACGTTAAACTTTTTCATTCACATATTCATACTAAAATATGGTCTAAAGTATAAGTATGTTTTTATCGTTTTCTGCAGCTTTCTTCAGAACGTGATTTATAGCCCTAAATGCATTATATTGATGATGAAATACAGTTTGGTAGCGATCGGCACGAGATGAAAAATTTCAACTGGACGTACTTCTAGAATGATCTACGTATGATCTGATGATGACCGGATGGGCGGGGGATCGTTTATAATTCCGTGGGCAGCGTTAGATGATTCATCCAGAGTGGGTCATATGTTCATCATAGCAGTTTATATTGAACACGTTAGAATATAACGCTGAATCTTACCGTATGTTCCTTGCGCCGTTGGACGATCAGCGTGGAGTAGACCGTTTTCGATTATGGGATGTAGAAATGCCCGATCCATTTCCAGGTTGTATAATAGTATATACGTCCAAATAACGTTGTTTATTGAGTTAGGGCGAGCGATATATTATCCAGTGTTTCAAGATGGAGTCGCGGGAGCTATAGAGAGTGGCCGGACCACATTTGCATGAGTACTACTGGTTCAAAGGTTAATATCCGGTTGGCGATCTGCCGATCGGCCACCAGATGGCGCTCTTGAACCGCTAGAGAGTTGAGAGGAGATCAGCACTGTGTCTCAGAGCTCCGGAAAGGAAATATGATTTCGGCGGTTAAAGTGTTAAATCACTGTAAATACTAATGTAAATCATTGTTTCATTGTACATATTGTGTATAGTTTATAACGTAATTTTTTTTACATGACGTTAGTAGCGAGCTAGCTTGCTAGCCCCAAACTCTTTGTATACGTTTGTCCTCACAAACAAAGTATTCTGCCAGGGAACTTATGGACACGACAGTAGTAGAAGTTATAAGGCTTTTGAGCTTGTAACGTTAACGTAAGGTTATTCTATAACCCTAGTTATATGAGTATAGCGAGCGCTCTGCTCTTTAGTGGAACTATCCCTTTAATCCATTCTAATATTAAAAAGACCTTTCACATGTACACCCCTATTCACCTCCGCCTGGCCACACCCACATCCGCTCCTATATAAGCGGGGTCGTGGCCACACAATCAGCTCCTTCCCAAGTCTTTCACCACCAAAGGAGAAGACCGTGGGGTCCTCAGTGAGTCAGAGCAGAGCGCTCGCTCATAACCTTACGCTATAATAATAATAATAATAGATCAAATTTATATAGAACCCAAGGTCGTTATAGATCGTATAGCTTTACGCTGTGCTCTTTAGTGGAACACAGGAGCTGAGCAGAGCAAAAAGCTCGACAGATGTACCCGCTGAGGCCCCCTACAACCATCAGAACCGGGGAGGATCCGAGCCCCCCGGCCCCCCCTAGTGGAGGACGGGAGGGAGATCGGATCCGACTGTGCGAAGAGGGTTTAGTACCTCAAACGCACAGGGTGAGCAGACCGTGGGACTTACCTTTGTTCAGAAGGGCCCGCGACCACTCGAGCGCGCATCCCACATACCACCAGGGAACGGACGTGAAGCAAAAAAAAACATCACAGCCCCCAACATCACAGGGTCGAAGGTCAAGAACCCAACCCCGTGGCAAGGCCGTAGCAGCGGAGCGTGGAGGAGGTCCCAGCCCTAGGACAACCCGAGGACTAGGACCCCCTGAAAAAGGGGCCTGGTGAAAAACACATCGACTGTGAATTCTAATAAGAAACACCAGACAACGTTTCCTCCATGCTGTCTGGGACGAGCAGCAGGAAGCCGGCCTATAAGACACAGACACGGGTCTCATATGACGCGTCTGAGGGTAAACCCTGTCAATTCTGCTCTTTATATAAGAGGGGAAGACAGAAGTTCCCCCAGAGCAGGGCTGTACGTTAACTTTTTTTGCACATAGCACTGGTGCTACAGAGGTTGATAGTTTTGTAGCACAGGCCAAAATCTTGTAGCACGAGTATAAAACGTCTCTAAAATCTCTAAAAACAACCACAAGTAGTGCAGTTCATTACTTAAATAGGTATGTGACTGGCAAGGGACATGAATCTTGCATACAGGGCACACAAAATCCAAACTTTAACAAGAAATGCTTTCAGACAAATTCTTTCTTTATTTGCCCAAAAAAACCGAAGTATGTTGTGAAGTGTATAGATAGATGTGAAATGTATAGATGTAGCAGTACTGTCTATCTGTATGTCGTGTATGTCATATGTTATGATGAATTGAAAATGGGGGACCCTGATGTAAACAAGACGAAAGTATTTCTCTGGTCTGCATCCCCTTAACAATTGTGTGTATTGAGCCGTACTGTATTGTACCCATTCTGCAATCTGTTAATAAAGTTTTCAATCAATCAATCAAGTTAACTTTGAACCTTGGTTGTCAAGCCGCGTCAATGTTGTGTATGCATCTGAGTGGCATCAGAACGGTGTTCACTGTGCCTTTAAGACGGCACGGTGGCCTTACGACAGTGCTGTGAAGTACCGTCAAGTGTTGTGGTAACGTCAGTTGGGTTGGTGTGCTGTTGTGTGCACAGCTAGCCCCTTTCGTGACTGCGATGTGCAAGCCAGGGGCTTTTGAGCATGAAATAAAATGTCTAACCTTACGTCGTAGTCCGGTGCGTTTTTGGAAACATTATAGACTATAGTCATAACAGATACACCTAGCTAACATGGGGCTGACTGCTTTGAGCACACGCGCACACGGGGCTAACCGCTAACGTTAGCTAGCAAGCAGCTATAGCTAAAATGCTAACTAGAAGCTAACCACTGTATACAGTTCCAATAGACTTAACATACACCTCTGTGATTTAAATGTGTCCTTGCCTTATACTCGAGGGTTGTACTAGGGTTGGATGCAGACATGCAGTTCCCCGTTGGTCAGTCTGTCTGTTTTCCATCTTCTGCTGTTAACGCTATCTGTTTGCGAGTGCTTCCTTGACTGATGGCTAGTACCGCGGGACTTTTATTCAACGTTCGTGAGATACCGTTGTCGGTATACTGTAAAAAAAATAAAGAAAAAAATTTGTGATGCACGATATATCGGCCGCCGATATAATATCGGCCGATACGGCCGTTTTTTTACACATCGGTATCGGTCCGATATCAAGATAGGGCCGATATTAATATTTTTTTTTCTTTTTACATGTTTTGGCCTTAAATAGTTAAAAAATATCAGTCATTTCTGAAGTTACAAAAGTAAAAAAATTATGCGTTTTGGAAAATAGCTCTTTATTTGATTATCATAAAAAAGTGTTTTCTATACAGAGATATCGACATCGGTAAATATCGGTATCGGCCAGAACAGCAATATTAATATCGGTTATCGGTATCGGCCACAATTTTCACATCGGTGCATCACTAAAAAAAAATGTTGAGACTAATCTACTGAAAAAAGGTATCGTTGGGTACCGGTATCGATTCACAGGTACCGGTACCGTATCGTTTAGAATGTGAACGGTACCCATCCCTAACTATAGGTCAATAAAAACAATACACCAAGCCAGTGGCGGCTGGTGAAAATTATTCTAGGTGGGGCAGAACTATGTGTTGGGCATTAGGGTTCCGTACAGACAATATTGTTGGTTGCTTGTCGGCAAATCAGTTCCAGTTAGCTAGCATTAGCAGGCACAGTTTTGACATTGTATTGACAGTCAAACCTTAGCACTTTGGTTCCAAATGTAAAGTGCACTACAAATTAAATGTATTATTATTATGTTGAATAACTGTTAACACATCCTGCGCCATAAACGGCGTACAACGTGTTTCAAGGTCATGCTAATTCTGCCATTCCACGGCGTACAATGTTATTGAGATCATATTTAATTTTTTCGCCATGGTATTTGTAACTGAGGGGTACAATTCCCTGACTGTATTGATAAGTATGGTATCATTAAACCACTACCGCTTTATGTACTTTAACTACTGGCCATACAGTACACAATATCTAAATATGATGAACACTTTCCCACAATGAAATCGGTTCCACACAAAGGTAATAATCAAATATTTAATATATAGCAAAAGGTACATATAATAGTTACTATTACATTTATGATTTGAATGCACTTGTAAGGCAAATGAGTACTCGTAGGCAAATCAACACTGAATGTCCAATCTCTGGTTACGCAGGAAGCAAGTATACAACCTGGCTCTTAGGGAATTAGATCTATGGTACTCTTAATGATATAGCAGGATATTCTGGAAGGGGTCCTCCCGGTTGTAAGCCGGTAGGGGGGGTAGGAGAGCCGTCGGTAGTAGACCGTCTGGTCAACGATATCTAGGGAGACTTCAAGTACAGAAGACAGTGCAGTAGACTCTTGATCCGCAGATGAATACACCTTGGTTCTCTTGTAGGCTGTAGCTCCACAGTGAAGAAGAAGCTAGGCGACCTCAGTCTCTTTGAGCGCCGACTCAACTTGACTCCTCTCGGGGGTAGATCCAACACTCACAGGCGTCGGCGATTATCCGCTCCACAAATCACAGTACCAAAGCAAATATATTCCAGCCGCATAGGGCTCAGCAGTCGTCGGGTAGGTAATCCAGTGTACATGTCCCTCGGTCCTCGTCTAGATCTCCTCGGGTGAAGGCGCCATGTGGTCGGCCCAGCCTGGTTAAGACTCTAGATAACACGAGGAAGCGTTGGAGATGCTGGTCACTTTAGAACTCTAACCGCACGATGCACCATACACGATAGACTATTATTACTTAATAGAAATACGTCGCACTCGACGGTACAGTGCCAAACTCTGACAATTCAGCTATTAATTCGCACGAGGTCTCAATGCTATTCTAAGGCCAAACAGGCCATACTACACCGCACGCGGTATCGTGGGTGAGGCTTCACGTTCTGTTACTAGGTTGGGTAGAAGGGTAAAGGACTAAGAGATAAGAGGACCTCTACATTTACTTGCGCCATATTTATATGCACGGTGAACAAATAGTGCCACTCTCCTTTCGGTAGCCGTATCCCTGAGCGGAGCCGGGGCTAGTACGGACATGTCTCGTCGGTACCTTTGAACTTGACGTCAGGGGCTGGTCCCCTGGCGCCTGGTCCTTTTGTCCAATAAGAGAATGAACTATTATGGGCTATAGTAGGCTAAAGGGATATTCCGTGTATATGTACAAGGAATATACAAGGGATATCAAACGATATACAAATACTATTCAATATATATCCATAAATAAATATATATATTCGGTTTAATCTGATCCTTCGTAACAGCCGCCCCCTAATTAGTCCCACCTAATTAGCTAAGCAGAGACAGATTAACCGCACTGTCCACTACTCAATGTCCGCTGTGAGGGTCAGTCAGTTCACAAAGTCATGGGGTCATGGTCGTCATCGATAGTATCAGGGAGCCTTGGCAGTTCTATTAGCCTCGCCACGGGTCGGGTGTAGGTCCGCCCTTGGACGAGCACTTCAGCTGCTCGGACCTTTCCATCGGCACCGGTGATCACTTTGCTTACGCGGCCAGCCGGCCACATAGCTCGGGGTAGTGACTGGTCGATAATCATGACGACTGTTCCTTCTGTCAAATTGTCTCTCTCTTTCACCCATTTCTGGCGGGTCTGTAGAGACGGTAGGTAGTGGAGTAGGAAGCTGTTCCAAAACTTGTCAGCCAGTACTTGACTGTACCTCCACATTCTTCGGCCGTTCGCTTCTTCAGGCCTGTACATTGTCTGGGGTAGCGCGGGGTCCAGCCGCCCCATCAAGAGTGTGTTGGGGGTGACTGGGTCGACATCTGCTACATCACTTGAGACGTAACCGAGGGGCTTTGAGTTCAATACTCCCTCGATCTCCGTGAGGACTGTCATTAAGACTTCTTCCGCCACGGTCTGGGCCCCAAGCACGGCGTACAGGGCTGTCTTTATTGAACGTACTTCTCGTTCCCAAGTTCCACCGAAGTGAGGTGCGTTCGGGGGATTAAACTGGAAGTCAATCTGGGATGGAGCGAGGTGGGTCTTAAGTTCTGGGCCCATAGCTTGGAAGCTCTCTCTCAGCTCTCTTTCTCCGCCTTTGAAGTTTGTCCCGTGATCAGACAATAATGTAGACGGTTTTCCTTTCCGTGATGTGAATCTTCGGAAGGCCATAAGGAATGAGTCTGTGCTCATGGTTGGAAGGAGTTCGATATGTATCGCTCTGGTGGTCATGCATTTGAATACAATACCCCACCGCTTCTCGGTTCCTCTTCCTTTCTTTATATACAGCGGGCCGAAACAGTCCATACCGGTGGAGTGAAAAGGCTTGTCGCCGAGTCGGAGGCGACAGGGAGGTAGGTCAGCCATCCGGGGTATACTGGGCTGGGCTCGCCACTTACGACAGTCTAGACAGGTTCGCTGGAAGCGCCGCACTGCTTCTCTCCCTTGCAGTATCCAATAACGACGTCTGATCTCCGCGAAGACTCTCTCTGCCCCTGCGTGGTGCACATCCTCGTCGTATTTCTTTATGATCAGCTCTGTGACCTTGTGTCGGCTGTTCAAGACTATCGGGTACTTGACATCATCCGGTAAGTCTGGGGCTCTCCGCAGACGACCACCCACTCTGATGAGATTATGGGCGTCGCTCTCGGGGGCTAGGTGGAGCAGTCTGCTGTCTGATGGGACGGGCTTTGCTCCCTGTAGACAGGCTAGCTCATCGGGGAACGAGTCTCTCTGGGCTCGTTGTAGTAGAAGAAGTTCTGCTTCTTCGTAGTCAGCGGCTGAAATGTCAGTCGTGGGCTGAACCTCTGGGTGGTGCCACAGAAATGTCTTTAGCTGCGCACTCTGTAGGGTGAGGCAATCGTCTATGTCGGGGTCTGTGGAGACGAGTGTGTTCAATCCACAGAACATAGGTTTCTTGTTTTCGGCCTCCTCTTTACTCGCCTCCCGTGGGGTGGGTGTAGGCCACTCTTCTTCCGGGAGCTTGAGGAACTCTGGCCCGTCACTGTAGAGGTTGTGACGGGTGAGGTCATCCAGGGACATTCCCCGGGTGATGACGTCAGCTGGGTTGTGTTTGGTGTCCACATACCTCCAGCTCGCTACTTCTGTTAACTCTTGAATCTCGGTGACTCTGACTCCCACGAAGACCTTGTATCTGCACGAATCAGACCGGATCCATGTGAGTACTGTCGTGGAGTCTGACCACAAGATTGTTCTTTGCACCGGGATGGTGAGTTCACATTGGATTAACGTGGCGAGCTGCGCTCCTGCTAGGGCTGCGCAGAGCTCTAGACGCGGGATAGATTGTTGCTTTCTTGGGGCTATTCTTGAGCGAGCCAGGATGAAAGCAGTATGTATTTCTCCTCCCTCCTCTCGGGCACGCAAGTAGGCCACCGAACCGTAGGCTACTTCGGAGGCGTCGCTGAATACGTGCAGGTCGATCTTGCCTGTCTCTGGCCTCACTGTGGGTGGGAAGTAGCTGCGGCGTATATTAACACCTGGGAGTGAGCGGAGTTCCGTCTCCCACTCTCTCCATGTGGATGCAAGGTGTTCGGGTATGGGATCGTCCCAGCCCTGGTCCTTGTCCCATAGCGCTCTTACAATCATCTTTGCCCTGGTGGTGTAAGGTAGAATACATCCCAACGGGTCATATTGTCTGGCGAGTGTTCTGTATACACTCCGTCTGGTGGTCGGTATTGCCGTCGACCTTCCCTGCTCCTTGGTCAGGGGTTTGTGTCTATAATGGAGCGAGTCTGTTTTGAAGCGCCAGACTAGTCCTAGTGTCATTTCTTGGGCTTCTCCTTCGCCATCCAGGTGTCGCTGCTCGCTGCCTTGTCCTCGGGGGAGAGGCTGCGCAATACTGGGGGGTCGCTGCTGGCCCGCTGCCGGAGATCAAAGCCGTCTTTGATCAGGGAGGCGCGGAGCAGCGCACGACGTCACCAGTCAATTTTCTTTATGTGTCCCGCTGTGATTAGCTTGTTAATCTCAGCGCGGTACACAGCCTCTTGAGCGGGGTCTTTGGCTAGGCGCCGCTCTGTGTTCAATAGATACCGCTCCGTCGCTTCCTTTGTGGCGTGAAAGGTGGGCATTCCCTCTCGCCTCAGGAGTGGAGTTGTGTATCTCATCACTCCGTTGACTGTGACTCTCTTTGTCCCTTGCTCGAGGAGGGCTATAGCGTAAATATCTTCCTTAGAACGAATGTCTTTCTTTTCGTTCTTAAAGGGCATTGTCTCTAGTGTCCATAGCTTCTCGACATGCTGCAGGAGTGTGGTGTCTTCTTCTGTCGCTCCGGAGTGGAGGCAGCTAGTGGCTGCTGTTCGGTTAAGAGACTTGGCGAGGGGGCCTTGTAATGTCCATCCTAGGCGGGTCTCGACTGCTGCAGGACAACCTCTGGGTCCTGTATGGACCCGGTCTATCGGGACTATGAGGTCTGCATGGTCGGAGCCTATCAGCAGGGTCGGGGTGGCACCGTCTATGAGCGGGATAGGTAGTTGACGCAGGTGCACATATTTATCCATCAGCTTGGCGATGGGGTAGGTGTACTGCGATAGTCCTATTTCTTGGCTGGTGAAAGCATTAGTAATCCTATACCGTCTCTCGGGCTGCCCGCTTGCTGCGATAGTGAAGGATACATTCTCGCCCTTTATCGTCTTTAGATCTCTTCTTATTGTCCGAATCGTCATCTGGTTCTCGCTCCCCCGCAGCCCCAGCTGGGCCGCAGCGGACGCGAGGAGAAGGGTCTTCTCTGACCCGTCGTCAAGGACGGCGTAAGTGTCCATGACCTTATCTTGGTAACTCAGTGTTACGCGGACCACCTTTAAGAGCACCTGGGCGCCGCTGCTGCTAGCGGGGTCAATGTACATAACACTTGCCTTTGTGCTGCTGGATGGTGCAGGCTTTCTTCTGTTACTGTCGTGTAGGACATCTAGGTGGGCTCCGTCACACCGACTACACCTCTTCTTGAGGCGGCACTCGGCTGCCATGTGACTGCGCGCACATCGGTAACAGCGCCTGTTGGACTTTATCCAGTGACTCACTTCTTCAGCGGTCATCTTCTTGAACAGGTCACATTGTGACAACCAGTGTTCCTTCTCGCAGTACGGGCACACCATCTTCCACTTCTCTTTCATCGAGGGGGTACTGTGGTTCTTGCTGCTCGGTACTGATTCTGATTGGTGCATGACAGTCACCGATCTTCGGCCATCGTTTGCTCTCCTAGGTCCCTCTCTGGAGCTTGGTGTGCTCCGCATGAACGTA
>NC_140165.1:82031981-82086981 GCF_963971535.1 Notolepis coatsorum | reverse complement strand
TCTGAGCATTTTCGATACAGGATGCTATTTAGGAAAAGCTTCCCCACGCCGAGATGGACCCAGGGTAGAAGGCACGCGTGGATCCGGGCAACGGTGCCTCCGTGGGAGCCGTGTGCGTTTCGGCGACATTCTCCCACGCAGTTCCGAGTCTGAGCATTTTCGAGACAGGAAGCCGGTTAGGAAAAGCTTACCCACGCCGAGATGGACCCAGGGTAGAAGGCCCGAGTGGATCCGTGCAACGGTGCTCCCGTGGGACCCGATACGGTGATCCCGTGGGACCCGATACGGTGCTCCAGTGGGAACCGAGTAAGAGGCTAAGATTTTCTCGGGCATTTTCGAGACAGGAAGCCGGTTAGGAAAAGCTTACCCACCCCCAGATGGACCCAGGGTAGAAGGCCCGGGTGGATCCGGGCAACGGTGCTCCCGTGGGACCCGATACGGTGCCCCGGGGACCCCTTTTGGCCAGGTTAAGAGTGTATCGGGCATTTTCGAGACAGGAAGCCGGTTAGGAAAAGCTTACCCACCCCCAGATGGACCCAGGGTAGAAGGCATGCGTGGATCCGGGCAACGGTGCCTCCGTGGGACCCGATACGGTGCCCCGGGGACCCCTTTTGGCCAGGTTAAGAGTGTCTCAGGCAGTCCCGCCGCTGCCCCTCGCTCTGCCGCATACATGCCCACCCGAGTGGAGGTCAGGGGACATTGGGGGCCTGCACACCCATGTGGAGGTCAGGTTAGGTTGACAGTCACTACCTTAAGAGAGGCATTGTTACTCCAGGAGTGTACCCGCACTTCAGGACAGTGATCTAACCCTAACACTGAGTTGCCTGCCGTCTCTGGCCGTGGTGCTGAAATGGACACCCCTAACACTGAGTTGCATGCCTAAATTGGAGTTATGAGGTTTTGTCCCGACAGCAGCGATATAATAGTTACTATTACATTTATGATTTGAATGCACTTGTAAGGCAAATGAGTACTCGTAGGCAAATCAACACTGAATGTCCAATCTCTGGTTACGCAGGAAGCTTGTATACAACCTGGCTCTTAGGGAATTATATCTATGGTACTCTTAATGATATAGCAGGATATTCTGGAAGGGGTCCTCCCGGTTGTAAGCCGGTAGGGGGGGTAGGAGAGCCGTCGGTAGTAGACCGTCTGGTCAACGATATCTAGGGAGACTTCAAGTACAGAAGACAGTGCAGTAGACTCTTGATCCGCAGATGAATACACCTTGGTTCTCTTGTAGGCTGTAGCTCCACAGTGAAGAAGAAGCTAGGCGACCTCAGTCTCTTTGAGCGCCGACTCAACTTGACTCCTCTCGGGGGTAGATCCAACACTCACAGGCGTCGGCGATTATCCGCTCCACAAATCACAGTACCAAAGCAAATATATTCCAGCCGCATAGGGCTCAGCAGTCGTCGGGTAGGTAATCCAGTGTACATGTCCCTCGGTCCTCGTCTAGATCTCCTCGGGTGAAGGCGCCATGTGGTCGGCCCAGCCTGGTTAAGACTCTAGATAACACGAGGAAGCGTTGGAGATGCTGGTCACTTTAGAACTCTAACCGCACGATGCACCATACACGATAGACTATTATTACTTAATAGAAATACGTCGCACTCGACGGTACAGTGCCAAACTCTGACAATTCAGCTATTAATTCGCACGAGGTCTCAATGCTATTCTAAGGCCAAACAGGCCATACTACACCGCACGCGGTATCGTGGGTGAGGCTTCACGTTCTGTTACTAGGTTGGGTAGAAGGGTAAAGGACTAAGAGATAAGAGGACCTCTACATTTACTTGCGCCATATTTATATGCACGGTGAACAAATAGTGCCACTCTCCTTTCGGTAGCCGTATCCCTGAGCGGAGCCGGGGCTAGTACGGACATGTCTCGTCGGTACCTTTGAACTTGACGTCAGGGGCTGGTCCCCTGGCGCCTGGTCCTTTTGTCCAATAAGAGAATGAACTATTATGGGCTATAGTAGGCTAAAGGGATATTCCGTGTATATGTACAAGGAATATACAAGGGATATCAAACGATATACAAATACTATTCAATATATATCCATAAATAAATATATATATTCGGTTTAATCTGATCCTTCGTAACAGTATTCATTATTCCCTCACGGAGCCTGGTCTGATACAGTGGGAGCCTGCACAACTCTGCAACGCTTCAATACTGCCGCCTGGTGGATGATCGGCGAGTTACAACCGGAAATGGATCTCTGGAGATCTCCGTGCATCTGGCAAATGTGTCTGCCACTCACATATTGTTGCGGGACTCTAGACACACGTCCGTGTGTAGCGATCGCTGCCATAACACAATAATCTATATGATTTGGGCGTTTATTATGATTATACAAACCGGAAAAGGATCTAGGAGATCGCCGTCAAATAAGTGGGATCTTTTTCCTCCAGGCTCATCGGCGAACGGTAAGAGAAAGAAATATCTTTTTCCCCCTCCTTCTTTTTCCGATTTTTCTCCCATCCCACTGTTAATCGTTATGCCAATTCCCAACCCCCTTCCTGGTTGTTGCGCACTTTCCCCTACTGTTGGTCAGCCAAACGAGTTAGTATAGCGATCAGCCCGAGCCAAGGCAATGCTGACTCTCCGGGAGTCGAGACCGCAGCCTCTTGCATTGGTGACGAGCACAATCTCCGCTACGCCACCTGACTGCGTGGCGAACGGTAAGAGGACGCTGACGTAATTTACAGCGAGTTTGTTTTTTTATTAATATTATTATTAATGCAAACTGCTCTGATCAATATATCACCCATACTACATAAAACATTTACTGACGATCACCGAATTATAAACGACCTACCCCCCCCCGTTCATCCGCGCATGATAAGTCATAACGTTTAGGACCATGTACAGTTGACATTTTTAATATAGCGTGTATCGCCAACAAACGGCAGTTGATAATCTATATATGCGTTTATGCCTATAACTCACGTTCTAGGAATTACTGCAGAAAACGATAAAAACATATTTATATTCTAGACGGTATTTTCGTATGAATCTATGAATGAAAAAGTATAACGGTCCTACATCCTGAACGATAGATAATCGATGTTGAATGGGCCATAGTAATGTCAATTTAGCAATACAATTTAAAAAGTTATAGCCCTGCAAAGAAGGTGAACATCTCCATAGGCTTAGACTGGTGGCAGTGATCATACATTGATGGATATAAGCGTGGCAGTTAATGTGTTAATAAACTAACTATTTTACCCAAGGATATATCCATGAAATTCGGATTTCGGACGGAGCAGATAGCTAACTTTAGCTCAGTTGTTAAGGCATTTATCTATCTATAAGTGATGACTTCTGTCTAACTCAAATGTTGAAGCATACTGAAGCATATTTTTTCACTTGCTTACCTTCGACTCATACAGCCTTGTTGTTGATGTTGTCCGACTCCAACTTGTCCTCAAGCTTTAATCCACTTTAAAACACTTTCCATAAACGTGTCCATATAAATCCATTTTGTTAGATCCAAGTCCAACACTGTCTGAATGTACAGTGTCTTGTGATTATTATCAATTTCCGACAACGACGACGACAAGTTACAACAACCATAGACCTATGACAACAACTAGTAGCCGAGCGGAGCATATGGGATTTTTCTGGTGGACATGCCACGCTCAGCCAATAGAGTGAATAGAATAGACAATTCGACAATGACTCTACACAGTAAATTTCGCACAGTAAATTTTACTCAAACTGAGTCAAATCAGTTTGAGTCAAATGTACTCAGTTTGAGTAAAATGTACTCTGCAAAATTTACTGTGTACTTCAGGCACTAGAGATTTGATATATTACACGTTATTGTGCATTTTACCTTGACGTGGTGGGGTGGCTTGCGTGCCTCAAGGACCCTGTGAGCTATATCGGCGGGGGCTCAAAGTTTAAAGCCCCTGGCAGGTTCAACCAAGCCGGGCAGGTCACGGGGGAGGGGCGAGACAAAAAGCAGCATTGGTCCTCCAGGTTGGGGGTTTGGGGCGTGGGGCTAACAACCCTACCCTGGAAAACAAACAACTGTTACAGAAACTGCAAAACACAAACCACAAAACCTGGGGTCCAAAAGAAGCTCTAGCCAAAACACTGGCACTATGACGGCAGCAGATGAAAGCCCAACTCGGGAAGTCGGTTGCTCGAAGATGAGTCTTCTAAGACCCCGAACCATGATCCGTCTTGGAGCATGGAATGTCCGTACTATGTTTGAAACGTCAAAGACAGCACAAGTCATCAGAGAAATGCAGAACTATAAGTTAGACATCCTTGGTGTGAGCGAGTGTAGATGGACTGGTTCAGGCCGCAAGGTGACAAAAGAGGGCTCAACTATCCTTTTCTCTGGAAAAGATGATGCACACTCCAGCGGTGTAGCACTTATCACAAGTAAGGAGACATTCAAATCTCTCACGGAGTGGGAACCCATCAGTGATAGACTGCTCAGAGCAAGATTTGACTCCCGATACTGTAAAATTACCATCTTACAGTGTTACGCCCCTACAAACGAGGCAGAGGAGGAGACTAAGGACGACTGGTACGAGCAACTGCAATGTGCAGTCTCCAAGGTCCCACAACATGACATGCTACTTATGGGAGATTTGAATGCCAAAGTTGGAAATGATAACATCGGGAGAGAAGATGCAATGGCGCGGCATGGCTGCGGAACTATCAATGACAATGGAGAGAGGCTTGTTGACTTCTGCATTAACAACAGATGCACAATAGGTGGAACCATCTTCCCCCACAAAGACATCCACAAACTAAGCTGGAGATCCCCAGATGGGCATACGGTCAACCAGATTGACCATGCCATTGTCAACAAGAAATGGCAACGATCTCTTCTGGATGTCAAAGTCCACCGGGGGGTGGATGTTGGCAGTGACCACCACCTGGTGATAGCCAAGATCAGGCTAAAACTCAGAGCAACACCTAACACCAAACAGCGACGCAAAGTGTTTGACATCAACAAGCTTCTTGCACCAAAAGTCCAAAAAGAGTTCACCATCGAGCTTAGAAACCGCTTCAGTGCACTGGAAGATGAAGATGGAGAAGAAAATGGAGATGTTGAGAAAACATGGGGGAACATCGCAAAAGTATACAAAAAAACAGCAGAGAGTGTCATAGGCTTTAGAAAGAAAGGAGACAAACAATGGATAACACATCAGACATGGACAAAAATCGATGAGAGGAAGAATGTTATGGTTTGATACCGACCCCAAACGCACGACACAAGAGAGTAGGAATTCAGAGTTGCCAAATACGAGGGCTTGTTTATTTGATACTAAATATAAAGAGTACAGGAAGGCAAGTCAACAAGACAGGTACATAGGACAAGGGGCAAAGTTCTGCTGCTCTGCAGCTTCTCCCGTGATGGTAGTCTTGGGGATAGCAGGTGTTGACGTCTGAACCGCTCTGCAGAATTCTCTCGGCAGAATCTCAGATGTGTTGCGAGACCGAGAGAGGGAGAGAGGGAACGAGTCAACACAGTGCAGTTTGAACGAGCAGGAGAACAGGGTGAACAATTCTTCGTGTAATTTAAACACAGTGAGCACAATTCCAAAACAGCCCAAGTGAATCTCTTCGTGTAATACACACAGTGAGCAAAACTCCAAACACAGTCCCAGTGAATATCTTCGTGTAATGTACACACCGTTAGCAAAAATCCAAACACAGTCCCAGTGAATATCTTCGTGTAATATACACACAGTTAGTGAAGTCCAAAACAATCCAATAGTGAAATAATATCTTCGGTGTGAGCAACACACAGAGGGAGATGGAAGGTCCCAAAAATATTATCCCATAAGGGAACAAGCAAAAAATAGAAAAGCTGGGTGAGTGACTGTCTGACAAAGGTGGTAGTCTTCAGTGTAATAGTTACACACGAAAAACGGAATAGATCAAGACAGTCAATAAAAACTCACCCAGACGTAATGCGTAAAGGTGCTGGAACAAACAGCGGAGCGAGGGCGCGCCACGGGAACAGGTGTCCAAGGGAAGGCTTCTTGGAAATTCCTGGAGATAGCACAAGGAGCAAAAAGCAGCAGCAGCAGCAACACGGGGAAATGCAACCAGAGAAAAATCAAGACGATCCAACAAACTTAGAGTGGAGAAACGGAGTATAAATAATAGGGGATCGATTGATTGAAAAGCAGTGACAGCTGGGGAATGTGATTGAAAAGCGTGCGGTCCTGAGAGAACCAATCAGCGACGTCTCTGATGACGTCACTGAGGAGAAGCGTGTGCATGAGGGAATTGAAATAATTAACAGAAAAACAAATGAAAACAGAGCGAGGGTGGTTAAAGGAACAGAAACCTCACAGTACCCCCCCCTCCACGGGAGCCACCCGGCGACCAGGCCGACCCGGTTCGTCAGGATGGGCTCGATGGAAGTCGGTGATCAAGCCGGGATCCACGATGAGCTGCCGGGAGACCCAGCTACGCTCCTCAGGACCGTAACCCTCCCAGTCCACCAGGTATTGGAACCCCCGGCCCCGCCGACGAACGCCCATCAACCGGCGGACCTGCCACTGGGGGTGACCATCCACCAACACGGGAGGCGGCGGATCAGGAGCTGGAGGCATAAGGGGACTGAGGGAGACGGGCTTAACCCGGGAGACATGGAACACGGGGTGGATGTGCATGGATGCAGGAAGCTTCAGGCGCAGGGCCGCCGGACTGAGTACCTTTAGGACCTCGAAAGGCCCGATGAAGCGGGGGTTGAGCTTCTTGGCCGAGGACCGTAGCGGGAGGTCCTTCGCGGAGAGCCACACCCTCTGCCCAGGGCGGTAAGTCGGCGCAGGAACCCGGCGCCAGTCGGCACCACGACAGGCGCGCTCAGATGTTCGGAGCAGCGCGGTCCTGGTGATCTCCCAAACTCGTCGGCAGCGGTCGAGGTGGACCTGCACGGAGGGAACTGCCACTTCCGTCTCCTGTGCGGGGAAAAGAGGGGGCTGGTAGCCCAGGGAGACCTCAAAAGGGGAGAGGCCGGTGGCGGAACTGACCATTGAATTGATGGAGTATTCAACCCAGGGAAGGAAACGGCTCCAGGATGCCGGTCTCTCGTGTGCCACACACCGAAGAGCTGACTCTACGCTCTGGTTCATCCTCTCCGTCTGCCCGTTTGTCTGGGGATGATAGCCAGAGGAGAGACTGACCGTTGCCCCCAACCCTTTGCAAAAGGCCCGCCATACCTGGGAGGTGAACTGGGGCCCCCGGTCAGAGACGATGTCCTGGGGAAAGCCATGAAGGCGGAACACGTGGTGCGTCAGGAGGTCCGCCGTCTCGGCCGCTGAGGGAAGCTTGGAGAGGGCCACGAGGTGGACCCCCTTGCTGAATCGATCCACCACGGTCAGAAGGCAGGTGTTCCCCTGGGAGGAGGGTAGACCAGTGACGAAGTCGAGCGCCACATGTGACCATGGACGGCTCGGAATGGGAAGTGGCTGCAAGAGCCCGGAGGGTGCCTGGTGAGAGGCCTTGCTGCGGGCACAGACCGCGCAGGCCAATACGAACTCCTTGACGTCGTTCCGCATGGTGGGCCACCAGAAACGACGAGCCAGGAAGGAGAACGTGCGATGGACGCCTGGGTGGCAGGCGAACCGGCTGGTATGGCCCCACAGCAGTACCTGGGACCGGACAGAGTCGGGGACGAAGAGACGATTCCTAGGGACGTTGCTTGGAGCACGTTGGAAGCGCAGGGCATGCCTCACCACACCCTCGATGCCCAAGGTGATGGCTCCAACCACTCGGGCCTCCGGGAGGATGGGAGAAGGGTCCTCAGAGGGTGGAGCCCCCTTGGAGTGCATCCGGGACAGGGAGTCGGCCTTCGTGTTGCGGGAACCGGGGCGGAAGGTCAGCGAGAAGTCGAACCGACTGAGGAAACTGGCCCATCTCGCCTGCCGACCGTTGAGGCGCCTGGAAGCGCGGATGAACGTCAGGTTCTTGTGGTCCGTCCAGATGGTAAAAGGCTCCTCGGCACCCTCTAGCCAATGACGCCACTCTTCCAGCGCAGCCACGACCGCCAGCAGCTCCCGATTGCCGGTGTCGTAGTTCCTCTCGGCGGGGAGGAAGCGACGCGAGTAGAAGGCGCAAGGATGCACCTTCTGGTCTGAAAGAGAACGTTGGGATAGGACAGCGCCCAGGCCAGAATCCGAGGCGTCCACCTCCACGATGAACTGTCTCTTGGGGTCAGGGTGGAGCAGGATATGGGCGGAAGTGAACCTTCTCTTGAGGGAGCGGAACGCAGCGCATGCCGCTGGGGACCAGTCGAACGGCAGAGCGGGGGAGGTCAGCTTGGTAAGTGGCTCCGCCACTTGACTGTAGTTCCGGATGAACCTTCGGTAGAAGTTGGCGAACCCGAGGAAACTCTGTAACTCCTTCCGAGTGGTGGGTTCTGGCCAATCCTCCACAGCCTGGATCTTGCGAGGATCCGCTCGGGTCAAGCCCTTCTCAACGATGAAGCCCAGGTAGTCGACGGAGTTGGAGTGAAAACGGCACTTCTCCGCCTTGACGAAGAGCCGATTGTGGAGGAGGCGCTCCAGCACACGGCGGACATGCAGGATGTGTTCCTCGAGGGTCCTGGAAAAGATGAGAATGTCGTCCAGGTACACCACCACGAACACCTCCAGCATGTCACGGAGGACGTCGTTCATGAGTGCCTGGAATACCGCCGGGGCGTTGGTGAGGCCGAACGGCATTACAAGGTACTCGTAATGGCCCCTGGGGGTCTTGAAGGCGGTCTTCCATTCATCGCCCTCACGGATACGGACAAGATGGTAGGCACTTCGGAGGTCCAGCTTGGTGAAGAACGAGGCCTGGGTCAGTGGCTCGAAGGTGGAGCTCATGAGAGGTAGGGGGTATTTGTTCTTGATGGTGATCTCGTTGAGCTGACGATAGTCGATGCAGGGTCGCAGGTCCCCATCCTTCTTGCCAACAAAGAAGAACCCGGCCGCCACCGGGGAGGAGGAAGGCCGAATGAGTCCTGCTTCCAATGACTCAGAGATGTAGAGATCCATCGCCTTCTTCTCCGGGACAGTCAGACTGTAGAGGCGGCTGCCGGGAAGGGGAGCCCCTTGGCGGAGGTCGATGGCGCAGTCATAGGGGCGGTGAGGTGGAAGGGCCTGAGCCCTGGTCTTACTGAATACCTCCATGAGGTTGTGGTACTCGGGAGGAATGGACGAGGGGTCCGGGGGCAACTCACCAGCCGGCCTCCGGGGCGGGGGACAGGACGCCGCCTGCAGACAGCGGGCGTGACAGGAGGAGCTCCAGCCCCTGATGGTACCGGAGGACCAGGCGATGTGGGGCTCGTGCAGCGCGAGCCAGGGCCTACCCAGGACCACCGGGACAAGGGGGGATTGGGTAATGAGGAACTGGATTCTCTCGACGTGGTTCCCAGCGATGGTCAGCACGACTGGGCCGGTGCGTTGAAAGATGTCGGCCAGGCGGTGTTGGTCCAACGAAAAGATCTCCAAGGGCCTCACAAGGTCCTCAAGAGGTATGTTGGCTCGGGTGGCAAACTCGAAGTCGAGGAAGTTCTCGTCTGCCCCAGAGTCGATGAGGGCCTCCACCGTGGCACGTTGGTCCCCCCAGGCCAGGGTGACGCTCATCAGATGGTCAGGTGGTGCGCGGCGCTGGGAATGGGAAAAACGGCTCACCAGGATCTCCCGGGGTCTCGGTGAGCCTGATCTTTTGGCCGGGTAGGACAGTCGGCGATACGGTGTCCCGCACCTCCGCAGTAGAGGCAGAGACCGGACCTGAGCCTTGCCTCACGCTCCGCCTGGCTCAGATGAGAGCGTCCCAGCTGCATGGGTTCCTCCTCGCGAACCGGACGGGGAAGCCTGTTACCACCAGTAGTGTTGGGGACGGGGCGTCCAGGAGTCCGGGGTGCTTCAGGAGGAAACAGTCGGGTCCTCTCGCGCCTTCTCTCCAGGAGGCGTCCGTCAATACGGATGACAAGGCTAAACAGCTCCTCGAGGGAGTCGGGCAACTCCCGGGTAGCGAGCTGGTCCCGGACTGCGTCACTGAGCCCCCTCAAGAAGGTTAGGCGAAGAGCAGGTTCGTTCCATCCACTCTCCACCGCCGCCAGTCGAAACTCCATGACATAGTCCGTCACCCTGCCGCTCCCCTGTCGGAAGGTCCCCAACCGGGCTCCAGGGTCCAGACCTCGGGCTGGATGGTGGAACACTCTGCGGAGCTCCGCCGCGAAGTCTGGGTAGGAAAACAAAAAATCTGCTTCCATTGCCCAGGAGGAAGTGACCCACTGGGCAGCATGGCCTGAAAGTAGGTTTGTTATATAAGCCACTTGGGACCCATGAGCAGAAAAACGGCTTGGTTGATGACGGAAAACCAACTCACATTGCATGATGAATGTGGCACACTCCTCGGGATTACCGTCGAACAGCCGTGGGACGGAGAGACGGGGCTCCCGAGATGCGAGATCTGCTGGGGCTGCGGGGAATGTTCCTGAAGGGTGTGAGAGATTAAAGGTATTAACGGTATCGCCCAGCGAGTGAAGCTGAGCGAGAATCTCGGACTGTTGTCCCGCCATAGCGGCCATTGAACCCTGCATAGGCAGGACCTGATCCCTGAGGTTCTGCACCGCAGCCGCAGCCCGCTCTAATTGGAGACCGTGATCCCTGGTCAACTCGACTTGAATTGCAAGTGCGGTTCTGACCCTCTCTGTGTCGGCTGGGGTCGTCATATTGGTTGGATCGTAATGTTATGGTTTGATACCGACCCCAAACGCACGACACAAGAGAGTAGGAATTCAGAGTTGCCAAATACGAGGGCTTGTTTATTTGATACTAAATATAAAGAGTACAGGAAGGCAAGTCAACAAGACAGGTACATAGGACAAGGGGCAAAGTTCTGCTGCTCTGCAGCTTCTCCCGTGATGGTAGTCTTGGGGATAGCAGGTGTTGACGTCTGAACCGCTCTGCAGAATTCTCTCGGCAGAATCTCAGATGTGTTGCGAGACCGAGAGAGGGAGAGAGGGAACGAGTCAACACAGTGCAGTTTGAACGAGCAGGAGAACAGGGTGAACAATTCTTCGTGTAATTTAAACACAGTGAGCACAATTCCAAAACAGCCCAAGTGAATCTCTTCGTGTAATACACACAGTGAGCAAAACTCCAAACACAGTCCCAGTGAATATCTTCGTGTAATGTACACACCGTTAGCAAAAATCCAAACACAGTCCCAGTGAATATCTTCGTGTAATATACACACAGTTAGTGAAGTCCAAAACAATCCAATAGTGAAATAATATCTTCTGTGTGAGCAACACACAGAGGGAGATGGAAGGTCCCAAAAATATTATCCCATAAGGGAACAAGCAAAAAATAGAAAAGCTGGGTGAGTGACTGTCTGACAAAGGTGGTAGTCTTCAGTGTAATAGTTACACACGAAAAACGGAATAGATCAAGACAGTCAATAAAAACTCACCCAGACGTAATGCGTAAAGGTGCTGGAACAAACAGCGGAGCGAGGGCGCGCCACGGGAACAGGTGTCCAAGGGAAGGCTTCTTGGAAATTCCTGGAGATAGCACAAGGAGCAAAAAGCAGCAGCAGCAGCAACACGGGGAAATGCAACCAGAGAAAAATCAAGACGATCCAACAAACTTAGAGTGGAGAAACGGGGTATAAATAATAGGGGATCGATTGATTGAAAAGCAGTGACAGCTGGGGAATGTGATTGAAAAGCGTGCGGTCCTGAGAGAACCAATCAGCGACGTCTCTGATGACGTCACTGGGGAGAAGCGTGTGAATGAGGGAATTGAAATAATTAACAGAAAAACAAATGAAAACAGAGCGAGGGTGGTTAAAGGAACAGAACGAGTGAGAGAGCAAGGACAGAAACCTCACAAAGAAAGCCAAAGACAAACTGCTCAGTGCAAAGTCACCCAGGCTAACTGAACGTGCAAAGAAAGAGTACAAGGTGAAAGACTTAGAGGTCAAGAGGAGTGCCCGAAGGGATACGAGAGCCTTTGTGGAGAACCTGGCAAGTGAAGCAGAGACAGCTGTAGCTAAAGGACAACTCGGTATAGTGTATAGGATCACTAAACAGCTAAGCGGTCCAAGGAACATCTACACTAAACTAGTTAAGGATAAACAAGGTAAACTGATAACAACTGAAAGGGAACAAGCTGAAAGATGGGCTCAACACTTTGAAGAAGTGCTCAATGGACCAGAACCTGAAGAGCCTGCAGATCCAGAACCTTTGGATGACATCGATATTAACACCGATCCTCCCTCCCAAGCTGAAGTACAAACGGCAATCAAGGATATGAAGCGGGGAAAAGCCCCTGGAATCGACATGCTACATGCCGAAATGTTCATGGCAGATATCACCACAGCCTCCAGGGTGCTGACCGACCTCTTCGCCAAGATATGGGAGCACAATGCCATACCAAGGGAATGGAGCAAGGGCCTCATATGCAAGCTTCCTAAGAAAGGTGACCTGAAAAACTGTGACAACTGGCAAGGCATAACACTTCTGTCCGTCCCTAGTAAAGTCTTTTGCAGAATCCTTCTTAAGTGATTTGATAGTGCCATAGATGTCAAGCTAAGAGAGGAACAGGCAGGATTTCGCAAAGGTCGAGGTTGTATCGATCAGATCTTTACCTTACGCAACATCATTGAACAGTGTATTGAGTGGAACGCCCCCTTGTATATTAACTTTATCGATTTTAAGAAGGCATTTGACAGTATTCATCGCAAGAGCCTATGGAAGATCCTAAGGGCATATGGAATACCTTCCAAAATGGTCAACATCATTGGAAAATTCTATGAACACTTTGAATGCAGTGTCATCCTTGATAACACCTTGACAGAGTAATTTCCCATTAAATCTGGAGTAAGACAAGGCTGGATCCTCTCCCCTATTCTGTTCCTGATTAGTACCATCGACTGGGTTATGCGTCAAACTACATCAGACCGTCCCCGTGGAATCCAATGGACCCTGTTCTCCTTTATGGAAGACCTTGACTTTGCAGACGATCTGGCAGTCATGTCATCCACTCGTAGCCACCTCCAGGAGAAGTCTGACCGGCTAAGCAATTATGCAAAGCGAACTGGTCTCTACATCAACCAGAAAAAGACCCAGGTGATGTGCATCAATGTCCCAACAGCACCTCCAATCACCATCGAAGGAGAGGCGTTGGAATGTGTAGAAGACTTTACATACCTCGGAAGCCTCATAAGCAGTGAAAGTGGAACGCAAAAAGACATCAAGACGCGTCTCAACAAAGCAAGAGGTGCTTTCAGCCAACTTCGCAACATCTGGAAGTCTAAACAATATAGCCTTAAAACCAAACTCAGGCTCTACAACAGCAATGTTAAGTATGTCCTGCTATATGGCTCTGAGTGCTGGAGAGTAACAAAACAGGATATGAGAAAGGTTGACGTCTTCCACAATAGCTGCTTACGTAGGATCTGCAACATCTTTTGGCCAAATAGAATCTCGAATGAGGAACTTTATAAGAAGACAGGCAGCTTGCATATGTCCCTTGAGATAAGGAGACGGAGGTTAAGATGGCTCGGCCATGTATTGAGGATGCCCAATGAAAGGTTACCCAAAGTTGCCTTGAGATGGACCCCAGTTGGGAAGAGAAAGAGGGGTAGACCAAAGAACACCTGGCGAAGAACAGTGATGATGGAGCTGAAGGAGATGGGTCTTTCCTGGGAAGCGCAGGCCAAAGCACGAGACAGGATTCAGTGGCAGTGTATGATTGCGGCCTTATGCCCCAACCGGGACGAAGAGGATAAGTAAGTAAGTAATTGTGCATTTTAAACACAAACATACTTAAAATGAGTAATTATTATTTATTTAAAAAAATTTTATTATATTTTTAGGAGTCGAAATCTAAAATCCAAAACCACTATTTCTTCTTAATTCTTCTCTTCCACCAGGGGGGCGGCACCCTAGCGCCATCTATGGACCAGCCGCCACTGCACCAAGCTTTAAGTTAACAGGATATTTTATTCCCAAAGTGCCATATTTTAGATTTCAGACATTTTATGTATAAAGTGATTAATGCTTACTGTGGCAAAGTTGTAGCCAACAACTAGGCCTAACAAAAAAGGCAGTGACATTGAACTACTGCTACAAAAGTAACAGTCACTTAACTTTAGCTTTTGCCCATTTTATGCATACAATGGCTATGTTTTGGCTAGTGTTGCTCTTCTAGAAAAATAATCCTTTAGGGTTGCCTATTCAAATACTGTAATTCCGTGGGGATTTTGACTATGGTTGAATTCTGGGGGGGCTTGTGTGGTGGTTAGACATAATTCACCCACGGAACTGTTGTTGGGAATAGGGGAACGTTGCTTTCCTGTGGGCAACCGAGTGTGTTGTTGTTGTTACTCATGCAAAATAAATGGTTAGCGCTGTCTTTCGACACCCCGCCTCAGACTCCTATCCTTCGGCACTACAACGCCAACATTTTGTGAAATTAGATTACCGTCTTCTCCAGAGAGAGACAAGAAGATAGATACCAGTTTCCTCTCTGTGCGTTCAGTAGAAAACTATTTGGCTGCACATTGAATGGAAGCGGACTGCCTACTGCAGAGAAGTGTATTTTATTTTGGCCAAACTGCTTACTGCACACATTAAAATTGCGATTCTAATAGATTCAAAAAAAATTCAAATCGATGCAGTCGAATCATCACATTAGGATTGATGCATTGCGATCCCTATTACATACATATTCAGTTATTCATGTGAGATTGAAATCAAAGTGTTAAGTGAAACTTAAATTGTGAGGTGAAATCGCAATAATTGTGATTTGGTGGGAGTTGCCACAAATATTGTATGTTTCATGCATTTTCTTTGTTTATATATTTTTCCATAATTTACTTTCTTTAATATTTATTTTGTTTGTGCAGAAAGTTTATTTTAATTTGTGTTGCACAGGGACATTTTTAGATACACAAATGCCTGCACAGGTGGGGCTGAATTTGTTTGGCTCAACTCTGGTCTGAGAGGAAGATGCATGAAGATGTGACAATAATTATGTCATTTGATGATCGTTTTTTTATTGTGTTTTTGGTTTTCCTCAAGTGGACTCATAAGCTCATTCCCTCACGGTTATGTGCGGCCAGCGAGGTCCGTCTTACTTTTATTAGCATCATGTATATATAGCATATTGGCATGTTACTGTCTACATATTATTTATGTATGTTACATTGTGTATATACCTTTTGTACAGTTTGACGTGTGGTTTGAAGATTTTCTTTTTTAATCAATTTCTTTTAAATTTTCATTTAACAACACCAACATCAACAATAATACTCATAATAATGACATGACAATAAGAAATACAGATCAAAACATAACTAATAAATACAAAATAGTAAAAACATTTAAACACCACAAAATACATTTCCTCCCCCACTCCAGGACCTGGATTGAAGATTGCTGAAGAGAAAATAAATCCACCAGTATCTGAAGAACCATGGCGTTGTGTGTTATCTGGAGGGAGTGATAGCTTAGATATGCAGACTTGGCAGCAGAAACTGAACAGTGAGGATGGAAAGCTAGGGTTTGTCCGGTGGAAGTAGGATGCAGAGGATTTATAGCATGATCGACTTCATCATTATTGGGAGAGTTGGGGATTCATGGGCAAGAATAAGTAAATTAGATGTCAGTGGATTTGGTTGAGGAAAAATAATGTCAGCTGGGGGCCAAAGTAAAAAAGGGTGAGAGTATTCCTTTCCTTCTCTGTTATTGCTGTGTCATGTGTAATATTGTAGGAATTGCATTTTTGGACATAGGATAACATAGGGAGATTCGGCGTGTGAATATCATCGAAAAGTGGAAGCTAGCATGGAGGGGGTGGTTCAGGGACGCTGGAACTAACCGTTGAGCCTTCCTGAGGTGTCGTCTGCCTAACTTGAAGAAACACCAGTGAAGTGGGGTGCCCACTTGATAATCCTGGTGATATGCTGACTCTTGCTGCTTTTGTTGAGCCTTCCTGAGGTGTCGTGGGCCTAACTTGTAGAAACACCAGTGAAGTGGGGTGCCCACTTGATAACCCTGGTGATATGCTGACTCTTGCTGCTTTTGTTGAGCCTTCCTGAGGTGTCGTGGGCCTAACTTGAAGAAACACCAGTGAAGTGGGGTGCCCACTTGATAACCCTGGTGATATGCTGACTCTTGCTGCTTTTGTTGAGCCTTCCTGAGGTGTCGTGGGCCTAACTTGAAGAAACACCAGTGAAGTGGGGTGCCCACTTGATAACCCTGGTGATATGCTGGCTCTTGCTGCTTTACATTTCTTTTGCTGGCTCTTGCTGCCCATCTATCTGCATGCTGGGTTGAGAAGTCCATTGGGTTTCTTCATTGAGCGTTTATCCTTATCATTAGGGCACAAGTATCTTGTGTTTTATTATAATATAAATAATGTTTAGAGATTAAAGTCAACATTTATAGTCAGAATAAAGTCATAATGTTTAGAGATTAACCTCTTAAGCCATACCCAATTTTCAGAAGATTCACCTAAAAGTACAAACCCAAGTAAATGGAGGATTGATCCACTTCTACAAGGTCAATTTGCATGTTCATGGTATCTAGGGACATGTATGGACCTCAGGGAATGTATTCCCAGTGTCATGAATATTGTGTTACTATGCTTGAATAAATTGTAATGAACTAAAGGAGATTTTTTTTGTCATCTTTGACAGTGAATAACACCATGCTAACATTGACCAGACACGAAAGATTTACCTGACCCGATTCAGCACCTTCTTGAGATCAAGTGTACAAAACATCTAAGCAAATGAATAAAGGGAAGATGATTTACATGGTTTTTTGTTGATACACTACTGAATTTTGCCATTCTGACACATTTTAAATATGATTATAGAATATTAGGCATAGAAATTACCTTATTATGGCCAAGTCATATATCTATGGATCGGATCCAATGGCATGGGCGCCCCTGACAGGGCAGCAAACACCGTGTATGAAATCTACTGTACATAAGAACAAAGCGGGGCTCGCAACTCACTTGTAGTTCCAAGGTGATTTTAATAAACAAAAAAGGCAGTACAGTAGATGCAACGTTTCGACCTTACCGGTCTTCAAGCTTGAGGAAGACCGGTAAGGTCGAAAAACGTTGCATCTACTGCCTTTTTTGTTTATTAAGCTTGAGGAAGACGTTTTTTTTTTTTTGTAGATGTTCACAGAAAGGTAAAGAAATAATGTACGTTGTATTTTATGGCAATAACGTTCAGGTTTGTTCGATATCTGGTATCTGTGTACATCATGTCAATTCTGTATTTAATGTACGTCTGACCAAGAGCTCTTTGTCCCTTTCTGGTCAGACGCTTTGTGTGTATAACATGTTGTCTCTGATTATAAACTGCTCACGGTCACACTCTGGTCAGACGTTAGCATGTCTGATTGTAAACAGATTAATAAACTATGTTTTATATTTTCATATAAACTGACTCAGTCTTAATATCTACAGTTCACTGTCATCCAATCCAATCCAATCCAATCCAACTTTATTTATAAAGCGCTTTAACAGCCACAGGGGCACAAAGTGCTGTACAGAGGAGCATATTAAAACTATTAGCAGCACTAAAAATAGATTAAAATAAAACAAGAGTACCAAAACAGAGATAAAAAACATTAGGTAAATATAGGCAGCAATACAAGTTAAAATAGATCAGAGTACTTAAAAAAGGAAATATTTAAAAGCAAAGGACACAGTAACAAAACGATACAACAACAACACAGTAAGACAATAAGATCATAAAATCAACAAGCTACATGGTGTCGAAAGCCAGAGAGAAAAGGTGGGTCTTAAGGAGGCCTTTAAAACGGGGCAGTGATGAGGCCTGCCTAATCTGCAGTGGCAGCTCATTCCACATTTTGGGGGCGGCAACGGAGAAAGCACGGTCCCCCCTGAGCTTACGCCTAGTTGTAGGCAGCTGGTCAGCTGACCTAAGAGAGCGAGGTGTATAGACCTGCAACAGCTCAGAGAGGTAGGGTGGAGCAAGGTCATGAAGAGCTTTAAAAGCAAATAAAAGAATTTTAAAATGAATCCTAACGTGCACTGGGAGCCAGTGGAGTGAAAATAAAATCGGTGAGATGTGGTCGTATTTACGAGTGCCAGTTAAAAGACGGGCAGCGGCGTTCTGCACCATCTGAAGGCGAGCCACTGAGGATCCACTCACCCCTATATAAAGTGCATTGCAGTAATCCAGCCTGGTAGTCACAAATGCATGGATTACTGCTTCAAAATGCTGGGCGTGCAGGATGGGCTTAATTTTGGCCAGCTGCCTCAACTGGAAAAAACTTGTTTTAACCACGGCCTTGATCTGGCTGTCAAATTTAAGGTCTGGGTCGATCTTTACACCTAGGTTCTTTACTATTGGTTTGACATGTTGTGCCAGCGAACCCAGATCTAGCAGTGAGGTCACAGCGGGGCCACCAAAAACCATGACCTCCGTCTTTTTGTCATTAAAATTTAAAAAATTCAATGCCATCCAGGATTTAATGTCATCGAGGCATTTGGTCAGCGGGTCTATGGAAAAAGAGCCAGACTTTTTTAGTGGCATATAGATCTGGCTGTCATCAGCGTAGCAGTGAAAAGGAATGCCGTGCTTTCTGAGGATGGAACCAAGGGGCAATAAATAAATAGAGAACAGGACGGCGCCAAGTATCGAGCCCTGGGGTACACCGTACAATAGGGGGGCAGTAGAGGACACGGAGTCCTCGAGCTTGACACAAAAGGATCGATCTGCCAGGTAGGACTTGAACCATTCAAGGGCTATGCCTCTGATGCCCACCCACTGTTCAAGGCGGGCAATTAAAATGTCATGGTCCACTGTGTCAAAAGCGGCCGACAAGTCTAAAAGGACCAGGACAACACAGTCACTGGAATCAGTAGCTAAAAAGATGTCATTAAAAACTCTTAAAAGTGCCGACTCAGTGCTGTGCAGGGATTTAAAACCAGATTGGAAAACCTCGAGAATATTGTGCTCGTTTAAAAAATGCATTAGCTGAGTATAGACAATTTTCTCAAGGATCTTTGATAAAAATGGCAGTTTAGAGATGGGCCTAAAATTTGACATGGCTGCAGGATCAAGCCCAGGCTTCTTGATCAGGGGCTGCACAACCGCATGTTTAAAAAGTGCCGGGACCACACCAGAGGACAGGCTGCTATTTATAATGTTGAGTACAGTAGGCCCAACAGCTGGGAAGACTTCTTTAAAGAGTCGAGGTGGAACAGCATCATCTGGGGAGCCCGAAGGCTTCATTTTGCCAATGATCTCCTGTAAGGAAGACAGCGTCATGGGCACAAATGTGTTAAAAACAGCGGGGCTGGGGACAAAAACAGAGGGGTCATAAACAGGAGGTAAAATAGAAGCCCTAATGGAGGAGACCTTATCAATAAAGAAATTAAGGAAACCTTCACAGGCAGCACGAGAGGCCTCCACACAGGTAGTCAGTGGTGCATTCAGTACATCATTGATGGTCTTAAACAATACACGGGGCTTATGGCAGTTTGACATGATAATGTCAGCAAAATAAGTTGTCCTAGCCTCCCGTACAATATTCTGAAAGTGATGCAGTCTCTTAGCATGTGAAGCGATACATGCAGTTTGTCCTTCTTCCATTTGCGCTCGGCTCTGCGGCACTCACGCTTCGCAGAACGGGTCAAATCATTCATCCAGGGCTCTGATTTAACCCTGGGCTGTCTGGTCTTAAAAGGGGCAACAGTGTCCATAGTAGTTTGACAGGCGTCAGTAAACCACAAGCTAAGGGTCTCGGCATCATCACAAACTGGAGTGACATCATTTGAACAGAAAACAGCAGAGAAACGCTCAGCAGTGAATGGGTTAATAATCCGGCAACGGCGAGCAGCAGCGCCAGGTTTGACTGTGTTACAGACAAGTGCAACGTCAAACAGGACAGGCATATGGTCAGAGAAAAATGATCCACATATCTCTAGATTAAAAACAGGTAAACCATACGATAAAACCAGATCAAGTGTGTGCCCACGTTCATGCGTGGGGCCAGACACAGATTGGATAAGATTAAAACAGTCGATGGTCATGGTTCATTTGAATATTCCACAACACAGTTTAGTATGTTATCATCTTAGTTTGTTATCAGCTTAGTATTGTTATCAGGTTATGTTTTTTACCTTGACGCTTGTTAGTGGTGGCTCCTCTGTAGCCAGACCCTCAACAACACAACAAACAACAAGCATCCTCTCTGCTCGTTAGCTCCTCTGTAGCCAGACCCTCAACAACACAACAAACAACAAGCATCCTCTCTGCTCGTTAGCTCCTCTGTAGCCAGACCCTCAACAACACAACAAACAACAAGTAGCCCCGGAGCTGAGTTTTCACCACTCATACGCTAGAGGAGTTTTCAAGTTGAATTCACTGTCCTACCAAAGTCAGCCCATGTTACCCCACTTCTTAGAGAGCTGCACTGGCTTCCCCCACTGGCTTTGCCGCACGATTCCGCCTCAAGGTCGTAGCGTGCATCTCTCCTGTATGAGTTCTCATGTGGAGATTCAAAGGTCCTTTCTGAGTGAACGCTTTTCCACAAGCTGAACAACTAAATGGTTTCTCTCCTGTATGAGTTGGCATGTGTCTGTTCAGAGTTCCTTTGTCACGGAACCCTTTTCCACAAACAGAACAACTAAATGGTTTCTCTCCTGTATGAGTTTGCATGTGGCTATTCAAACATTGTTTCGATGTGAACCCTTTTCCACAAACTGAACAACTAAATGGTTTCTCTCCTGTATGAGTTCTCATGTGGAGATTCAAAGGTCCTTTCTGAGTGAACCCTTTTCCACAAACTGAACAACTAAATGGTTTCTCTCCCATATGAGTTGTCATGTGGCGAGTCAAAGTTCCTTTCTGAGTGAACCCTTTTCCACAAACTAAACAACTAAATGGTTTCTCTCCTGTATGAGTTCTCATGTGGATCTTCAACTTTCCTTTCTCACTGAACCCTTTTCCACAAACTGAACAACTAAATGGTTTCTCTCCTGTATGAGTTCTCATGTGGATCTTCAACTTATCTTTCTCACTGAACCCTTTTGCACAAACTGAACAACTAAATGGTTTTCCTGTATGATTTGTCATGTGGATCTTCAAATTTCCTTTCGATGTGAACCCTTTTCCACAAAGTGAACAACTAAATGGCTTCGCTCCTGTATGAGTTGGCATGTGTCTGTTCAGAGTTCCTTTCGATGTAAACCCTTTCCCACAAACTGAACAACTAAATGGTTTCTCTACTGTATGAGTTCTCATGTGGATCTTCAAATTTCCTTTCGATGTGAACCCTTTTCCACAAACTGAACAACTAAATGGTTTCTCTCCTGTATGAGTTCTCATGTGGATCTTCAACTGTCCTTTCTCACTGAACCCTTTTCCACAAACTGAACAACTAAATGGTTTCTCTCCACTATGAGTTCTCATGTGGATCTTCAACTTTCCTTTCTCACTGAACCCTTTTGCACAAACTGAACAACTAAATGGTTTCTCTCCTGTATGAGTTGGCATGTGTCTGTTCAGAGTTCCTTTGTCATTGAACCCCTTTCCACAAACAGAACTAAATGGTTTCTCTCCTGTATGAGTTATCATGTGGATCTTCAACTTTCCTTTCTCACTGAACCCTTTTCCACAAACTGAACAACTAGGTTTCTCTCCTGTATGAGTTCTCATGTGGATCTTCAACTTTCCTTTCTCACTGAACCCTTTTGCACAAACTGAACAACTAAATGGTTTCTCTCCTGTATGAGTTGGCATGTGTCTGTTCAGAGCTCCTTTGTCACGGAACCCTTTTCCACAAACAGAACAACTAAATGGTTTCTCTCCTGTATGAGTTTGCATGTGGCTATTCAAATGTCGTTTCCATGTGAACCCTTTTGCACAAACTGAACAACTAAATGGTTTCTCTCCTGTATGAGTTTGCATGTGTTTCTTCAAATTTCCTTCCTGTCTGAACCCTTTTACACAAACTGAACAACTAAATGGTTTCTCTGCTGTATGAGTTTGCATGTGTTTCTTCAGATCTCCCTTCGTAATGGACGCTTTCCCACAAACTGAACAACTAAATGGTTTCTCTCCTGTATGAGTTGTCATGTGGTCCTTCAAATTTCCTTTCTGTATGAACCCTTTTCCACAAACTGAACAACTAAATGGTTTCTCTTCTTTATGAGTTTGCATGTGGCGATTAAAATGTCCTTTCCATGTGAACGCTTTTGCACAAACTGAACAACTAAATGGTTTCTCTCCTGTATGAGTTCTCATGTGGGGCTTCACATTAGATTTGTTTCTGAACCCTTTTCCACAAACTGAACAACTAAATGGTTTCTCTACTGTATGACTTCTCATGTGGATCTTCAAATTTCCTTTAGATGTGAACCCTTTTCCACAAACTGAACAACTAAATGGTTTCTCTCCTGTATGAGTTCTCATGTGGATCTTCAACTTTGCTTGCTGACTGAACCCTTTTCCACAAACTGAACAACTAAATGGTTTCTCTCCTGTATGAGTTCTCATGTGATTCTTCAACTTTCCTTTCTCACTGAACCCTTTTGCACAAACTGAACAACTAAATGGGTTCTCTCCTGTATGAGTTTGCATGTGGCTATTCAAATGTTGTTTCGATGTGAACCCTTTTGCACAAACTGAACAATTAAATGGTTTCTCTCCTGTATGAGTTCTCATGTGGATCTTCAAATTTCCTTTCCATGTGAACCCTTTTGCACAAACTGAACAACTAAATGGTTTCTCTCCTGTATGAGTTTGCATGTGGGGCTTCATCTTTCCTTTCTCACTGAACCCTTTTCCACAAACAGAAGAACTAAATGGTTTCTCTCCTGTATGAGTTGTCATGTGTCTCTCCAGATTTCCTTTCATTGTGAAACTTTTTTCACACACTGAACAACTAAATGGTTTCTCTACTGTATGACTTCTCATGTGGACCTTGAAATTTCCTTTCGATGTGAACCCTTTTCCACAAACTGAACTAAATGGTTTCTCTCCTGTATGAGTTCTCATGTGGAGATTCAAAGGTAGTTTCTGTCTGAACCCTTTTCCACAAACTAAACAACTAAATGGTTTCTCTCCTGTATTACCTCTCATAGACCTTATAATATGAATATCAGTATTATTAGTACATAACCTGTGAGCTTCAAGGTGAAGTTTCAAGTCCTCTGTGGGCTCTAAATGTTTTCCACACAAACCACAATCATTAGAATGATCTTGAAAATGCAACATTAAAGACATCTTACTAGGAAAAGATTTTCCACACACTTTACAACAGGGTGTGGTCAGGATGTGACTGGATGTTTTGAGTTCCTGGGATGATTCCAAAGATGTATTTGAGGTCCAATCATCACTGTCATCAGTTTCAGGACAGTCTGAAGAGAGAGGCTGGCCATCTCTAGTTGGTTCTAAATCACCAGCTGGATCTAAGTTACTGGCTGGTTCTGATAGTCCACAGTCCTCTCCATCAGGTTCTGTTTTCATCTGTTCAGTTGAGGTGCTGGGTAAAGAGTAAACTTCTCTGTTTTTCTCCAACTGGGTTTGAAGAGACTGGAAGGACAGAGCGTTCTCTTGACCATCTTCACATTTCACTGGGTCTACTGTGATCTTGGAGAGATCAGCTTCTTCCAGCCCTTGATGTAGTTCATCTTTAATCTGTAGAGACTCTAGGTCCTGGGTTTGGCTGAGCAGTGAGGACAGAGTATTATCTCCATCGTGTTCATATTTCACAGAGTGTGAGGTCATCTTGGCGCCATCAGCCTCCTCTAGATCTTGAAATAGTTCCTCCTGTTCCTCTTTAATCTGTAGGGACTCTGGGTCCTGGGTTTGGTTAAACCATGAGGACTGAGGTTTCTCTTCATCATGTTCACTCTTCACAGGGACAGGAGTGTATGTCAACTTTAAGATACCAGCCTCCTCCAGACCTTGAAGCTGCTCTCCCTCCTGACTGCTCCAGAGTTCCTCCTGTTCCTCTTTAATCTGTAGGGGCTCTGGATCCTCCTGCCTCAGACTGGGGCTCCTCTCCTGCTGCTCAGGGGGAACCTCCTCTTCACATACAGAGAGCTGTGGGGGGTCTGGAGGGAGGAATAATAATATAAATAACAAACATATCTACATACAAGATGCAGTAGATAACCTTTCACTATTTAAGTAAAACCCTGCAACTGAGAGTAGAAACACAGGTCTTTTCAATCAATTACTGCTTGGCTACAAGATTTGCCTATTTAATACAGTGAGGGTCCTCATCACGCTGTCAATCACAACTTGGAGGTTGATCGGATGTTGTCAGGAGGTGAGAATGTATTATTGTATTATTTATGTATGTTACATTGTGTATATACCTTTTGTACAGTTTGACGTGTGGTTTGAAGATTTTCTTTTTTAATCAATTTCTTTTCAATTTTCATTTAACACAACATCAACAATAATAATCATAATAATGACAAGACAATAAGAAATACAGATTAAAACATAACAAATAAATACAAAATACAGAGTAAAAATAAAAACACCACAAAAGACATTAGGCATTTCCTCCCCCACTCCAGGACCTGGATTGAAGATTGTTGAAGAGAAAATAAATCCACCAGTATCTGAAGAACCATGGCGTTGTGTGTTATCTGGAGGGAGTGATAGCTTAGATATGCAGACTTGGCAGCAGAAACTGAACAGTGAGGATGGAAAGCTAGGGTTTGTCCGGTGGAAGTAGGATGCTGAGGATTTATAGCACGATCGACATCATCATCATTGGGAGAGTTGGGGATTCATGGGCGGAGCTTGCAAGAATAAGTAAATTAGATGTCAGTGGATTTGGTTGAGGAAAAATAATGTCAGCTGGGGGCCAAAGTTAAAAAGGGTGAGAGTATTCCTTTCCTTCTCTGTTATTGCCGTTTCATGTGTAATATTGTAGGAATTGCATTTTGGACATAGGATAACATAGGGAGATTCGGCGTGTGAATATCATCGAAAAGTGGAAGCTAGCATGGAGGGGGTGGTTCTGGGACGCTGGAACTAACCATTGAGCCTTCCTGAGGTGTCGTCTGCCTAATTTGAAGAAACACCAGTGAAGTGGGGTGCCCACTTGATAATCCTGGTGATATGCTGACTCTTGCTGCTTTTGTTGAGCCTTCCTGAGGTGTCATGGGCCTAACTTGAAGAAACACCAGTGAAGTGGGGTGCCCACTTGATAACCCTGGTGATATGCTGGTTCTTGCTCCTTTACATTTTTTTGCTGGCTCTTGCTGCCCATCTATCTGCATGCTGGGTTGTGACGTCCATTGGGTTTCTTCATTGAGCGTTTATCCTTATCATTAGGGCACAAGTATCTTGTGTTGTATTATAATATAAATAATGTTTAGAGATTAAAGTCAACATTTATAAAGTCAGAATAAAGTCATAATGTTTAGAGATTAACCTCTTAAGCCATACCCAATTTTAAGCAGATTCGCCTAAAAGTACAAACCCAAGTAAATGGATGATTGATCGACTTCTACAAGGTCAATTTGCATGTTCATGGTATCTAGGGACATGTATGGACCTCAGGGAATGTATTCCCAGTGTCATGAATATTGTGTGTTACTATGCTTGAATAAATTGTAATGAACTAAAGGAGAATATAAATGATTATAAAAATGTTTGTCATCTTTGACAGTGAATAACACCATGCTAACATTGACCAGACATGAAAGATTTACCTGACCCGATTCAGCACCTTCTTGAGATCAAGTGTACAAAACATCTAAGCAAATTAATAAAGGGAAGATGATTTACAGGTTTTTTTTGTTGATACAGTACTGAATTTTGCCATTCTGACACATTTTAAATATGATTATAGAATATTGGGCATAGAAATGACCTTATTATGGCCAAGACATATATCTATGGATCGGATCCAATGGCATGGGATTTAGTACCACCAGGCGCCCCTGACAGGGCAGCAAACACAGCGAATGAAATCTATTGTCTGTTTTTTTGTAGACATTCACAGAAAGGTAAAGAATGTACGTAGTATTTTATGGAAATAACGTTCAGGTTTGTTCGATATCTGGTATCCGTGTACACCATGTACATTTTGTATTTAATGTACGTCTGACCAAGAGCTCTTTGTCACTTTCTGGTCAGACGCTTTGCGTGTCTGATTGTAAACTGATCTCTGTGGAAACAGATTAATAAACTATGTTTTATATTTTCATATAAACTGACTCAAGTCTTAATTTCTACAGTTCACTGTTATGGCTCATTTGAATATTCCACAACACAGTTTAGTATGTTATCATCTTAATTTGTTATCAGCTTAGTATTGTTAGCAGGTTATGTTTTTTACCTTGACGCTCGTTAGCGGTGGCTCCTAGCCAGACCCTCAACAACACAACAAACAACAAGCATCCTCTCTGCTCGTTAGCTCCTCTGTAGCCAGACCCTCAACAACACAACAAGCGTCCTCTCTGCTCGTTAGCAGTGGCTCCTCTGTAGCCAGACCCTCAACAACACAACTAACAACAAGCGTCCTCTCTGCTCGTTAGCTCCTCTGTAGCCAGACCCTCAACAACACAACAAACAACAAGTAGCCCCGGAGCTGAGTTTTCACCACTCATACGCTAGAGGAGTTTTCAAGTTGAATTCACTGTCCTACCAAAGTCAGCCCACGTTACCCCACTTCTTAGAGAGCTGCACTTCCCCCACTGGCTTTGCCGCACGAATCCGCCTCAAGGTCGTAGCGTGCATCTCTCCTGTATGAGTTCTCATGTGGAGATTCAAAGGTCCTTTCTGAGTGAATGCTTTTCCACAAACTGAACAACTAAATGGTTTCTCTCCTGTATGAGTTCTCATGTGGATCTTCAACTTTCCTTTTCACTGAATCCTTTTGCTCAAACTGAACAACTAAATGGTTTCTCTCCTGTATGAGTTGGCATGTGTCTGTTCAGAGTTCCTTTGTCATTGAACCCATTTCCACAAACAGAACTAAATGGTTTCTCTCCTGTATGAGTTCTCATGTGGATCTTCAACTTTCCTTTCTCACTGAACCCTTTTCCACAAACTGAACAACTAAATGGTTTCTCTCCTGTATGAGTTCTCATGTGGATCTTCAACTTTGCTTTCTCACTGAACCCTTTTGCACAAACTGAACAACTAAATGGTTTCTCTCCTGTATGAGTTCTCATGTGGATCTTCAACTTTCCTTTCTCACTGAACCCTTTTCCACAAACTGAACAACTAAATGGTTTCTCTCCTGTATGAGTTATCATGTGGATCTTCAACTTTCCTTTCTCACTGAACCCTTTTACACAAACTGAACAACTAAATGGTTTCTCTCCTGTATGAGTTCTCATGTGGATCTTCAACTTTCCTTTCTCACGGAACCCTTTTCCACAAACAGAACAACTAAATGGTTTCTCTCCTGTATGAGTTTGCATGTGTTTCTTCAAATGTCCTTCCTGTCTGGACCCTTTTCCACAAACTGAACAACTAAATGGTTTCTCTCCTGTATGAGTTCTCATGTGGCGATTCAAATGTCCTTTCTCACGGAACCCTTTTCCACAAACAGAACAACTAAATGGTTTCTCTCCTGTATGAGTTTGCATGTGTTTCTTCAGATCTCCCTTCGTAATGGACGCTTTCCCACAAACTGAACAACTAAATGGTTTCTCTCCTGTATGAGTTTGCATGTGTTTCTTCAGATCTCCCTTCGTAATGGACGCTTTCCCACAAACTGAACAACTAAATGGTTTCTCTCCTGTATGAGTTCTCATGTGGGTCTTCAACTTTCCTTTCTCACTGAACCCTTTACCACAAACTGAACAACTAAATGGTTTCTCTCCTGTATGAGTTCTCATGTGGGGCTTCACATTGGATTTGTTTCTGAACCCTTTTCCACAAACTGAACAACTAAATGGTTTCTCTACTGTATGAGTTCTCATGTGGATCTTAAAATTTGCTTGCTGACTGAACCCTTTTCCACAAACTGAACAAATAAATGGTTTCTCTCCTGTATGAGTTCTCATGCGATTCTTCAACTTTCCTTTCTCACTGAACCCTTTTGCACAAACTGAACAACTAAATGGGTTCTCTCCTGTATGAGTTTGCATGTGGCTATTCAAATGTTGTTTCGATGTGAACCCTTTTACACAAACTGAACAACTAAATGGTTTCTCTCCTGTATGAGTTGTCATGTGTCTCTCCAGATTTCCTTTCTCACGGAACCCTTTTCCACAAACAGAACAACTAAATGGTTTCTCTCCTGTATGAGTTTGCATGTGTTTCTTCAAATGTCCTTCCTGTCTGGACGCTTTTCCACAAACTGAACAACTAAATGGTTTCTCTCCTGTATGAGTTCTCATGTGGCGATTCAAATGTCCTTTCTCACGGAACCCTTTTCCACAAACAGAACAACTAAATGGTTTCTCTCCTGTATGAGTTTGCATGTGTTTCTTCAGATCTCCCTTCGTAATGGACGCTTTCCCACAAACTGAACAACTAAATGGTTTCTCTCCTGTATGAGTTTGCATGTGTTTCTTCAGATCTCCCTTCGTAATGGACGCTTTCCCACAAACTGAACAACTAAATGGTTTCTCTCCTGTATGAGTTTGCATGTGTTTCTTCAGATCTCCCTTCGTAATGGACGCTTTCCCACAAACTGAACTAAATGGTTTCTCTCCTGTATGAGTTCTCATGTGGGTCTTCAACTTTCCTTTCTCACTGAACCCTTTACCACAAACTGAACAACTAAATGGTTTCTCTCCTGTATGAGTTCTCATGTGGGGCTTCACATTGGATTTGTTTCTGAACCCTTTTCCACAAACTGAACAACTAAATGGTTTCTCTACTGTATGAGTTCTCATGTGGATCTTAAAATTTGCTTGCTGACTGAACCCTTTTCCACAAACTGAACAAATAAATGGTTTCTCTCCTGTATGAGTTCTCATGTGGATATTCAACTTTGCTTGCTGACTGAACCCTTTTCCACAAACTGAACAACTAAATGGTTTCTCTCCTGTATGAGTTCTCATGCGATTCTTCAACTTTCCTTTCTCACTGAACCCTTTTGCACAAACTGAACAACTAAATGGGTTCTCTCCTGTATGAGTTTGCATGTGGCTATTCAAATGTTGTTTCGATGTGAACCCTTTTACACAAACTGAACAACTAAATGGTTTCTCTCCTGTATGAGTTGTCATGTGTCTCTCCAGATTTCCTTTCATTGTGAACCTTTTTTCACACACTGAACAACTAAATGGTTTTCTTGTATGATTTGTCATGTGGACATTGAAATTTCCTTTTGATGTGAACCCTTTTCCACAAACTGAACAACTAAATGGTTTCTCTCCTGTATGAGTTCTCATGTGGAGATTCAAAGGTAGTTTCTGTCTGGACCCTTTTCCACAAACTAAACAACTAAATGGTTTCTCTCCTGTATTACCTCTCATAGACCTTATACTATCAGTATTATTAGTACATAACCTGTGAGCTTCAAGGTGAAGTTTCAAGTCATCTGTGGGCTCTAAATGTTTTCCACACAAACCACAATCACTAGAATGATCTTGAAAATGCAACATTAAAGACATCTTACTAGGAAAAGATTTTCCACACACTTTACAACAGGGTGTGGTCAGGATGTGACTGGATGTTTTGAGTTCCTGGGATGATTCCAAAGATGTATTTGAGGTCCAATCATCACTGTCATCAGTTTCAGGACAGTCTGAAGAGAGAGGCTGGCCATCTCTAGTTGGTTCTAAATCACAAGCTGGATTTAAGTTACTGGCTGCTTCTGATCCTCCATCAGGTTCTGTTGTCATCTGTTCAGTTGAGGTGCTGGGTAAAGAGTAAGCTTCTCTGTTTTTCTCCAACTGGGTTTGAAGAGACTGGAAGGACAGAGCGTTCTCTTGACCATCTTCACATTTCACTGGGTCTACTGTGATCTTGGAGAGATCAGCTTCTTCCAGCCCTTGATGTAGTTCATCTTTAATCTGTAGAGACTCTGGGTCCTGGGTTTGGCTGAGCAGTGAGGACAGAGTATTATCTCCATCGTGTTCATATTTCAAATAATGTGAGGTCATCTTGGAGCCATCAGCCTCCTCTAGATCTTGAAATAGTTCCTCCTGTTCCTCTTTAATCTGTAGAGACTCTGGGTCCTGGGTTTGGTTAAACCATGAGGACTGAGGTTTTTCTTCATCATGTTCACTCTTCACAGGGACAGGAGTGTATGTCAACTTTAAGATACCAGCCTCCTCCAGACCTTGAAGCTGCTCTCCCTCCTGACTGCTCCAGAGTTCCTCCTGTTCCTCTTTAATCTGTAGGGGCTCTGGATCCTCCTGCCTCAGACTGGGGCTCCTCTCCTGCTGCTCAGGGGGAACCTCCTCTTCACATACAGATAGCTGTGGGGGGTCTGGAGGGAGGAATAATAATAATAATAATATGAATAACAAACATATCTACATACAAGATGCAGTAGATAACCTTTCACTATTTAAGTAAAACCCTGCAACTGAGAGTAGAAACACAGGTGTTTTCAATCAATTACTGCTTGGCTACAAGATTTGCCTATTTAATACAGCGAGGGTCCTCATCACGCTGTCAATCGCAACTTGGAGGTTGATCAGATGTTGTCAGGAGGTGAGAATGTAAACAAACGGAGTGAGACTTGAGGTTCTCCAAACTAAACAAGGTAACTATGGATAGCTGAAATACTTAGCTTGACCAATTCCTTTTTTTTTTTTTTTTTTTTTTTTAACTTGAGTTGGGGCATCATGTAGAAACTCCTACACTGTTCACCTGATTTGGTGAATACCAATACTAATAATAATAAATTGTATTTGTATTGCACTTTTCGTTCACTAGGATCCCAAAGTTCTACAGGGTTAAAACAGTTAAACAAATTAAATAATTATCAGTAATAATAAAATAAAATACAGAATAGAAATCAAATAAAAATAGAACATAGTTAAAACATAGTATAAACAGAAAATTCAAAACAACAGCACACAAATAAAATCACAAGAAAAAGCTAGCAATCAAAGGCATTTTGAAATACCGTAATTCCTCTAATAGTAACCCCGGCTTGTATTTGTTTCAACTGTAGCGGGTACCAGGCTTGTATTAGGAGGAGGCCTGTATAAGAGGGAGGCCTATATTTCAAATTTTCAAACGGATCATAATGAATAAATCAACATTTTGTGTCAGTTTGAACCCAGTAAAATGTACTGGGTTCATTTATTGAAACCAAGTACTGTATGAAATAGTAAACAGTGCAATTACAGGTGGTCACTGGTCATTTCAACGTTTTCAAAGTGAAATCAAGTAACTAGCTCAGTATGCAGCTCAGTATATTAGTAACCCGGCTTGTATTAGGAGGCCGGCTTATAATTGCTTAGCTCAAGAGCGCACCCGGCCATTAATAGAGACCCGGCTTGTATTTGAGACCCGGTTACTATTAGAGGAATTACGGTAAGTAGGTTTTCAGGCCTGCTTTAAAAGAGGCCAGGCTCTGTGGTGCCCTCAGCTGGATGGGGAGGCTGTTCCACAGGCGTCCCCCATGGTGCAGAGCCTGGTACTGGGGACCTGAAGGAGCAGGCTACCTGCAGATCTGAGGGTTTAATTTAATACCCTCAAATTAAAGCTGAATGTCTGCATTTGAAGCACACCTTGATTTCATTCCAAGTCCATTGTGGTACAGAGCCAGAATTGTAAAAATTGTGTCAATGTCCAAATATTTATGGACCCGACTGTATAAAGTCAGAATATAAGCCCTAGAGCTGAATGGAGTCCCCTACCGGGTTTATAAAAGTGCACCTGATGTACTCAGATTCTTATGGAGGTTATTGAGAGTAGTATGGGATAAACAGGTTATACCAAAAGCTTGGGATAGAGCAGAAGGAATCCTAATTCCCAAGGAGAAAGAGTCCTCACTGATAAGCCAGTTTCGGACTATATCCCTCCCGAATGTAGAGGGTAAGATTGTCTTTACTGTACTGGCAGAGAGGCTAGCAAACGCCCTAGAAAGGAATTGTTAAATAGACACAGCAAGTTTCAAGTTTCAAGCAGTGCAGAAAGCAGGAATCCCAGGGTTTGCCGGATGTAAAAAACACACAAGCATGATATGGCACCAGATTAGAGCTGTCCCCAAGCCTGTTTTTGGGATTCGAACATTCGCCAGGGCTTTTCGAACGGATTTTTAATCATGCAAGAAATGTGCTCCTAAATACTTTTTCTAGTTCAATACTGTCGAGTCTTGACTTTAGGCACATAGCGCACATTTCTGCGGTTGAGTAGTAGTAACTACTTACTGGTCACGGGAGGCTTCAATAACGTTTGGATGATAATCTATTTTATGAATTGGAGCAGTACTCCAGGATTGATGACATGTGATATCTGGGCTTGAGACAACCCACCGCAGCTATGTAAGGGCCGCAGCAGGGGACAGGAAGGGTGAGGATGCACCAAGAGAAGAGCAGCATTCATTGGAACAGCAAGTTATACACTTTTTCAACAGCAAAGGCATCCCTTTGTACAGCAGAAACAGCTGTTTGTCACACCCTTCCTCAAAGACAAAACGCCAGGCAAAACCAACCCCACAGACAAAACAACAGGCCAAACATCATCATCAGATTTGTGAGTAGAAAACGCAAAATTGATGTGCTACGGATGGGAAAAAATTTAAGGATACAGGTGTATATGTAAATGAGCATCTCAAAGAGAAATGGTGAAATTGCAAGACAGGCTAGAATCCTGCAAAAGGCAAATCGAATCCAGGACACTTGGACAAGGAACTGCAGAGTAATGATACGGCTGAATGGTACACCTGAACTGGCCAGAGTAATAGCCGTTAGAGACATAAAAGAACTTGATCAATATAAAATAACAAATGCTTTGGCAAAGTGGTGGATCAGGGAAGGTCATATGTTTCTACTGTTTGCTTTTGTATTTTGGGTGGGTTGTGAAATGTTTGTGAGTTAAAAATCTGACATGAGACAATGTGTGAATACACAATGACATTGATTCAGAGATCCACTTCTACCAGAACATTGATTTGAATTCTGAATATTATTCAGAAGACAAGTTCAATTCAAAAGTAAAAACTCAGGGGTTTTCAGTGATTCATTTCAATAGTAGGAGTCTCTAAATCGGATGATGTATACTCCATGTCTGTCTCGGGTGAGGTTGCGGGAGCGGTGGAAGAGATGATATTATCGGTTGTTTTATTCTCGAACTCGCCTGCCCGTGCCTTCACGGAGCGCGTCTCCACAGGGTCTGCCGTTAGATTGTCTGCTCCGCGTTTCTTTACTTGGTCTTTCTTTGATGCCATCTTGATTCTTTCTGTTGATATAGTTAGTAGAAGGTCTTAGTTAATATATACGTTGAGGTTTAAACACATAAGTGGATTTTGAAGCGAAATTAACATGAACGGGAGCGGTGCTCATGACCTGACGTGACTACTACATTCTGTTGTCAAACCGGAAGACGTGTTAACCTTATAGTGGTGTAAGCGGGTGATTACTGCCCTAGGCCTGGAGCTGGTTTGGGTGTTAGCCCGGCTCCTGTCCTGTGGCATCGGTCGAGCTCAGGTGGCGTAGCGAGGACGTCTTTCCCCATGATTTCCACCAGGATTTCTGCGAAAAAGACACTGGGACGGTTGCTGTGCAGGGATTCATCCAGGCCCAGGATGCGTATGTTAGAACGCCGGCTGCGCGACTCAACGTCAATTAGCTTGGTTTTTAGCTTGCCGATGATTTCCTCTTGAGCTAACCGATATTTATTGTATTACATTTTCTTTTTAATGTATATATATTTTTTAATCACATTTTTTTTCTTTTTTTTTCCCAACATGAAACAAAACATATCACAATACAATAATAATACATAAAAAGACTTCCCAGGACAATAACTTAACACCAACTTAAATGTATATTCCTGTAGTTTTGACCTAACCAGACAACAGAAACAAAAGCCAAGACAACAGTTGACTGATAAAGTGACCATATTTATTTTTCCAAATGAAAATTCACAATCCGTCAACAACTTATAATACATCCAACCTAAGACGCTCAAAGCTTTTTTTTCTTCTTTTTTCAAAGCTGTCCGCCTTGAAAGAAAGGCTTTGAGTGGACACATAGCCTAGCAGGTCGCCTGCGGCACCACCACCGCTGCGATGGTGTTAGAAGCCTACAACGACGGCTCGAGCACGCTTGTACCTATTGACGAGTCGTTTGCTAAATTAAAGAAGTTTGACAGAAATGACCCAAGGGCTCAAGCCGCTAGCTTTTAAGCAGTCCTTGGTGGTGCAAATTAACCTGGCTACTACGGAGCAATAAGTGACTGCGTATTCAACCAAGGGTTGCATCACAGCCATGACAGGGGCTAGCTTTGCTTTGCTAAGTTAACACAATAACACACCATCGCAGCGGTGGTGATGCCGCAGGTGACCTGCTAGGTTGGATGTATCACAAGCCGCTGCACTTTTCCCTCCTCGTGGAACTTCTGTGTTACAAAGGATCAGATTAAACCAAATATATATATTTATTTATTGATATATATTGCATAGTATTTGTATATCGTTTGATATCCCTTGTATATTCCTTGTACATATACACGGAATATCCCTTTAGTCCAGCCCATAATAGTTCATTCTCCTATTGGACAGCGGTCCACCGGCGCCAGGGACCGGCCCCCGGAGCCAAGTTCAAAGTCACCGACACGACATGTCTGTACTTGCCCCGGCCCTGCCCAGGGATACGGCGACAGAAATGAGAGTGGCACTATTTGTGCACCGTGCGTATAAATACGGCGCAGGTGAATGTAGAAGACCCTTAGCCCCTTACCTCCGTACCCTTCGTGCACTTAGCATGTTACCGATAAGTTGAAGCCTCACCCACGATACAACGTGCGGTGAAGTATGGCCTGTTTGGCCTCAGAGTAGAGCATCGAGACCGCGTGCGAATTAATAACTGAATTGTCAGAGTTTGGCACTATACCGTCGAGTGCGACATATTTCTATTGAGTCTTTAATAGTCTATTTGTGTATAGTGTATCGTGCGGTTAGAATTCTATAGTGACCAGCATCTCCAACGCTTTCTCGTATTAGCTAGAGTTCTTATCCAGGCTGGGCCGACCGCATGGCGCCTTCACCCGAGGAGACCTAGGCGAGAACCGTATGGACATGTACACTGGATTAATCTACCCGACGACTACATAGCCTTTGCGGCTGGAATATATTTGCTTTGGTCCTATGATTTATGGAGCGGATAATCGCCGACGCCTGCACGTGTTGGATTTACCCCGAGAGGAGTCAAGTCGAGTCGGCGCTCAGAGAGCCTGAGGCCGCCTAGCTTTCTTCACTGTAGAGCTACAGTCTACAAGAGAACCAAGCTGTATTCGTCTGTGGATCAAGAGACTACTGCACCGGCTTCTGTACCTGAAGTCTCCCTAGTCATCGTTGACCAGACGTCCTACTACCGACAGATCTTCTACCCCCTTGCTGGCTTACAACCAGTGGGAACCCCTTCCAGTATCTCCCGCTATTACTAGTGTACCATAGATATAATTCCCTAAGATTCAGGTTGTATAATTACCTCCTGCATAACCAGAGAATGGACATTCGTTATTGATTTGCCTACGCATACTCCTTTGCCTTACAAGTGCATTCAAAGAATAATGTAAAGTATCCTATGTACCTTTTGCTCCATTAAATACTTGATTAATACCTTTGACTGGAACCGATTTCATTGTGGGAAGTGTTCATCATATTCAAGTTCAAGTTCAAGTTCTTTAATAGTTGTCATACAGAAGTACAGAATACTTTCATACAAAATGCTTCTTACTGTTACGCTCCAGAGACTGTGCTAGACAAGATAGTATCAAATAACATAATAACATAATATAGCATGAATTTAGAAGAAGAAAATGAGGTCACAGTGTTCGGTATAGACATATGTACAATGTTCTGAGTTACCATATAATATACAATACACAATACTCAAAATTCATATATCGTGTACTGTATGGCCAGTAATTAAAGTACATAAAGCGGTAGTGGTTTAATGATACCATACTTATCAATACAGTCAGGGAATTGTACCCCTCAGTTACATTCTGCATTGCATTTATTACAAATAGCAAGTGAACTTTTCCCCTCTGAAACAACCCCCACTAGCGTCGCCATCTTTGTTGACATCCGCGCTGCTTTCAGGAAACGTACGTGGCTACGTCACAGCCAAGAAAGGGAGCGCTGGATTTGTGTAAAACGCCCTATTCCTAAACCACACGCTATCAGTCGTACCACAGTACTGGCAAAACGGGAGGGGCCGACAGTCAAAACAAACGCACTTCATCCAAATTCACCCACACAGCTATTAATAACGTTATCGGGTTTATGTCATAATTGCTGATATCGGCCCGATAATTATCGGCCCGATAATTATCGTGCATCCCTAGTATTCAGGCCGTCTTCTACGGAGGCCAGGCGTTGAGTATGGTCTGCAACCACCAGTTGGAAGCAGTCGAGTCTGGATTTGAGCGAGGCGGCAAACGTTCTGAACTCCGTGGTGAAAGCTAGCTTGAGTTCTTCCATTATCTTAGCCATGGTGGCCCCATCCACGGGGCCGGTCTCGCTTCTTAAGACTTGCGCAGCCATTACGCTCGTTCTTCTTTTTGGCCGAATAAGACCGGTAGAAATATGGATGACGTATAGTAATGGTTCAATTATCTTGAAAAAATAAATAAAAGGCTTTTTAAAGTAAAATAAAACTTCAGGAGTCGCAGCGTGGCTCAGAGACGTCTACCCCATTCTCGACTCGGAACCGGAACCCCGGATTTGTTACTTTTGATTATAGATAATGAAGGCTCCAAATTGGCTTCGGTTCAGGCAGAACTTTCCTCTCTGGAGGACGAAATGAAGAGCTCCTTAGCTCCCGACCAGCTGTCCGAACTGCTCGCGTCAGTTGACCTGCAACTGGTCAAATACAGGCAAGACATCAAGCTGCATAAGAGAGCAAAGAGATGAGCAAGACTATGCTACACACAGGGTGCATCCCTGGCTTCACCACCAACCTTCCCCCTAAGGTGCGCCCGTGCGTGCGCGCGCACATGGCGAAACGCTCCCGCGCACATCTGAAATCGGTCGCAAAAGAAAATAAAAAATCTTTTTTTTTTTTACCTTTTTATTAATCAACAAACATGACCATGTTCACGTCTTAAAACTCATACTGAGGCCTTAGTTTTGGTTTTAAATTGCATATCATCATTCATTTATTTATTGTCACACAGAGCAGAAGAATTTTGCCAAAACAAACCAATAGTATCCAGCTGCAGAACGGCAGACCAGCCACACTCTCAAACCCAAACGCATTTCCTTTGATTTAATTATACATCAAATGATTTATGTCAAGGATTGCAATGCCTCGTTTGAATGAAGTTAACTTTTCACCTCGATAACGTCAACATTCAGGGTGAATGTAATGTGAGAAATTGGGATAAAAAATTAAATAAAAATAAAAAATATATATATTTTTGTTGATCGGATCGGGAAAGATCGGTATCGGTAGATACTCAAAATCACATGATCGGGATCGGATCGGGAGCAAAAAATCTTTTTTTTGATCGGGACATCCCCAACGGTAACCTGTTCCGTGTGACGTTACCAAGAGAAGCCCCGCTTTCAGTGCTTTGTGGGCAGCGCTACTGCACGGTCACACAGACACACACAACAGATGAGGAAGTGGACAGATCCGACCAGCATTGCTGGCTCCTCACAATGCAAACGCGAAAATGTACATTACAGATGAACTGCAGAGAAAATTTCCAATTTATCATCCCGGTCGAGACTAATTGGAAGCGGGGTGCAACGCGTGCAAAGCTTGACCATATGTTTATGTGTCTAATAAAGGTGCTGGCGATCTCAAAGCTCACATGGACACAGCAAAACATTACAAACAAAGCAGTGCGAGGCGAGAGTTTGATGGCAAAGTTGACCGAATTGATTGAAGAATGCAGCTATACAGAGAGAGAAAGAAAATAATTGAAAACTATTTTGATGCCTTAAAATGATGTTTTGGTTTGATAAGATGCTTATGATACAATCATTCTAAGGATTATGTGTGTAATAAATTAGTTTAGTACAATAATTGCAACAAATCTGAAACTGCATAGTGCACTTTTAAATTAGTATCTTTGTGAGGTTTCTGTTTTATAATTTACATTACATTGAAAAGATAAATATATATTTTTTAAAGCTGGATTTTCTAATACAGAAGAGGTATTATTTAGAACATTACATCATATTTTTCTTGTTATTTATTTTGTCCAGTAAGACTTGAAAATATATATTATTTTGTCATAGGTTGATTTAGTTATTTTCTTGATATTTGTCAGATAGATTACTTTAGGCATAATACAGCATGTTGAGTAACTTTGGTTATAGAGAGATATTATTTTGTTATATAAAATAATATAAACAATAATTTTATATCCATACAGAGGAGGTATACTTTAAATATATTATAATGATAAGGCATCTTTGAGTAAACTTTGATTAAGTATCTTGAGGCTGAAGGCAGAGTGTCCTCTTTAAAAAAAATCACAATATGGTCACCCTTGAAGTTGCATTATAATTCACTTAATAAAATAATGACAAGTCAGCCTCGTTAGTGACACGACTCACATCGCCGCCGCCAACCCAGCCAAAGTAAGGACTATGCTCTGTATCGTCAATCAATGGTCAAATAAATATTTGATTAAGGAATATAATATGCCTTTTTGTATTATTTCTCTGTGTATCAGCTAAATGTATATATTTTTATGTTATGTTAAATTAAGATTCTCAGATTTTTTACAAACCACCGCTTATCAACTAACCGGTTAATCGGCAGGTGACGTATGTTGCTCAGTAGTTGCTGATGTCTGCTCAGGAGGTTTGAGCGTTTGCTCAGACCAAAAAATTATTAGAGGGAACATGGTTCACCACCCCCACTCCCGCAGGCCAACTTGGCAGCCCAGAGACCGGCCTAGGCACCCCGATTCTTCTTCTTCAGCGTTGAGCTCGGATGAGGCGCCCATTCACGAGATGTCTCCGAAATACTCCCTCTGCAGACAGTCGAAATTTCCGGACGGCCCCCTTCCACCTCGGCCGGTGAGAAGACGGAGGAAGACGAGGAGGAGTTAAGAGAAAGAAATGTTCATCGGTCCCGGAGATAAGCACCATTTCTAACATTGTTAACATTTCAGATCCACAATGTCCTTTCTAAATTCATTTTCTACTTAAATCTTCAGGATTTCAGCACCCAGTGTCAGAAATTGTGAGCACGGTCTATCTTGACTTTTAACACATTCATGGCCATTTGGATCCGTCTAAAATCACTGTAGACTGCCAGCATATCATAATAGACTTGCACAGTCCATGGGGCTGTTTGTAGAGCTAAATCTATACTTTATAGTATTGCTATCTGTCCATTCTCATTGTCAATTGAGACCATAAACCATCCCTTAAAGAAATAATTTTTTCAGCAATACGTTCTCATTTTATAGCGTCTTGAATATAAGTGTTATAAGGGATTTCGGCTAGGATATTTCCTGGAAGGCGAGATACAGGCCGCTAAGCTACTAACGTTAAATCCAATTGCATTTCGGATATACAGAAGATAGTTAAAACTCAAACTGCATATGATCGGTATTGATGGTCCACCATGAATGCATGAAGGGGCGGGGGACATCGTTTCTGATTATTGATTACCAATAACCATGTTAGCCTCAGTAGCCACATTCGTTGACCGGGTGGATGGCTATCAAAACAATGCCTGATCAGCGTGTAATTTACGTGAAAAAGATCTTACCGTGGGCCGGTTGGATCCCCCAGAGCATTTCCCAGTTATCGATCGCCATCTGGTAGATCGATATGTCCATTAGCTGATGATATATTCCTTTACTGCATAGTGAAATACGCGTCCCAAAACGTAATCCGTGTAACAGGCAATAGGCATCGCTTCAGGTCAGTAGAAAACTACATTGGAAATCCAGAAAAAAAAGACAACTTCTGCCACAGGGGACACTGCATTATCGAGATAGCGCCCCTAAGAGAATCTGGCCGGTAATGCACTTTTTCGAATTCAAAGAGTAGGGTACTTCTGCAGTGCCGCTCGGTGACCTTGAGTAGGTTATTAAAATGGAATAAAAGCCAAAACAACCTTGCCACGGACATGTCCGTGGTTGGTCGTTTAAGCATGGATTCAAACCACAGATTTATCCGTGGTTCGTCCGCAATGTGTTAAGCGCTTTAGAGGAAATGTCAAAATATTGCAATATATATCGTGTATCGTGATTAAGGCTGCTGCACAATTCTATTAACGCCACTATTTTTTTAACGCGCGATTAACGTTTTAGAAGAAAAAATAAATATATATATATATATTTTTTTACTAGACTTCACTCAGGGGTATTATTGATACTCTCATTGATACTATGTTTGTTTCTGACTCAAAGTGTGTGTGTGTGTGTGCGTGTGTGTGTGAGAGAAATAGAGGGTAGAGCCATATGAAATCCGTTTTATTTGTTTCCAAATTCCATTATATTTTTTCCCAAATTCAGTTTTTTCCGTGTTAATATTTCAGAATTCTGTATTTAGCTTTTTACGCTCATTTTACCATCAGAAATAGTGTCTAATAAGTGGGAATGAATAAATGTTCACAATTTAATAAGATATAACAGTCCATTTAATGTTTAACACTTTCAGTGCCAGCAGGGGGCGCACAATTTAGTGCTTGAATGCCCACCATCCACTTCAATGTTAGCGTTAATAACGCCTAATCTAGGTTTTAAATTATGGCTATGTGTCTAATCTGCCCGTCGCTTATCAATGACTCGTTTTCCAGTCAACATTGTCGAAGCGGATTGTTTTTTTATCGTTTCATTTTCGTTATAGCATTTTGAAAAGCCCTCGTTTTCAAGGAAAATATAAATATTCCATGATAATCGCCCTTTACTGGAATATTCTAGAATACATGTCATTTTTCTGCCTATTTATGAATCGTTTTCAAATAAACGCTAGATTATCTATAGTATATGTGTACGTATGCACGCTATATAGGCGATCTGAAAAATCGATTATCTGATTTCCTCAAAGCGATCGCGCACAGACAGACACATCACACATAGGGCGAACGCTGAGATCTCAGCGAATACAACTCTGATTATCCCAAGACTTGTAAAATAGATTGCTTACCTCAGATCAGATGTTCTCCAAAAAGATCATTCCAATTCCTGATCGCCATTCCAAAAATCGATCGCTTTTATTGATCCAACGCTACATATTGTATTATGTATTACAATTCCACACTGTTCTGAGGCTCCAAAATGAATCCGATCGGCTCGGGTTACATGCCTGAGAAGTAAAATGTGGATTCCGGATTTTTCTTTTCTCATCCATTTTCATTGAGTCCATTCCAAAAGGGTGCATTACCATCTGGGAGACGATAGGGGGCGGTTTTTTCCTCATCTGAGCTCCTACAGGGGCTGCATACCAACGGGAGACTCGGTTGATGAAATATGAATTCAGATTGCTAATAAAAAGATAACACGCTAATTGTCGTCGTGGGCATTCAGGCATTGGGCTGATAACACGTGTTATGTCGTTTTGGGCATTGAAAGTGTTAAGTGCTGCAACTCAGAAATACAGTTCAACTTTACACAATATTTTTCAAATAATATTGTGACAAAATAAAAATGCACACAATTAAAATACACATTTCAAGTGTAAACAATAGAAACAGCTAGCTACTACTTACATTATCACAATGTCAGTAGCCTATGCTATATCTATTCTATTGTGATGAAATATAGTAATGCATAATTTATGCACCTTTAGTTTAGTTTAGTTCGTTTTTAAAGGACAGTGTGTACTGACAATCATTTGCATTAAACAAATGGATGTGTGCACCAGATTTAGCAAGAAGCTATAATTTCCATCTATAGTCCTATGTGACTAGCCGTAGACAGTAGGGACTTGTTGAGGAGTCTTAAATTTCTAAAGCACTTAAAAATGCTCGATTTAACCCATTGATGCATACAGTCACGCCAATATGATGATTATAATAGTCCCTGCAACATATGTTTGCATTAAACCATGAAGATGCTTTCAAGAATAATTAAATTAAACGCTTCTAAAAATGTACTAAGAGTAGTCTACTAACACACTAATAAAAAAATATATATACAAATAAATTTATAACAAAAATATTAAAAAATCTACTGTAAGACAATTTATATAAAACCTCTTGGTGCCTAAGACTTTTGCACAGTACTGTGTTTTCTATCCACTTTAGCCAAAAACACACACTTTATATATACACACTACTGTGAGAAGATAATAATCACACACAAAGGGAGAATGGCTTATAGCAAACTTAATGATTTCAGATAATGAAATTAAATGTTTATCATCAACTATCCAGTTAGTATTTATAGTGTAACGTTTGGCTACTTTAAATAATTGAACATAGAGAGAGCGAGGCGCTACAAATGGATGGGGGGGGAGGCGCTACAGATCCCTGACCACTAAAACAACCCGGTTCAAAAACAGCTTCTTCCCCACTGCCATACGGACACTGAACTCCCTGTAGCACCCCCCCCCCCCCCCCCCCTGCAGTACCCCCCACAACCCCCCTTACCTCTGCTGACATGGACATGGACAAACTCACAAACTCTGAACTGTATCTATGTAATTGTGTTTTCTTTTATGTACGCTGTAAGTGATGTTATATGTTCTATGTTTTTGTGGTTTTATGTTTTTATGTTGGAACTGCTATGAAACCTGCACTGAAACTAAATTCCACCAGCCTGGCTGTGTGGTCATTAAATTAAATAAATTGAGAGAGCGTATGTATTAGGTTTGAGTTTGAGGTTTGAGCGTCCTATGTTGCCGTAGTTGATGATGTCACACCAGGATATCATTGTCAACACACAGAGTTGGAACCTGGAGCAGCCCGATGGATAAAGCGATAAAGAAATTAATAGCCAATAAATGTGAAGTTATCTTTGCACCTCTGTTGTCAAGCCTCGTCAATATACCCCCCCCCCCCCCCCCCCCCCTCATTTCCTCACTAATGGAACTGGTGCTGCGGAGTCACGTTAGAACATTAGTTAGCTTAGCGGCTAACGTTAGCCTGTTGCTCGCATCAATTCAATTCAATTGCATGTCATTGAAGGTCTGTGTTGGTCTGTGTCTAATGAAATGACAATTGCTTGTCATTGAAGGTCCATGTCTATAATGAAATGAGAGGTACGCAAGCTGGAAATCGAGGCTGAAACGGCTGTTAAAATACGACAGCTGGAGTTGGAAAATGCAAGAGATGGTTTCCAGTCTCCGATGGCACAATCTTCATCTCAATCAATTCTGTCTAGGTCATTTGACATAAGTAAAAATATATCTCTGGTTCCACCTTTTCGGGAGACCGAAGTAGATGCCTACTTCAGTGCATTTGAGCGTATTGCTACATCCCTTCAGTGGCCGAAGGAGGCATGGCCTCTATTGTTACAGTGTAAACTGAGTGGAAAAGCTCAGGAGGTGATTTCTTCTCTGTCCATTGATGATTCATTGCAATATGACATTGTGAAGTCTGTTGTTCTCCGTGCATATGAGTTGGTGCCAGAGGCCTATAGGCAACGATTCAGGAATCACAAGAAGTCCTCAAGTCAGACATTTGTTGAGTTCGGCAGAGAGAAGGGAACTCTATTTGACAAGTGGTGTAGTGCTAACAAGTCTACGGACTACAACTCTCTTAGAGAACTGATGCTGTTGGAGGAATTTAAGAATTGTGTGTCTGAACGCATTGTGGTCTACTTAAATGAGCAGAAGGTAACTTCTTTGTCACAGGCTGCAGTGTTTGCGGATGGGTTCACGCTTATTCACAAAACTGTCTTTACACCATCCCGTAGTGATAGGTTTGCAGGGTCACTTCCTGAAGGCCCTGTGTCGCAATCAATCCACATGACACTGCCACCTGCCCACTCAAAAACCGACCGTGAATGTTATTACTGCCATAAGACTGGGCATCTCAGACACCTCAGACTTCTGCCGCAACTCCAGCGGGTGCCACCTGCAGAAGTTCTCAGACGACTCCTCCATCGTAAGCTACATCACCGACGATGATGAGGAGGAGTACAGAGCCCTGGTGGAGAGCTTCGTGGGGTGGAGCGACAGCAACCACCTCCAACTCAACACCAGTAAGACCAAGGAGCTGGTGGTGGACTTCCGGAGGGGCAAGAAGAGGCCCCCCCCGATTCCCATCTCCATCCGAGGGGTGGATGTGGAGATGGTGGACTCATACAAGTTCCTTGGGGTACACCTGAACAATAAACTGGACTGGTCGGACAACACAGAGGCCCTCTACAGGAAGGGACAGAGCAGGCTGTTCTTCCTGAGGAGACTCAGGTCCTTCAATGTGTGCAACAAACTGCTGCAGTCTTTTTACCAGTCTGTTGTGGCCAGCATCCTCTTCTATGCTGTGGCATGCTGGGGAGGCTACATCAACTCAAGGGACACCAACAAGCTCAACAAGCTGGTGAGGAAGGCTAGCTCCGTGGTGGGAGTCGAGCTACCTAGACTTGAGGTGATGGTAGAGAAGGGGATGATAAGGAAGCTGGATGCCATCATGGAGAACCCCTACCACCCCCTCTACGACGAGCTAGTCAAGATGAGAAGCTCGTTCAGCCACAGACTCATCCCCCCCCCGACACTCAACTAACCGCCTCGGACAGTCCTTCATACCAGCGGCCATCAGGCTCCACAACAGTGGGCAGCGACTAGCAGCCTCCAGGCCCCACAACAGGGGGCAGCGACAGCGACTGCTACCAGACATTGACCTGGGACTTATAGGAACCCAAGGGGGACAAAGTAGACTACCCTGGTACTTTGATTAATGTATACTCAGTAGATAGTAAATTATTATAACACTACCTCTTGCATACTGCACCTCATGTGACACTGTGAATAATGTGAATATTCCTCAGCTAGTCAGATAGTAAATTATATTGACCATATTGATCAAATTGTTTACACTGCCTGTGTTGTCTCTTACTACCTGTATACTGTGTTGTTTTACTACCTGTACCCCTCCCCCCCTCCCCCCCATGCTGCTATGATGCCTGAATTTCCCCAAGGGGATCAATAAAGGAATATCTTATCTTATCTTATCTCATCGCTGACTGCCACATTCTTAAACGTAAACAACAGCAAGGTCAGAGTTCATGCCAGACAAAAGGGGTAGGCTTTGTTAAGATAATTAGGCCGTCTGCCTCAGGTCAGCCCACCGAACCGGATCCTAGTTTTAAGCCATTCATTTTTGATGGCTTAATTTCGCTCACTGGAAATCCGAGTGATCAGAAGTCTGTTCATATCCTAAGGGATACTGGTGCTAAGCAGTCCTTCCTGCTTGCTAACGTTCTGCCCTTTTCTGACCAAACGTCCTGTGGCTCTAGTGTTATAGTGCAGGGAATTGAAATGGGTTTCATTCCTGTGCCATTGCATAAGGTCCACGTCCAGTCAGCTTTGGCTTCTGGGTTCTTTGATATTGCTGTGCGTCATGCATTGCCAATCGAAGGTGTTGCCTTCATTATGGGTAATGACATAGCTGGAGGAAAAGTGATGCCAGTGCTAGAAGTATTGGATCAGCCAGAGCAGTGTCCTGTGTTAGACCTTGGTCAGTTATTCCCTGAGGCCTTCCCTGCCTGCGTGGACATCCACGCTCAGTTACGAAAAGGGGAAGAAATGGGTGATGTGGTTAATCTGGCTGACTCTGTGGTAACATCCTTGTTTGTTAGTGATGATATTCTAACTGTTAGCCCTGATGTCTCCAGGTGCCCACCACTGGAAGAGACCAAAGGTCACCCAAACTCTACAGACCAGACCAAGAGTGGCTGTATTCCTCAGTTACCTGTGACTCGTGAAAAGGTTGTAGGCCTTTTGATAAGTACCCCTGACCGCAAGCGCAAGACTCGTGTTTGCCATGTTAACATGTTGAAGTTGTATCACCTTAGAGGGAACCCTCAGCCAGAGGAGGTAGAGGGAAAAGCAACCACCTCTGTTGCTTCAGTTCAGGTGATTGCTTCTGGTGTTACTGATGATGTTGATGACAAACCACTAAACAATAGTGTGTTTGCTCCAGTGTCTACTGTTTGGGTTACCTTTCTTTTTCTGTTGTCGACTCGTTATCTGTTTCTGTCGACTCGTTTTCTGTTGCCGCTGACTAGTTTCCTGTTGCCGTCAACTCGTTCTCTGTTGCTGTCGACTCGTTATCTGTTTCTGTCGACTCGTTTTCTGTTGCCGCTGACTAGTTTTCTGTTGCCGCTGACTAGTTTTCTGTTGCCGCTGACTAGTTTTCTGTTGCCGCTGACTAGTTTTCTGTTGCCGCTGACTAGTTTTCTGTTGCCGCTGACTAGTTTTCTGTTGCCGCTGACTAGTTTTCTGTTGCCGCTGACTAGTTTTATGTTGCCGTCGACTCGTTCCCTGTTTCTGTCGACTCGTTCTGTTTCTGTCGACTCATTTTTTCGTTAGCCGTCGACTCGTTCCCTGTTGCTGTCGAATCGTCATAATCGACCCGAGTGGTTGTTGTACCAACCGCACTCTTTATTTTTTGGGTAATGGGTTTGTTTTTGTGTACGGGGGTGTTACGTTCCAGCATGTGGCTGTTGTTTGTACTTTTGTGCCCCCCCCTTTCTCTCTCTCTCTCTCTTTCTCTCTCTTTCTCTCTCTTTCTCTCTCTCTCCTTCTCTCTCTCTCTCTCTTTCTCTCTCTCTCTCTCTCTCTCTCTCTCCCACTCCCTCCACCTGCTATACTCTGATCCAGGTTCCTGTCCTTCATCAGGACACTAATTGGAAACCAGCCAGTCATCCCAGCCATCAAGCAAATCACCAGTTGACCAATCGGAAGCCCTCCTCTTGTTTTAAAACCCATGTGGCACTTCCTGTTTCCCCCCTTCTTTTTGTCTATATGCTGTTGGTCGAATGTTTGATTCTGATATATTTAGCCAACTTGGTACACGTGTATGTGTGTGTGTGGGTTGGGAATTGGAGCAGGTAAGGGGCCCAACACATTTGGTGCTACACGTAGTGGTAATATTGTCTAGACACACTAGGTAAGGAGTGATGCCACTCATTGTAGGTTTTGAACATAACGTTTGGTTAGTCAGTGTAGGTAGTGAGTAGTAGGTTTTATTTGACCTTTGTGTTTGTATATAGGTAGACAAGATATTCCTTACTGAGTTAGTTGTGTTTTGTTTTACTTAGTTTATTCCTTTGGCATCATTCAAGCTCCTTTTCCCTTCTCCCCCCCCCCCTTTCCCCTTTGGTTGTGTGTATCAAATCCACCATTGTCATTGTCTATTAGTCTGTTTTGTTTGTATATATAAAAGGCACAATATATTACTTTCTTTAAACTAAACTTGTTGTGGGCATTGAATTATTTATCCTTTGGTTCATTTATCACTAATTACAACACAATCATCTTTTATGTTATTCACCCCTTCCCCTAGACATACTGGGGTTGTAACAAAAGCGCTGCGCTAAAGCAAGTCTCATCGCAGATTTCACCATGCAATAAGGGGATTTATCATCAGCCAGTGGACATATCGATCTACCAGATGGCGATCGATAACGGGGAAATGCTCGGGGGGATCCCACCGGACCACGGTAAGATCTTTTTCACGTAAAGTACAGCCCAATCGGGAATTGTTATCATACTCAACCAGGCGTTCGGCCTATGAGGCTAATGAGGCTAACGCAGTTATTGGTAATCAATAATCAGAAATGACGTCCCCCGCCCCCCCCCCCCCCCTTTCATGCATACATGCGTGAGGATCGTGCCGATCATATGCAGTTTGAGTTTTAACTGGAGTGTATCTATAACCGAAATGCCATTGGATTTAACGTTATTAGCTATTATCGGCTTCCAGGAAATATACTAGACCAAATCCGGTATAAAGCTTATATTCACGGCGCTATAAAATGAGAACGTATTGATGAAAAAAATTATTCTTTAAGCCATTTTGAAGGGACAGTTTATGGTCTCAATTCACAATGAGAATGGACAGATAGCAATACTATAAAGTATAGATTTAGCTCTACAAACAGCCCCACGTCTGTTTACATTTCCTGGTCCTCTTGAGAATAATTAGACTCATCCCAGTGGCCGTGATTGTGTTAATGTCAACGGCACAATACATGTTTTCAAACTCTCTTTGGGTGTTTGCAATTCATGGGGACTGGGGAGTATATGTCTCTGATATCTTGGTACAGTGGGCAGGTTGTTAGAAAGTGTAGCTCAGTTTCCACATCTGCTCTGTCTGACATGGCTGTTAGCCTAGCCACAGAGCGTCTTTAGAGGAGAGGAGGAGATTGAATCCGGGACACAATGGGACACTGGCTCTGTTCATGGTCACGAATGGATTCCAGCTTCATTTATTTACTACAGATGACAAACGTGTTGTTTCTGTTTTTCTTTTTTACATACTTGCGCCACACGGAACAACTGATCACTACAGCCCAGCATCATATTACTGTAGCCAGGCTCTTGAAACACTACTGTCTATCTCCAAACTTCCACTCCTCTCGAAACGTTCTTTTGTTATGTGCTCGCGCTGCCGCAGTGGGTTTTATTTTTATCGGCCGCCGGCTTACTCCTTCGATAGTTTCACATATTTGTAACCCGTTTAACGTTCTTAAGCTAACATTAGCTAATCATCAGACAGTTAGCTCCTAGGGCTACAGTGCAAGCCGGCACAACTCAGGACAGAAGAGTAGAGGATGTGACGTCGGTAAACAAGCCACACACACACCGCAGAGCGGGTCTTCTCCAAAGCGGGGGAGAAGCACACAGTGAGTGTGGAGCGAAAATAACTGCTAGAATACTTTTGTTGAATACATTGCTGCTAGATTGTTTGTTTGTTTAATCAGTTGTAAAATACTTTACATCAGTAAGATGTAAATAATAATAAAGTAATAATAATACATTATTTATTTATTAAATATTAAGTTTGGAATTTTTTTTACAACTGAGGTAGGTAGATAACATTTTTAGAGACTAAAGTACCGAAAAAAGTACCATTGGGTACCGGTATCGATTCACAGGTACCGGTATCGGTTCAAATGTGAACGGTACCCATCCCTAATTGTAATTACTAAATGAGATGTCTGGGTTTCATCCCTTGTGCATTTGTATGTTACATTTGCACTCTGGTTGGATGGTGTATTGTACTCGTGCTGTATAATGACAATACATTTTAATCTAATCTCATTTTGAGATCAGTCGCAAATCGCTTCCGTGCTACCTAATAGAATGAGTCAGTCAGCATGGTGCAGTGCAATGCCGAACCTATCAAGCTGTTTTGAACACAGCCCTCGTCGTTTTGGACACGTCTCCTTTGCCTTATAAAGGAGCTGGCGGGGCGTGTAAAATTCAGGTATACGAGAACACGCATTGCAGTTTAACCTCTTAAGCCCTAGCCCTATTTTCTGAAAATCCGGCTAAAAATAGATAAATGGAAGAAATAGAAGATTGCTCCACTTCTACAAGGTCCATTTGCATTTTCTTGGTATCTAGGGACATCTATGGATCTCAGGGAATGTATTTCCAGTGTCAGAAATATGTGTCTGTTACTAGGCTTGAGTAAATTGTGATGAAACAAATGAGAATATAGTTTTCATCTTTGACAGTGAATAACACCATGCTAAAAATAACCAGACATGAAAAACTGCCACTGAGCTCATTCAGCAACTTCTTGAGATCACATGTACAAAAAATCGAAGCAAATGAATAAAGGGCAGATGATAAACAGGAGATTTTGTAGAGACAGTACTGAATTCTGCCATCCAGACACATGCAATTTGAAATATGATTATAGAATATAAGGCCTATAAATGACCTTATTGTGGCCAAGTCATACATCTATGGATCTAGCAACAAAAAAAAAATGTAATCTCCAATGGCAGAGTTCAATCTGGATTTAGTATCACCAGGCAGTGCAGCAAAAACCGTGAATGAAATCGACTGTAAGTACAGTTACTTTTTTATAAATATATATATGTACATTTTTCATCAGATTGCAATGCCGTTTTTTGCTAGACATTCACAGAAAGGTAGAGAAACTAACTGCGTTCTGTTTTAAGGCAATAACATTCAAGTTTGTGGGATATGATCCCGAAAAATAAGAGAAAATAAAAAAGTCACACTAGAAGTCAGATGATTGACAGGGGCTGGCGTGAGCTGGGAAGTGTAATAAAAAAAAAAAGATTTAAAGCCCATCGAAGGCCCTGGATCTCTTCTCTCAAAAGACTACACTCAAGTTAGGTTGTGCCAAATGTTTACAGATTAAAGTCAACACTTATAAAGTCATAATGTTTACAGATTAAAGTCAACATTTCCATACTTGTTTCCATGCAGTCCAAACAGCTCTTCTCCTGGTCCAGGTGTGACGGTTTCTTGCAGTCCACCAAAGAGACAGACAGTTCTCTCAAACCAAGGCGTGAGAGGCGATGACGGGTGGTCATATTCAGACCAATCTTGGGGTAAAGTAAGGAAAGAAATATCAGTACATTTGACATGTATCCTAATAAAACAAAAGGTCTAACTTTTCAGTTGAAATTAATCAGGAACACAGAAAGCCAAGCAAGAATCACTAGTCCATAACCAGCTATACAGGTAGCGCTCTTTTCATAGGCTAACAAATTGTAAAGGAAGGAAGATCCTGACAGGAAGATTTTCATAAGAACTGAAAAACACATGCAGGGCCTTACAGTGTGACCATTTTACTCGATTTGCCCCTAAGAATATGTGTGTGCGAACCGGCAAAATCAATTATGAAGATTACAACCTCAGCCGTGCTTTTTTCTCTCCGCTGCTAATCGTTCAAAAACTACAAGTCCCACATTGCACTCAAGCCAACGGTCGAATCACAGTAGAGTGACGTGACTGGTTTCAAGGGAAAGAAAGGAAATGACCAATCGGAAGCTCTCATTTGCTTTTTTACTTCCGGAAAGTCAGCCATTGCGCTATGCGAGACTTTTCCAAGACGGTAACATTAAGTTAATGTAACTTATTCTAGTCTTACCAATAGCAATAGATTTTAGAACACCTAGATTTATCGATAGCAATAGTAATATAACGTTAATGCAACTAAACTAATGCCTTGATTTGTTAATCATAACGTTGATGCAGTAGCGTATGTCGTTGTGTTGGCTGTAACGGACATGAGAATAACATAACACTGTGTACCAGGGCTGTACACTTCAACGAGATGATCGCAAATTGCCCCTTAATTTGGCCGTTGCGAGTGAAAAATAATATTTGGGAGCAATGTTGCAAGTAGTGATTTCAACCCTTCATTCGCATTTCACTCCTAAATTAATCCATACAAATTAGATACAAAAATTGTAAAACATTAGCCTACAACCAAGGCTGTACAGTGCGACACAATGTTGTGGTGCTATGAAAGAATCTGTCGGCAATGAATGAACTTACTGCGATCGCCGATAGCCTGAGTGAAAAAAAGATTTGCGTGGAGTGAATCTGGGTCATGCTATATACTTGGTACTTGTAGTCTATCGTGCGATTAAAGACCATGTCCCTGTCTGCGTAGAGTCTATACATCCAACACCAAATCCCATAATTCCTAGCAAAACGAAACAGAATGTGGCCTCTTCCTTTCAATAATAATATGGGCTATTGCATCGCCAAAGAAGCACTTCCTTTCAATAAATTTAAGCCGCTAATTTTGCTCTGCAAGAACAACGGAGTGGATATCAGTCCATCTTATGACAACCACGTCCGATGTGGAGAGATGATAAGATGATGATGATTGACGTGATGATGTGATGATTGATTGACGGGGACACGGACACTTCTAACGTTCAGGTTCAGCAATGCATTAGGTGAGTAGTAACCCCATATTAGGACGTGAAATACTGTCTACTTCAATTTCCCTCCGGGGATCAATAAAGTATCAACCTATCAATCTATCTAATAATGAGACAATATGCAAATAAGATAATACTAATAATTGTCACGGTTCCCCGTATATGAAAGGCTGAAACGTGGCTTGCATATGAAGCTTTGATGTCTCGGTTTGAAGTACGTATGTACATTCAGCTGTTCTATTACACTTTGAATCAAAGTCCTACCGTAAGAGCCTCATACGGGTCAATTAAACCTTTTTGATTAGTCTTTCCTTCGAGCTAAGTTGGACCGAACATTTCACTGTCAAAAGCGCAAATGTAATTAAGGTTGCGTCGCAACACTGTTTTCAAAATAAAGGTCACATATACAAATACCTCTCAATTCTTATAAAAAAAAGTCCCGGATATACATAAACATTAATTGGCATAGATCTCTATAAACAGCCCAACACATTGATCACTTTAGGCACACACTGAAACCAGTAACATCACAAATATGAAGCAGGTAATTACCCATAAAAATAATAAACCTTTCATGGGGTTATTTACAATAATAATAATTCATTCGATTTCTAAAGCACTTTTCATTGTGAAACAAATGTATGCAGAGTTTCTTGTCCTCCTGATTAATGCAATGGTGTGTGTGTTGTGGTGATCTCATTCAAGGAGCACTACACAAGCGCGCGCACACACAGTTTGTTGTTTTTGTTCTATTAGTGATTTACACTCTCAGTTGGTTCATTATAAAAGATACAAACCTGAAAACAAACGCACTTAAATGTTAAATAAAAGGACCACAGTAATGAGGCAGGAGGAATTTTTTTTTAATAATGGTAAAATTGTTATTTAAAAATGTGCCTAGGGCTGGGCGATATAACGATAAATATCGCGATATATTGTAATAATCGATATCGAATATCGAAATAAATAATTTTTTTTTTTTTTTTGTGACCTGCAACAGGGCAGTTCTAAAACCAGAGACAGTGGACAGACTTGTCTTTCTTGCCTGCAACTTAAAGTAATGGCTTTGCTTGTCTAAATGACAATACTGACCAAATTGAGATTTATTTTTCTCTTGTCCATTTATTTTGTTTGCTTTCTAATTTAAAATACAGTTTGAAACCATCTGTACACAGTAGGCTATGTGTGCTAGCAGAACTAGACTCCAGTCACGAGTCACAGTGCACATGTGCGGTGGTTTGTCCACCAAAAAAGCGCCAAAATAAAATAATAAAATGAATAAATAAAATATTAAATAAATAAATAGGCTAATACGCAATGTTCCCTCAAATTTTTTTTCGGTCTGAGCAAACACTCAAAACTCCTGAGCAGACATCAGCAACTACTGAGCAACATACGTCACCTTCCGCTTAACCGGTTGCTTGATAAGCGGTGGTTTGTAAAAAATTATTTACCTCAATGTCTAACATAAAAATCTATACATTTTGCTGATACACAGAAATAATACAAAAAGGCATATTATATTCCTTAATAAAATATTTATTTGACCTTTGACGATACAGAGCAACGTCCTCCCTCCCTCTTCTCTCTCTCCCTCCCTCTAAACCTCTCACCTTCCCCTCTGCTTCATTCCTCCTTTCTGTTATTCAGATACACATCAGAAAAAAGTCACTTGTTTCCAGACTCCTCTGGTCTGGTCTTAGCTAGGGATGGTAATCGAAAGCTGGAGACGCTGGGCTCGTCAGTTCGAGCCCAGCGCTCCACATTTGCTTTCAGTTTAGCTGGTCGTCCGTACTAATACACATTGGCCGTATTAGGGGGTGGGAAACTGATGGGTGGGGATCGGGCGTTGTGGACAGCGACTCCTACAGGTCGGTTGGTGCGCCTGCGCAGTAGAATCAGGAAGTGTCGGGGGCAGCGTGAGCCTCCCACGCGTTACTCCTCGCCACTGAGAGATCGAGCTGCGCAGGTGAAAAGATGCGACTGCTGTTACCTCAAGTACCGGAGGGGACTTGTGCTATGTATGACTTAGTCCACATTGCAGCCGGCTTGTGGGAGGCAAGAAACAGCGTCCGTGACAGGGGAGGGTTGAATTGGATGATACGAAATTGGGATGGGAGAAAAATATAGAAAATGGGAGAAAAAGTGGATCAAAAAAAGATTATAGCCAACATGCATTGATACGTTAACACTGACATGATGATAAATGAACAGATGGTACATGAATACAAATAACAAATTAATGGTAATATAATATTGTTTATTGTTATAATAAGTTAACACATGATCATAAATGAACGGATGGTGGTCAATACAAATAAATGATAATATAATATTGTTTATTGTTATATAACTGATGATGTGCTAATATAGATGTGTGTTGGCCTTTCAGACCTGCCCCAGCACATGCTCATCTTGGATGTGAAGACACGGTGGAATTCTGATGATGATTGAGAGATTCTTCAAGCAGTTCCCCGCCATCCAAGCTGCAGCTATGGACCCACGGCTAAGAAAGTCGATGGAGAAGGACAGGTAAGGGGGCGGGAGATTATGTGAATAATTCAATATGGCTTATTTAAAACTTGGTGGATTAGTAAAGTCATCAGAAGGATTGTTTTAGTTTGTTTAAGCAATATAATTATTTATATTGCAGACTGAACAAAATGGACAATGAGGACTTCAGGAAGGCAGAGGGGTTTGTGCAGCTGATGCGTGTGCTGTACACGTCCACACTCTGTGTCTCCAGTGACAAAAGTCAAACCTGTGGCCAGATTCTTCCCATCCTCCAGAAGTTGCAGGAACATTTTACAGTCCAGGTGGAGGACTCCACATTCGTGAGGAGCATCAAGGAGTTGATTTGGACCGATCTCTCCAAACGCTACAAGGTACAGTGACTGACATTTATTCATTCATCACGAATATGACGAATAATCACAGATACTAAAGGATATTCACATTCAGTCACATTTTCCCCCCTAATTTTGTGTTATACATGTCCTCCATTTTAAACTTAAGGATGCCGATGTCCAGACCTTCCTGGAGGAGTCCACAGTGATGGACCCCAGGTTTAAATCCAAAATGGATA
>NC_140165.1:81874481-82029481 GCF_963971535.1 Notolepis coatsorum | reverse complement strand
ATTTCTTTATTGGGAATAACCCCTTGAGATGAAACCATCTCGTTTTCAAGGGGGTCCGCAAAGACAATACAGAGTTATTTGACAATAATATATAACAAAAACAACAAACAACAAATAACAAACAAAAAAGAAAACTAGACAAAACAAAACAGAAACAAAAACAACAAAACAACAGAGTAAGCAACGCCAGCCAAGAAAATAAAGTAATCCAAAGATAAAAAGCATACAACAGTATATCAGCAACAACAACACAACGACAAGAACTGTAACACCAGCAATGTTTAATCTATCTAATATTATTCTATTGAGGTCCAAAGCATAGGCAGATAGTCTCACCATGAGAGGACAACATATTTTTAAACAATTTAAAAGATGATGTTGATCGGATGTGGACAGGTAGATTGTTCCAGTCGGATGGAGCTTTGAACATAAAATATTTTTTACCAGCTGATTTAAAGGTTTTTGGAACAGAAAAAAAGTGTTGAGTACAATGACGAAGTTGATAATTAGAAGTGAAAGGTACCATATACTGTTTAAGGTAATGAGGATAATTAAAGTAAATACATTTAAAAATAAACTGTAACCAATGTTGTTGCCTTCTTATTGTGGGAGAAGGGAAGTTGAGATTTCCATACATGATACAGTGATGAGTGTTGTATGAACAGCCAAGAACAAATCTGCATATACGATTGTAAATGGTGTTAAGCGGAACAAGGGTAGTTTTGGCTGCAATCATATATACTATATCAGCATAGTCCATTATGGGTAGTATGAGTTGTGAGATTAGTTTTTTTCGGACCGTAAATGTAAAACTATTTCTATTGCGGTAAAGAACACCCATGCTAAAGTAAATTTTCCTGATGATGTTATCTATATGACATTTGAAAGATAGTTATTGATCAAGCCATACACCAAGGTATTTGAAGTGTTCTACTCTACGCAGTGATGAACCATCATGACAAGTAATATTATAAGGTAGATTTATTGTTTTAAATTTAATATTCTGAGAAGTACCGAAGAGCATTGCATAGGTTTTGGTTTTATTGAGGATTAATTTGTTAGCTGCAAGCCAGAATTGAAGACCATTAAAGTTTGATTGTAAAATTTACTGTATTTTTGGCAAGTTAGTTTGTGATGTGTAAAAAACTGTATCATCTGCGTAGAGTTGAACACTACATTCAGAAAAAATTAAAGGAAGGTCATTGATGAAAATAGAAAACAAAAGTGGACCTAAAATTGAGCCTTGCGGCACACTTCGTTGCTGCACCATTAAACTTGAGTTGTTACCTTGTATTGAAACACAATGTTTTCTGTTATGTAGGTAGGAGTTGAACCACCGTAGAGCATCACGGGAAAGACCAATGGAATATAATTTGTCCAAGAGAAGATAGTGATCGACTAGATCAAATGCTTTCGTTAAATCAATAAAGATTGCTCCTGTAATTTTGCTGTTATCAGATGCATATAGTATGTCATTTGTGAGTTTTAATACAGCAGTAGTTGTGGAGTGATCTGAACGAAAACCAGACTGGTAAGGAGATAAAATATTGTGTTTGGTGAGATAGTCGGAAAGTTGTTTGTAGATAAATTTTTCAAAAATCTTTGCTATAGAGCAGATTATGGAAATGGGTCTGTAATTGTTAGGATCCAGTTCACTGCCGGTTTTGTGCAACGGAGTGATATGTGAGCATTTCCAAATTGAGGGTATTTCATAAGTAGATAGACATATTAAACAGATCACAGAGTGGATACATCAGAATATGTGAAGCTAGTCTGAGAAATTTGTTTTCAATGCCATCTAATCCATTATCCAGGGCTTCTGCTCACTTTGAGATCATTAGTGGTATTGAGAACTTCAATTGGTGTGATTTTCCTGAAGTAGAAGGAGCTGTGACAAGGTGGTGTATTAAATGGTACAGATAAATGATCAGGTGTTGTTGGAGTACAGACAGAGGAGAAATTATGGTTAAAAGCTTGAGCAACTGAAAGAGGATCGTGTAGTATTATGTTATTTACTTTTAGCTGATTGTTACGAAGAGTTTTATCTGGTGCATTTGTTAATTTTTTTATATTTTTCCAAAATTGTTTAGGATTTTTAAAATCCTGAGTGAGAGAATCTTTATAGTAATTAGATTTGGAATTTCTAGTCATAGTTTTACTTTTATTTCTCAACAATCTATATTTTTCCCATTCCTCAGGATCTTTTGTCCTGCGAAATGAGGCCCAGGCTTTATCGCTCTGCTTGAATATATGAATTAAATCAGATGTGACCCAAGGAAGATGAATGCCCTTAACCTTCATGGTTTTGAAAGGTGCATGGTTATCGATAATTTTTGTAAGTTCTGAGTGCAAGAAATTCCAGGCGTCTTGATGTTTTGAAATGATTTGGTACCGGTCCCAATTGACTAAAAGCAGGTCATTAATAAATTGATCAGTATTCATTTTCTTGTATTGCCTAATTTTTATAAATTTGGGTGGAAGTTTGGGTAGTTTAATTTTCCAGATGCAAAATACAATGTGGTGGTCACTAAAGCAGTCTGACATGGTCCCTGAATTAGAAAACCTATTTGGATGTGAGACCAATATCCAGTCAAGTAGTGTTTGACATGTGGGAGTGACCCGAGTAGGCTCGTCAATTAGCTGAGTTAGGTTCACATTTCGGATTACAGGATTTGTCCAACCAATTCTTATTGAAATCACCAAGTATTATAAGTTCATGTTTATCTTTGATAGAATTTATGGTGGAAATAATGCAGTTGAATGATTCAGCAGGAGATGAAGGAGGTCTATAAATGTTTCCAATGGTTAAGGACTTGTTCTTATGGAAAAATATCTTAATGAAAATGCTCTCAAAATGTAAAGGCTCAACTGTAGGCACCGTTATCTAGACAAGATTGGATATGACATATAGGGCAACACCACCAGCCCTTGTGCCCCTGTCAGCTCTGTATAGAGTATAGTTAGTTAATTTTATTTCATTATTGGATATATTGTTGGTAAGCCAGGTTTCTGATACAGTAATTACATGAGGTTTGTGCAGTTCAACCCATACCCTAAGTAGGTAAATTTTATGTACAAGGCTCCTAATATTCAAATGTATGATTTTAATTCCTTTTGCGCTATCCAGATTGATATTTAGTGTTTAAATCTGTTCCATCATTAATCCAACAACAATCACCGTTCCAAAGAAAAAATGTGCTATGCTTGCAAATAGAACCCATATTAATAATATATGAACAAGACAACATAAACCACATCTCAGGAGCAACATCAATTATACTGAACATGGCAGGACATAACAAGACAAGACATAACAAGACAAGACATAACAAGACAAGACGGACAGACAAGACATAGATAGACAATATCAAAACAACAACCAACACAGAACCACCCAGCCCATTTAACCTTAACACCATAGGCCCAAGGATTTTGGGTGAGTAGCCTAACGTTAAACACAACTCCCTAGCCAAACGATGATAATATAGATGAGGGGGAGAGCGAGAGAGAGAGAGAGAGAGAGAGAGAGTAACATCGTTGCATACAGAAATACATAGGCATACATACACACAGGCACACACACACATGCATATGCACGCACACAGAAACATTCAACATGCATGTACACACAAGTATACACACACACCCACGCAACATGCACACAACATGCATACATACTAACATACACACCTACATATGTGCATACAAATAATGCAAAAGACATACGAAAGAAAAGGAAACTAACATAATAATATTACTTATTAATCAATCAACCAACCAATCCATTAATTAATCAATATAACCAATATTAATAGTAATAGAAATAATAATATATGAGGGGAAATAATATATGAGAAGAAACATTAAAAGAAAGTAAAAAAGAGGCAAAATAATGGCTTGAGAAACTTATCTACAGTTGTCTTCAGTATCATCACAGAATGCAGTCCAGGTAGTCTTGGTAAGGACAGCGTGCTGCTGACATCATCACCATGCATCCATGTTTATAATAAAAATATGTTTAAAATAATAATGAAATAGCAAATAATAGTAATAATAAAAAAATATATATATATATATTTTTTATAATAGTAGTATATACATATACATTCAATATATACATGTATATACCTATACATACATACATTCCCATCCCGTCCTAGGTGGGAATGTTGACGCTCAGACGTTTGATGACATCATCATCATGCGACCGTGTTTACAACGGTTGTGGAGCCATGCTGCAAACAGAACGCACTACCGGTGTAATCCTCCTGCTTCAATGTTGACAGCAGCTGGGGAAACATTCTGGATATTCGGTAGAATCTCCTGAGCATCATGGAAGATGTTGTCGTCGCCACCGCTCAGCCAGTATGTTACCCGAGGATTTCTATACAAGTTGCCATCGATGTAGAGTCGATCAACGATGAGACGGGCGTTCTTCTTGTTCTTTCTAGCCTCTGTCAGAATCGGGTAAAGCAGCCTCCTCCAATCATGATCTCAAATGGAAATTGATCACTGACGGAGTAGTTGGTGTTTTTTTAGCCCTTTACCCTTGGACATGACAGCGTACTTCATCCTGGAGTCTGTGACTTTGGCCACGATCGGACGGGGTCTCTGCTGGTCGCCTCTAGCTTTCCCCAGGCGATGCACTCTGGAGAAGCGAATCCCTTCGGCTTCCTCCGACTTCATTTTTAAATTGGTGACTAAGAACTCCTTTAGAAGACCCTCTGATTTCTGGTAAGTTTCATTTGGGACTTCTGAAAGTCTGTGTATTATGATATCGTCGCTCATGCTCCTGCATTGTAGATCAAGAATGTCCCCTGCCATGATATTAGTATCCTTCCGAAGTTCACCTGTTAGACGCTTGAGGCTGTTAACCTCGATCCTGAGTGAGGCGTTGTCAGCCTTTAACACTTCAATTAAAGAGTTGTTGAACTCCACGGAGGCTTTTAATTCATTAACATCGGTTGTTAATTGTTCAAGCAAGTCAAGCTTCTTGAGTTGTTGATTTATAGATGATAAAGACTCACGGATGTCAGGCGAGTCTTCCTCGCTGGAGCCTATCTGGAACCGAAGGCGTTTGTCGGCTGGGCCCTGGCCCGGCATCTCGTCTTTACGAAATAATTTATCTATGAATGCTTCCAAACTTCCCAGCGTTTCCTCCGTAGGCGAATCCAGTTTGAAAAAAAATAAATGTCAAACAATGATCAAACTAATTGAAAAGGCATATTAGGGAGGTATAGGGCAGAGTGCAGCTCAGCACTTCATGCCGTCGGCCATCTTGCAGTAGTGGGCAGCTTGAATTGCCAGGTCCTAGAACCAGCGCTTTGGGGAGATCTTTTATTTTTAGAGCATTAACTCTTTGGAATGGCCTGCCTCTGAACCTCTGCTGCATTTACAGTAGATTCACTTTTAAAAAGAATCTTAAATAGTTTTAAATAGTTTTTAACACTGTAAAGTAATTTTTTGTTTTTGTTTTACACTAATGTAATTTTAGCTATCTTAATTGTTACAGTAGTTTCATTATGCATTGTGTGTACTGACTTTTAATAATTTTGTTTTTGCAATAGTGATTGTTTTTGTATGTTTTTTTGTGTGTGGACCCCAGGAAGACTAGCTGGTTGCTATCGCACCAGCTAATGGGGATCCCTAATAAAATCTAATCAAAAATCACCCGATTTAACCCTTGTGGCTCCCTGGTCATGAAAACTACTTTTTTGAAATATTGTGTGTGTGTGTGTGAGCACAGCGGTGTCTGTGTTTATTATTATTTCATGAAATTGGGAAAATATCTTCATTTTACATATATGTTCATTGTGTCAAAAGCTTATAATTTGAAACACTAAAAAAATAGTTATAGTGTTTAGTACCTACGGGGGACCTGGTCATGTTTTCTACTCCATCCACTTCCATGTTAATAAAACCGCAAGTCTAATTTTTTATTTTTTTTTATCTCTAATCTCTAATTTTCACATCATATATCGATAAATAAACAGAATAATTACACCAGGCATTCAAAATACATACAATACATACCTTTTAGTAATAGATTAGTACTAACCGGTGCTTACTAACGCTTACTAACGGCTATTTCTGACCGCTATTTCTGACCGAAATAGTCAACCTTTCTTTTTTATAATGGCAGATTCTTATTCACAGGAATTTTGTCCATTTTTCACACGCTGTAATATGGTGTCTAAAATGTATAGAAATATGATGAATTATATATGAATATGAATATGAATTTTTTCAATAAAAACAGACATGGTATCAAACGAACACAAATATAAGTGGTTAAAATTCGGAAATATTTGTAATTTGTTACAGATATCTTGAGATTGGGCTATTAATGTTAATCATGGGGATTTTTTATTTTTTTTAAATAGTAAACAGTTAAAATTATATGGCTTTAAACATGATGTATCATTTCATCTCTTAAGCCCAGTGAGTGTCACAATCCTTAAAATGGTTCTCTCCTCTTTGTATACCTTTGTCCTCACAAGTATTCTGCCAGGGAACTTATGAACACGACAATAGTAGTAGTTATAAGGTGTTTGAGCTTGTAACGTTAACGTTAGCTAATAGCTATCGTGGTAGCCCCTTTCGTGACTGATGCACCGAGTGCTATCCGAGGGGCTGCTATCGTATCAACATGCTGCGACGTGTAGCTTGCTAGTCGGCATGATGCGTGTGCAGTGCTTTGCCCCACAGGTCTGAGAAGAGGACCTGCACATTTTACTCGTTCCCCAAACTCTTTTACATACCCAATTTTAAAAGGTTCACGACAGTAGACATAATGCTAACGTTAGCAGGGTAACGTTAGCCAGAGCCATATAGCCAGTAGTACTATGACCCGGACGGGCATAAGGCATAAGTTGCCTGAATTGACGTCACGGCCCTGCTAGCGTCTGATAAGCTTTTAGATTTGCTCTGTGCATGTTATTGGTGCGTGGACCTTTTTAACCCTTTCTGAGTGGCATTTCCGGCATCAAATGGAAAAATAAATAATGAAATTAGATACCAATGATGTAAACTACCCATAATTGCAGAGTAGTGTTTAACCTGCAAGTTGGCCTTTAACATTAGTGTGTATGGGCTAGCCCATTCTGCAGTGTTAGTGTAGTTTTCGTTCATTTATTCATTTACCCCTTCATGGGTGCACACCACAGTGGAGGTTACTGCATGCCTACTAGTGAGGCAGTGCTTCACTAGTAGTAGTCTTTTGTCTGCAGCCACCACTGGTGCTCCGTGCTTGTGAAGCAGGTGGCATCAGTCCTTTGCCTCTGACATGGTGGAACGGTGTCCCGCCCGGCCGACGTCATGAGGCAAGTCGGCCCGGCAGGTGGCTAGTGGGCTGTTAAAGCCTATACCGCCGCGGTATAGAATTAGCAGCGCCTAGCAACATTGTTCGAATTGCTGTTTTTTCTGTCAAAAATGGTGTCGGTGGTGGGGCATTAGGGCGAGCAGACGTCAAAACATCACGCAAGGTTTTGAGGTTATTAGCTTTTGACCTAGCCGCAAGCTATAACCGCAGGGAGGGCTAGGATGCTGTCAACGGTTGTTTACAGACATCTTGGTTGGATCAGTCTCCCCTTGAGGAGGAGAGAAGTTTTTTCCCTCCTCAGGGCTCCTCTCCGCAGAGGGACTATGGTCTTTCCGCAGGAGCGCGGGCGGTATTTGACCTAGGCCCCACACCACCTCACACCGCGCAGCCAGAGGTGAGGGCGCGGCCTCGCCAGCGGCTGTGGCGAGGCCCTCAACCAGCAGCCGTGTTTCCCCCGCCTGAGGTACCCTGGACACAAAGAAAACAGGTGATCGCGAGGTCGACAGCCTTGGCGGCCGATGGATCGGCTACATTAGATGAGCACACCCTAAAAAAACTTTGCCGTCTAGCTGTGTCTAGCTCGCTCTCCGGTAACTTTTCCTCCCCCCCCCCCACAACGCACAGCGGGTGGGTGGGACCGGGCCGCCTATCTACGGTTCCTGGCTGACCAGCGCCAAGTGGCGGCGGGTGCGCTTGGGATTATCATCACATATGGCTACAGCAGTGCCATATGTCGAGGTGGATGGAGAGAACGCTGAGGCGGGGACTTGTGTTTACACAACCCCACCCGTATTCAGGTTTGGTACAGACCCTATTGTCGGGGTCAACAGCAGTGACAGCTCTGGCCGACGAGATCCAATCTCTGTGGGGGAAGCAAGCCATCATCGTGGTCCCAAAGGAGGACGCGATGCGTGGCGTTTCGTCCCGGTATTCTCTGGTGCCCGAGAAATCGGGGGGGGGGGGGGGTGTCAGACCCATACTGGACCTGTCCCATGGAAGGTTCAGAATGTTGACCGTCTCCCACCTGTTAGACGCTGTCAGGTGGGGGCCTGGTTCTCCTCCATAGACCTGTAGGATGCGTATTCGCATCCCGATCTTCCATCCTAGGGCTTACCTACGCTTCCTTTGCAGGGCTTTCGGCTACTCTCTGGCTCCCCGCATCTTCACCAAGTGCGTGGAGACCGCGCTGGGGCCTCTGCGTCGTCGGGGGTTACGAATTGTATTCTGCCCTGGACGACGTTCCGGTCCTGGGCCGGTCAGGGTAGATCGCCAGGTCTCATACCAGGCAGGTGGTGTCTCACCAGCCTGGGTTTTGCTGTAGACTGGAAGTAGAGTTCTCCTCTTCCCAGTCAACAGGTGGAGTACTTGGGCTTTTTTTTTCCAGTATGGAAATGGACTTGGTGTGAGACATATGGAAGCTGCTGAAGGTTCCCATGTCAGTACTGGGGGACCTCGTCTTCTGCGGAGGGTCTGGTGCCCTCACCTGCGGGGTCCCCTTGGGCAACAGGCTGTCACACGTCACGGTCTTCACCGACGCCTCCCTCATGGGATGGAGGGGGACGTGTCGGACCAACGCAGTAGGGGCAGCTGCCATGCTGCCTGGTCTGCGCTACATTCAATGTGTTGGGATTGAAGGCAGTCCTTCTGGTCCTCAAACGGCTCGACCACCTCGTGGTGGGCAAGCGTGTTTTGGTCAGGACGGACAACACAACGTCAGCGTCGTATATTGTCGGACAGGGAGGAGTGCGCTCCCCCCATCTGCACCGGGCGGCGGTCGGGCTCTGGCTATGGGCATTCTCCATCTGCTCTGCCCAAGGGCTCTCCACATCCCCAGCAGGGTGAATGTGGGTGCAGGTGTGATGTCGCGGGGCGGTCCTCACCCTGACGAGTGGGGACTACGTCCAGACATAGTCGGGCAGGTCTGGGACCGATTCCGTGGCCGTCCGGGATTCTGTGCGCTTTCCCCCCCTTACACCCGATAGCTCAGCTGTTGGGGCGGGTACGTCGGGAGCGCGGGACTTGGTCCTGGTCAGGCCGGGGCTCAGCTGTGTGGTCCCCGGCCCTGATTCAGCTCTTGGTGGCCCCACCGTGGCCTGTTCCGTGGTCACCGCGGGCCCTCTCTCTCTCTGTTCTGGGGCAGCCTCTAGGCTTGGCTGCTGACAGTGTGAATCTGGTGGGGATGCGTCTTGACTATTCTGTGGTTAACGCTAGCCAGTACGCGCGTGCTCCATCCTCTACCGCGGCTTACGCTGGGGAGTGGCGTACGGTCGAGTGTGGGGGCGGAACGTTGTTCAGCCACCCTCTCGTGGGACGTTCCTGCTTGGCGCTCTGCGTCTCAAGCCTGTGGAACGTTCTCTGTCTCCGAGTGGGACCTCCAACTGGTCCTGGGCCGGTTGTCGGAGGCCCCGTTTAAGCCTCTTGAGCAGGCGCCATTGGATCTGCTGTCTTGAAGACCGGGTTATTTTTGGCCATCACCTCCGCTAAACGCGTGGGTGAGCTGTGTGCTCTCTCGGTGCGGCCTGAGTGCCTGTCTATTCGGGCCAATAGCGGTGCGATTCTGAGGCCTAATCCAGTCTTCGTGCCAAATAATATCCGGAGCTCTTTTCGCTCCAGGGATATTGTGATTCAGGCGTTTCATCCGCCTCCTCACACTAGTGGGTTAGAGGCGAGCCTTCATCTGTCGTGTCCTGTCCGTGCTTTGGGGGTTTACCTCAGTCGGACGCAGGATCTCAGGGCTGCCGGTCAACTGTTGTTTGTTATGGTGGCCCTCGTGCAGGTAAGGCACTGTCCAAGCAGCGCCTGTCACATTGGTTGTGCGAGGGCATTGCCCTTTGCTACACGTTGGCTTGAGAGGGCCTTTTTTCGCACTTGGTGGAGTTGACTGCCTCCCCCCCTTCGTTAGGACGGGCGGGTGGACGGGACTCCCCTCCTCCCTGGTAGTGGGGCTTACGGGCCGTCAGGGGGTGCACTTGTCGGGTCACGCGTCTGCTCTGCCCCATATCTCATAATGGCGAAGAGCGAGACGCGATGATAAACCTAGTTATATGAATACTGGCAGAGCGTCTCAGAGCGGCATTTCCTTTCTTTCCCTTGAAACCAGTCACGTCATTCTACTGTGATTGGACCGTTGGCTTGAGTGCAATGTGGGACTTGTAGTTTTTGAACGATTAGCAGCGGAGAGAAAAAAGCACGACTGAGGTTGTAATCTTCACTCGCACACTGTGCGAGTAATTTATTTTTCCGGTTCGCACACCCATATACTTAGGGGCAAATGCGAGTAAAATGGTCGCACTGGAGAGCCCTGCAACACAAACTACAATTGATCTCATTCTGACCTGACATGTCCATGATTCGGAACAAAGGGGTGATAGCATGTGGGTTAAGTGATCATTATATGATCTTCTGTACCCGCAAAAAGCTAAAACAAAAGGCTGGCTGTCACAAAACAGTCACATCTAGGCCTAACAAAATAAATTGTTTGGTTCCTGTTGGTTGTCAGTTAAGGCCATGGGTAAGTAGGGAATTTATTTTATTTTATTTTTTCCCACTGCGACTATGGATAGGGAATTTCTTTATTTAATTAAAATGTTCACGACAACATGGATGCATGTACTCTGCCAGGATGTTTAATATCCATAATACTAAAGGTTTGACTACGATTTTTATTAAACTTTATTGTAAAAAATATATATATATATATTGGGTCGCACCTAAATCGGCAGGGTCGGTCGGCAACCGGAACCAAACCATTTATTTTGATAAGCCCTAGGGACCTCACAGGGCTGTACACTGCGATCATCTCGTCGCAAATTGCCCCCTAATCTGGCCGGTGTGAGTGGAAAATATCATCTGGGGGCAAGCTTGCGAGTAGTGATTGCAACCCTTCATTCGCATTTCACTCCTAAATTAATCCATACAAATTGGATAAAACATTAGCCTACAACCAGGGCATAATGTTGCGGTTGTTTTTTAATAACATGCAATTTGATTGACACGAGCAATGGGCTAACGTTAGCTGCTATCCACAGTATCCATTAGGATTATGCTAAGCTAACTAGCGTTAGCTGCTGCTAACCCTGGACACCAGTCAAAGCGGACTCCACAACACTAGTTCCATTCGGGAGGAAAGGGGGTGGGTTATATTGACAACGCTTGACAACAGAAGTTTAAACATAACTTCATATTTATTGGTTATTCGTTTCTGTTACTGTATATCATCCACTTTCCATCTCCGTCTGTTAAACGCTTCCTGTTTACATTAGAGTGTGACGTCATCACCTACGGCATCTTAGACGATCAAAACGCGAACCTAGAACAAAACCCGGGGGGGGGCTGGCTCTCTCATTCGTTCTCGCTCCCTCTCTCTCTCTCTCTCTCTCTCTCTCTCGCTCTGATTGATTGAAAACTTTATTAACAGATTGCAGAATGGGTACAATACAGTACAGCTCTCTCTACATTCAATGATTTAAAGTAGCCAAATGTTACAGACAGTATAAATACTAACTGGATAGTTGATGATATAAACATTTAATTTCATTATCTGAAATATTCTAAAATCATTAAGTCTGCTATAAGCCATTATCCCTTTGTGTGTGATTATTATTTTCTCACAGTAGTGTGTGTGTGTGTGTGTATATATATATATATATATATATATATATATATATATATATATATATATATATATATATATATATATGTGTGTGTGTGTGTGTGTGTGTGTTTGGCTAAAGTGGATAGAAAACACAGTACTAAAGGCACCCAAAAGTTTTTATATAAATGGTCTTAGATGTAAATACATTTTTTATTAGTGTCAGTAGACTACTCTTGGTACATTTTCATTAAATTATTTTTTAAAGCATCTTCATGGTTTAATAATGCAAACATATGTTGCAGGGACTTATTATAATCATCATATTGGCGTGACTGTATGCATCAAAGGGTTAAATCAAGCATTTTAAGTGCTTTAGAGGAAATGTCAAAATATTGCGATATATATCGTGTATCGTGATATGGCCAAAAAATATCGCGATATAATTTAGAGGCCATATCGCCCAGCCCTACTATAATGGTAAAATAGTTATTTAAAAATGTGCGCCTAAAAAATATTCTTTGCCCCTAAATTTCTCATTTAGGGGCAAGTGTGCCCCTAGTGAAAAAGCTTAGCGTACAGCCCTGCCTCAAAACCTACTCTAGAGAGTCCTTTAACCAAGAACTGGAGAGCATGGACTGGTCAGATGAGCTCAATGGTACACTAGTTGAAGAAACATGGCTTGGATTCAAAACCAAATTCACAACAATACTTAACAACATGGCCCCCCTAAGAACCACCAGGGTTAAAATCGTGCTGAGCCATGGATGCACACTGAAATACTGACGCTATGAAAACCAGAGACAGAAAATGCTCTGAACTTCATAAAAGTCAGACAAAGCTTACCAAAAGCTCAAACAGTGAACTCCAAGGCCAAGCCCACGTGGTTGAACTCAAATTCAAAGAAACAGACTAAGAAATGACGTAAACACCATGATTAAAACCGCAAAAAGAGATTTCATCAATGACAAAACTGAGGAAAAGAAAAACAAACCCCGCAAACTTTGGAAATTACTCAACAACCAACTAGGCTGCAGCAAAAAACTAAAAATCAAAATTTCAAACATACACATAAAGACAGAAAACACTCTCATCACAGACAAGCTGGATGTAGCCAAATACCTAAAGATATTCTTTACTAACATAGCCACAACAATGGTTAATAAACTACCCTCCCACTCAGGGCATTTTGGGGTAGAACACATACAGTGTTGAGACTACTACAAAAACCTAGGGGTCCGCAAAGACGACTTCAAACTTGAATTGGTACCAACATAGGGCTGGGCGATATGACCAAAAACGTTATCGCGATAAAATTATAAAATTATTTTCATATAATTCGATATCGATAATTATCGTCGATATAATGTCTGTCAAGTTTAATTAACTTCTTATGCTGCTGCGAATGTCTCGAGTCGAGTTGATGTCGTCATCAGTCCGCGCACGTTAGCAGTTAGCCGACAAGCGGAATATCTCATGACAATGTAATAAATATGACACTAAAATACTCTCTTCCGCCACAATACATTGCAACGACGTCCACTGTATACCCACACTACTATAAACGTGGCCTCAGAATTCACGCCACACACATACTCGGCACGTAAATATATAAAACATCGCCGTGCAAGCTAGTTAACCTAGCCAGCCTGTTGCTTCTAAGCGGTGTATTCCATGACAATGTGCTAAATATAACACTAAAATACTCTCTTCCGCCACAATATATTGAAACGACGTCCACTGTATACCCACACTACTATAAACGTGGCCTCAGAATTCACGCCACACACATACTCGGCACGTAAATATATAAAACATCGCCGTGCAAGCTAATTAGCCTAGCAAGCCTTGTTGTTGAGTGAGTCCTACCTCTCTACCCAGAGGTGCAGCGCGGGTCTCCTTCGCTCTCGGCCATCTCCTTCACCGATTGGTTGTTAGTGCGTGCTCATATCCAAGCTTGGAAAATCGATATATCGAAACTTTGCGACCACGTTTCATGTTTATTTCGAGGAAATAATTTATCGCGATAGTTATTCTTATCGTTTTATCGCCCAGCCCTATAACAACAGATGAGATACTCCAACCTAACAAGGCCACTGGCCATGACAACATCCCCTCCAAATTCCTCAGAGACTCTGCAGCCGCCATCACTAGGGATGGGTACCTTTCACATTTGAACCGATACCGGTCCCGGTACCTGTGAATCGATACCAGTACCCAACGGTACCTTTTTTCGGTACTTTAGTCTCAAGAAATTTTATTCAGTCGTAAAAAAAGAAATCCAAACTTCAAATAACGTCAGTTTTCGGCTTGTCATTGCTCCGACTGCCTTGTTGTTGAATCAAGTCAAATCCTAGGTAAGCATATATTGTGCGTGTGAACGTTGACATGAAAAAAAAATTTGATTTTTTTTTAAAAATTAAAAAAAAATTATAAAAAATATTTTTTTTAATTTTTTTTTCGGTTTCTCACTTGATTCGATACTCGGTAGTACTGACGTGTTTCGGTTCGGTACCTCAAAAGTACCGAATTCGGTACCCATCCCTAGCCATCACCCCAGTCATCACACACATAATAAACCTCTCCATAAAACAGGGACACGTCCCCAAGGACTTAAAAATTACTAGAGTGACCCCCCTGCACAAAAAGGGCAGCAAATTAGACCCAGGCAACTACCGCCCTGTTTCTATTCTTACCTCCATCTCGAAAGTCATGGAAAAAAGTCTACGAACAGGTAGAAAAGTACCTTGCGGAAAAAAATCTAATCTACGAATTCCAATCTGGCTTCAGAACATCCCACTCCACTGACATGCCTTCTCTATTTGAATGACCACATCAAACAAGAGGTGGACAAGGGGAAATACTGCAACATGGTCATGCTGGACCTACAAAAGGCCTTCGACACTGTCAATCACTCCATTCTGATTGACAAGCTAAAAGCAATTGGTTTTGAATATAGTCTATCAGTGAGCTGGATGCAATCCTACATGGAGGGGAGAGAACAGATGGTGGAGGTAAACGGTAGGGATGCCCCGATCACGTTTTTGCCACCGATACCGATCACCGATCGTCGTGAGCCATATCGGCCGATACCGATCCGATACCGATCGTTTTTGATTAAAAGAAATTAAAATGTACAACTCAGCAAGCCCTCAGCTCGAATACGCATCGAATCAGTGTTATAAGACATTGATATCAGGAGCTATCAGTGAATTATTTAGTTCAATGGGACATTTCGTTTTTAACAGTGAACCAACTTGCGCTAACGTGAGCTAACAGCTAACAGGTATCATACCTACCTACTATACTTGCTGGAGCGTTTGTTGATGTCAGGAGCTATCGGTAGCTGGCCGGCTAGATACCGTTCGGTTAGACAATGCCTCATCATGTATTAAACTAAAAGTGAATAGTTGACTGGGTCATTTTGTAACGGTAGCTAAGTTAACGTTAGCTCAGGGAGACGCCGACACGCCATCCTCCCGTGTCTCATTAGACTAGACCCGTGTTTACATGCGTGCGGGAGGGGCTGGACTCGAGAGCAGACGCCGCACCACCGGTGTCTGAGACAGAACTCAGCGACAGCGAGTGAGATCGGGTTTGACGATCGGTGAAAATAAAACATTATCACCGATCACTGATCGCATATTTATACATTTATACTGATTATCGGCCGATAATGATCGGTGGCCGATCGATCGGGGCATCCCTAGTAAACGGTACCCCCCCCCCCCTCAGTGAGCTGTGGTGTTCCACAAGGAAGCATACTACGGCCTCTAAATGATATCGCGATATTTTTTGGCCATATCACGATACACGATATATATTTTTTACATCTAAGACAATTTATATAAAAACTATTGGGTGCCTAAGACTTTTGCACAGTACTGTTTTCTATCCACTTTAGCCAAACACACACACTACTACTACTTAGGGATGGGTACCGAATTCGGTACTTTTGAGGTACCGAACCGAAACACGTCGGTACTACCGAGTATCGAATCAAGTGAGAAACCGAGAGAAAAAAAAAAAAAAATTAAATTTTTTTTTACTCTTTTTTTTTACTCTTTTTTTTACTTTTTTCTTTTCATGTCAACGTTCACAGGCACAATATATGCTTACCTAGGATTTGACTTGATTCAACAACAAAGCAGTCGGAGCAATGACAAGCCGAAAACTGTCGAAATTGTAGTTATTTGAAGTTTGGATTTTTTTTTTACGACTGAGGTAGATAAATTAAATTTCTTGAGACTAAAGTACCGAAAAAAGGTACCGTTGGGTACCGGTATCGATTCACAGGTACCGGTACCGGTATCCGTTCAAATGTGAAAGGTACCCATCCCTACTACTACTGTGAGAAAATAATAATCACACACAAAGGGAATGAATGAATGAATGAAAACTTTATTTAACAGATTGCAGAATGGGTACAACAATACAGTACGGCTCAATACACACAATTGTTAAGGGGATGAAGACCAGAGAAAGACGTTTGTCTTGTTTACATCAGGGTCCCCCATTTGGGATAGGGATAATGGCTTATAGCAGACTTAATGATTTTAGAATATTTCAGATAATGAAATGAAATGTTTATATCATCAACTATCCAGTTAGTATTTATACTGTAACGTTTGGCTACTTTAAATCATTGTTTTGTTTTAGGTTCGCGTTTTGAGCGTCTAAGCTGCTGTAGGCGATGACATCACACTCGAATGTAAACAGGAAGAGTTTAAGACACGGAGATGGAAACTGGATGCTGATATAAGGAAACGAATAACCAATAAATATGAAGTTATGTTTAAACCTCTGTTGTCAAGCGTTGTCAATATAACCCACTAGGGATGCACCGATATGAAAATTTGCCACCGATACCGATTGTTCAACTAACACAATCGGCCGATTAAATATATATATATATCTTTTTGGTAATATTTTTTTTTTGTAATATTTTAATTTTTTTATGAAACTACTGTATATTTGAGTTACAAATTGTGCTCACCGATATGAACATAGGCCTCTTTACTTACTTAAAAAAGCAAACATCAAGAAATAGCACTATCTCTCTCCCAGTATGGTCTGCCGGGCTGCAGCTAGATACTAGTTCTCCCAGTATGGTCTATCGGGCTGCAGCTGGATACTATTGTCTCAACCAGAGCTCTCAACCAATGAAATTTTGATTGACAGTCGATTCTGCCAATTACGTCACACACCGCTTGCACCCGCCTCTGCTGTTACCACCAATCGGCAAGCGCGTATAAATTTTTTACTTCCGCTTTTGTCCGCCATTGATTTTGACGAGGTTTTTTTCTACAACAACAACAACGGCAACGCGGCCGACGTTTAGCTCCGCAGGATGACTAAACGAGGCATAATGATTTTACTGCAACGAATGTTATAATAAAACAAAGCCTTTCTATACATGTGTCTGATTGAAAACTTTATTAACAGATTGCAGAATGGGTAAAACTCAGGGCTCTATGAGCAATGGAAGGAACTGAGCTAGTATGAACGCGTAATGCTTGCTACGCTCGGGTAAATAATATGCTGATGTTATTGAACGTGTAACACTAACTATATAATGTTAATGCCACAAAACGAATGCCTTGTTAATCATAAGTAGTAACTTCGATGCAGTAGCTTGTGTGTGTGTGTGTGGGGGACTGGGGACGGCGTTGTGCAGGTCGCAAGTGAACTTTTTTTTGTCTTTTGATGCTACACAAATTGATGGATATTTATCGGCTACTGCCATCGGCACATTCGAGCTTATCGGCCGATAGGCCGATTGCAGTCAACAAGGCACTTATCGGTCGATACCGATACCCGACCGATACATCGGTGCACCCCTATAACCCACCCCCTTTCCTCACGAACGGAACTAGTGTTGTGGAGTCCGCTTTTTTGCGTTAATTAAATTGCACGTCATCATTGAAGGTCCACGCTGAGTCCATTATCTTCGGATCAAATAACAAACTCAGCAAGACCGACGGCTTCTCAGTTACCGTAAGTGACAATATTATTGTCACAAGGAAAGATGAAATTACATACTTGGGTTCCACCTAGGGATGCCCCGATCACGTTTTTTGCCACCGATACCGATCACCGATCGTCGTCCGATACCGATCGTTTTTGATTAAAAAATGTTTAATTTTATATAATTTTTTTTTTTTATAAAATATATATATTATATAATTAGACTTGTACTTGTATTATCTGCGAGGCATCGCCACCACGCAACAAGCTCCACTGTCTGTGTGTACTCTAGTAGCCTCCAGCTACGGCCAGGATTCTCCGGAGCTGCATCTGGACCCTATACTCAGTAGCCTCGAGCTACGGCAAGGATTCTCCTGCGCTGCAGATGGACCCTATTGGTATAACGTTACTGTGGTCATATCACATTCAACATGCCCTCAGCTCGAATACGCATCGAATCAGTGTTATAAGACATTGATATCAGGAGCTATCTGTAGCTACTGCTAGCCGGATATATAACGTTAATACAACGCCTCAGTGAATTATTTAGTTCAATGGGACATTTCGTTTTGAACAGTGAACTAACTTGCGCTAACGTGAGCTAACAGCTAACAGGTATGATACACGTCTTTACTAGACTTGATGGAGCGTTTGTTGATGTCAGGAGCTATCGGTAGCTGGCCGGCTAGATACCGTTCGGTTAGACAATGCCTCATCATGTATTAAACTAAAAGTGAATAGTTGACTGGGTCATTTTGTAACGGTAGCTAAGCTAACGTAAGCTCAGGGAGACGCCGTCCTCCCGTGTCCCGTCCCACTAGACTACTAGACCCCGTGTTTACATGCGTGCGGGAGGGGCTGGAGGGATGAGCAGACGCCGCACCACCCGGTTTTGACGATCGGCGAAAATAAAGCATTATCACCGATCGCATATTTATACTGATTATCGGCCGATAACGATCGGTGGCCGATCGATCGGGGCATCCCTAGTTCCATCCTAGAGGCAAATCTTTCCTGTGACAAAATGGCATCCAATGTAATCAAAAAAGTCAACCAACGAACTAGATTCTTGTACCGGATCTCCTCTCTGGTAAACAAGAATACCCTGAAGACTAGGGATGCACCGAAAATTCGGCTACCGAAAATTATCGGCCGAAAATGGTTAAAAAGGCTCTTTCTGCCGAAAGGGTTTTAGCACCGAAAATATATGACTGAAAGTCAAATAACGTGTTGTTGTGATGACGTCATCAAAACGCGACTACAGACATACCGGTAGCATGCGCAACATGTAACGTGAGCAGCTTGGCAGCTCTTCCTGCATTCTACAGCCTGTGATAACTAACTCCTCTTGGGAGTAGGGATGCCCCCCGAAACCCGGTTCTAAACTAAATTAGAAAAAAACTGAGTATTGATCAGCTCCGACGTTAACGGTACTGCTATCAGTAGTCTAGGAGCGGATTAGCTACGGAGCTAACAGTGTACCATCCATCTGCGACGCAACGGTGGCAGCAACAGTGGACACTGAGTAATGTTAACGTTATGACGAGTTCATACTACACTACACGTATGAACTCGACATAACGTTAACGTTACTCCGTTTAAATGAAGTGTTTAATTAGCAGCAATCTGTTGTTGAAAATGTATCGTTAAACCGGAAATGGAAATGCGAGGACAGGAAGTAGTCATCAATCGTTGTAGTCTTTTAGTCTTAACAGTCTGGAATTGGATGTCCGATATTATCGGCCGACCGATATTATCGGCCGATATCGGCAGTAAAATGTGATATCGGAAAATATCGGTATTGGTTTAAAAACAAAAAAAAACAATAACAATATTTGTTATATATATATCCAGTGAAATTATTAGTTACCTGAAATTATTCCGTTTTTTGGACGGGGAAACCCTGCATATATCGGTATCGGTTGATATCGGTATCGGAAATTAAGAGTTGGACAATATCGGAATATCGGTATCGGTAAAAAAGCCAATATCGAGCATCCCTAGAATTAATGTATGCATTCAAAAGTGCTGAATAAATGTTTTATGGGCCCATAATAGTGATTATTAATATTATTTAAGTTAAGTTTAGCCATAATCATGTCTTTTGCCATAATCAGGTAGCTAAAAAAAAATATATATATATATATTTATATTAATCATTTTCGGCCTTTCGGCATTCGGTTTTCGGCCAACTGTTTCCTATTTTCGGTATCGGTTTCGGCCAAGAATTTCCCATTCGGTGCATCCCTACTGAAGACTCTGGCAGGAGCACTCATTCAAGGGCACTACGACTATGCTTGCACCTCATGGTACCAAAGCACCACAAAGGCGCTAAAAACTAGGGATGCACCGAATGGGAAATTCTTGGCCGAAACCGATACCGAAAATAGAAAACAGTTGGCCGAAAACCGAAAGGCCGAAAATGATTCATGTTTTTACCAATGTTGTGGAACATTATGATTATGGAAAAATATATGATTATGGCAAAACTTAACTTAAATAATAAATTATCACTATTATGGGTCCATAAAACATTTATTCAGCACTTCTGAATGCATACAGTCAGGGAGCGAAATTAACTTTTTGACTCACCGGCCAGTGGTGGGTAGATGGGAAGAGTCTACTCGCCAAGCATATTTCTTACCTGCCAAAATGTTTTTGATTAAAAAAAATATATATATATTTTATATAATAAAAAAAATGTAAATAAAACATATATTATATAATCATACTTGTAGTTGTATTATCTGCGAGACATCGCCACCACGCAATAGGTCAAAATGCTTGCTATCTGCAAACAGCTCCACTGTCTGTGTGTATACTTGAGTAGCCTCCAGCTCCAGCAAGGATTCTCCGGCCCTGCAGCTAGACCCTATATTCAGCTAGACCCTACATTCAGCATGCAAGGATTCTCCGGCGATGCAGCTGGACCCTATTTATAACGTTACGGTTCTTTTGTCAAATCACATTCAACATGCCCTCAGCTAGAATACGCATTCAATCAATGTTATAAGACATTGATATCAGGAGCTATCTGTAGCTACTGCTAGCCCGGTAGATAACGTTAAGACAATTTAGTTTACTGGGACAGATAGATTTAACGTGAGCTAGCTAAGCTAGCTAACGAGGGAACGGAGGTATTATGCACTCGAGTCGACTATTGCTGGAGCATTTGTTGATATCAGCAGCTATCAGTAGCTAGCCAGCTAGATACCGTTAGACAATGCCTCGTCATGTATTAAACTAAAAGTGAATAGTTGACTGGGTCATTGTTTAAACAGTAACGGTAGCTCATGGAGGTCCGATATAGACTAGAGCAGACTGCCCGCATATCGCAATGGTGGCGTTTCAGGAAGTAAACAAGCCAAATGAGAGCTTCCTTGCTTTCTTTCTCATGAAACCAGTCACGTCACTCTACTGTGATTGGACCGTTGACTTGAGTGCAATGTGGGACTTGTAGTTTTTTAACGATCTCGCGGCGGAGAAAAAAAAGACGAGAGAGGCTATAATCTGTACTCGCACCACAATCAAAATAAGAGTATCGTTATGAACTACACGTCTACACGCCACACGGCGGGCAGCCCTCTAAGTGTCAAGCGCCAAAGGTAAAAACTGAGCGCCCCTGGCGGGCGGCGGGCTTTAGTTTCGGTCCCTGCATACAGTACATTAATTCCATCTTTTCTCTGGCTGCGCAGCGGACATCTGTGCTCTACTGAGCGCACCTTTCTAGTCCTCAGCTGAATGTGCTCGCTTGACTCGGCACAGTAGACGCGCGACAGACTGTGAGAAACACAATCCCCCCCTCTCTCGCTCTGAATAATATGCATATTAGATCACTCAGTGATTAACCGCGACGGGCATATATAGTAAATAAGGATATAAAAGCATGTTAAAGACGCATTTATTAGACGCGTTGCGCGCAGAGTTTACATAGAAACAGCGCGACTCCCGACAGCGCGACATCATCACAACAACACGCGTTAGGTTACAGGTTGTTTCTGTTTTCGGTGAAAAAACTCTTTCGGCCAAAAGCCGAAAGGCCATTTTTGCCCATTTTCGGCCGAAGGTTTTCGGCCACCAAAATTTCGGTGCATCCCTACTAAAAACAAGATTATAAATGTGGCCAGCTGGGGTACTCGAGTGACAGTGTCCTGGTGAGTAACTTAACTATAGTATAAAGCGGAGCTTGCTTGTATTATCATGTCGCTAGGTTTATGTACACTGTTTAGGTGTTTATACTGTGTATGGTCTTCCTTAGGGAACGACAGACCGTGAATGGTGAAGAGGCAGGGCGTTGTGTTTACGCCTGGCGATACAAAGGTATTGCTCGCTTCTTTGGTTTATGGATTGCGCACATGCATACACGCACAGACTGTTTAGGATAAGTAGTAATACGACCGGTCCTGATTTCCCTCAGGCTGGGGAAATAGACGTACCGTTGCGGCCCGGGTGTGTGCTGTGTGTATGTGCTGCGCCAGGTGTTTCATTCATTCGGTTAAAGTGTAAGTCTAGCTCTCTCTCATTCGTTTGTATTACCAGTGTGTTAATAAATGTTTGTCTTGTAGTGTGCAACAGCCAGCATTTAATATAATAAGGTTCTTTAACTGCTGTCATGCTTTGATATTCATTGTGTAATTTCTATGTAGGTTCTTAAACTGCTGTCATGCTTTGATATTCATTGTGTAATTTCTATGTAGGTTCTTGAACTGCTGTCATGCTTTGATATTCATTGTGTAATTTCCATGTCATGACCAGTGATGGGAATAACGGCGCTATAAGTAACTTCGTTACTAACGGCGTTCGTTTTTTCAGTAACGAGTAATCTAACGGATTACTCTTCCAATCTTAATAACGCGGTTACCGTTACTGCAAAAAAATGCGGCGCGTTACTATGAATGAACCGGTTTCTTTCATCAGACAGATCTCTGCGCCGAGAGGCAATAATATGTTCTTCCTTGTTTAGTGGGCAGTGCGCGAGCCAAGCATACATGCTGACGATTCATTGGCTGAGGTTGAATAAAATGTCATGGTAAGCCAATCAGAGGTGGAGGTGGGCGGGTGTCTAAAGCATCCAGAGTCTGACACACAGCGCGACAAGACAAGCGATCACTGATCAGTCAGCATGAGACCGCGGTCCGTGTAGTGTACGTTTTGAGCCCAAAAACGAATCCAACGAACAACACAAGCGACTCAGTCAACATGAGACCGCGGGTCCATGAGCGTTTTGTGTTCACTCTTTGCAGCGCAGGGCACTGAGTGGCTCTACTGCAGTGCTGACAGCCTTATCAACAGTGCTGCACTTCCTGGTTTAATAGCACAGGCTTCAGGTGCTCAGAGATATATATATCTCTATGTCATGCATGTCTTAAATGTCATGATTCGATTAGTTTAGATGATTCGATTAGATTCTTATATCTGTATGTTGTGTATGTCATTGATTGATTGATTGATTGAAAGGTTTATTAACAGATTGCAGAATGGGTACAGTACAGTACAGCTTAATACATACAATTGTTAAGGGGATGCAGACCAGAGAAAGACTTGTCATAAATGTCATGAATTGAAAATGGGGGACCCTGATGTAAACAAGACGAAACTCTTTCTCTGGTCTGCATCCCCTTAACAATTGTGTGTATTGAGCCGTATTGTACCCATTCTGCAATCTGTTAAATAAAATGTTCAATCAATCAGTATATATTTGTTATTTATTTTTGGTATAGTGCTTAACAAGCATAATTTAATGTTGCCCAGTTGTGGCCTGTTGAGGGGCAATACATATCAAAAGTTACAAAACATCTATTCTGTTTGTATTTGTATGATCCACTATATAGACATAGTAATTATAATATCTACATACCGGTACATGGCATTTGATTGGAGGCTAGTCTCACTTTGTCCCACAGCAACATTAAAATAGTTTAGATTTGTGTATGTTGTTTATGTAAAAAAAAATCTTGAAAGTAACGCAATAGTTACTTTCTGAAGTAACTAGTTACTTTTATAATTTGTAACTGAGTAAGTAATTTAGTTAGTTTTTGGAAGAAGTAACTAGTAACTAGTTACTTTTTTAAAGTAACTTGCCCAACACTGGTCATGACAGGTGGTGGTCCTTGTCAACAGGTGGTCACTGTTTTAGCTACTTCAGGTTAGGGTGTAGTGTGGATTCAGTCCGTCTCTCTTTGCTTATTTATACATTGTGATAACTCTATTTTGTATGAAATTCAACCTACTCTTATATTATAGCATTCAATAAAGATAATTATATTAAATATAATTGCTTCGTCTGTCTGTTATATGCCCTAAGCCTCATGGTTACATAAACATCACAAAACAAACTGGTCAGAATACTACTTGACCTTACTCCTAAGACCGACCTCACCCCTGCCCACTTTGACTACCTAGGATGCCTTAGAGTAGACCAGGGGTTCCCAACCTTTTTTCCCCCAGGGACCCCCAAACATCTCTGATGCAATTCCTGGACCCCCCTCCTAATAAAATACCATAAAATATAATTTCTTTCATTTTTATACTTTTTTTTGTCATTTTAATAACAAACTGCTTATACGAACACAGGCATATGCATCATAATTAGACCCACTATGCTTCTTTGACTTGTGCCTTCAATCAACAAATCTCATCTTGGTATATGTATTTCAAAATGTTTGGCCAATATTAAAATCCTGTATTCATCCTCTCAAATCAGGCACTAATGGTGAACGGTTTGCTTTTATGGAACAAATCAATGCAACAAATTAAACAAAATATGAGACAGGAAATTCCAATCAGTAGTTAGCAGAGATAATCTGTCCTAGCTGGGTGTGACGAAGGTTCATTAATGTGAACCTTGGGCTTGCATGTGCGCTGCCAGGCCTAAGATGTCAGGTGTAATGTGCGTGACAGCCATTCTGAAGTCATTGTGTACGTCAAGTCTGTTGCACGCTTTTGTCTTGATGGCGACAAGTGCACTGAAAGCCGTTTCCGATAGATATGTGGTACTGAACGGGAGTATAATCCTGGTGGTGGCATGCAGTGCGAGCCTCGGAGTAATGATGGATCCCTTCACTATCCAGAACTTCTTAGATCCGTGCTCCTGTAATGGAGGAATGGATGAAATATTTTTAGGCTAAATGTGTCCAACACTCATGTCCACATGGGGCCTAGCCTACATTAGACGCAGAATAGCCTATACATCCAATACGATATCAACGGTAGAAGACAATATCAAAATAAGACTACATTATCATACCTGGAAATACTTCTTTGAGACAGAGTCGACCTGGATGTCAGTGAGCTCATCTTCGCAATCAAGGTATTCCACATCCTCAACTTTGGCAATGAAGGGATCCAACACCCATGCTTCCTTAGTAGTGTTGTCACGATACTGGAATTTAGACTTCGATACGATACCTTGAAAAGTATCGATACTTCGATACAATTTCGATATAAAAAAAAATATATATATATATATATATATATATTTTTTTTTATAAACAAATTTAGCTTTTGTTGCTGGTTGATTCTCCTCAGCTTCTCTCTGGTACTATAAGAGAAGATAAATATAACACTTTTAAAACCCTTTGTTTATCTTTAGATCACACATTTAAAAAGAACTGTTCATCTCACTTCAATCATTTTAATTGCAGATGCAGAACATGGTATTTTCCCAAGCAGACAGATGTAAACACTGTAATCTGTGTTGCATGTACCGGACAAACTGAACTGTTTGTATTACAGTTAGTAACAGTTTCGATTTTTATTTAAAAATAACAAGAGCGAGAGAGAGAGAGAGAGAGAGAGAGAGAGAGAGAGAGACAGACTAAGCTCGGAGCATTTTAGTAACGTTACATTTTCAACAAGATTGCTGCTATTTAAACACTTCATGGAAACGGGGTAACGTTAACCTTATGTCGACTGTAGTATTGTATGACCTCGACATAACGTTTAAACGTTAACGTTACTCCGTTTCCATGCAGTAATTGTAAAAGTGGCCAGCTAAGCTAACGGAGGTAACGGCTAGCAGTATCTAGCTCCAACGTTACAACGAATCAGCTGTTGATATTATGCGCCATCAGTAGACAACGTATCATGTATTAAACTAGAGTTAATGGTTTAATGCTTCAGTCACAGTGACGTTGAAAGAGCAGCTGTCACGAACCTCTCATTTCTTTATGGAGATCCTCGTTGGCACTGCTCTAACACCGCTTGCAAATAGCATTGGGGCAGCTTTAGCTTGTCCTTCGTTGTTTACTCAAACCCGAAGTACCTCCAAACAGCACTTCTGCTGTTTTCTCTATCCACAAGCACAAGTTGCGGAGGCTCTGCATCTTCAGCTAAAATGTTTGTTTACTAACTGAAGACGGCTCTGTGAGGGGAGGGCTGGACTCGGAGCAGGCGGAGGGGCAAGCGTGCTCTGAACAGCGCGTCAACAACTTGAGGTAGAACACTCGCCAGCTGGTACCGATACTGCACCATTTTAAATATTCAGTATCGATATGTATCGATACTTGGATATTTTTGACAACACTATTCCTTGGATAGGTATTCATCTGTGTCAGCGAACCGTGATTTAATCTCCTTTTGCAATGCGATCATATGGCTGGTAAACTCACGACGAAGAGACACGGGAACAGTGTTATCTCTGCATTGCTTCTGCAGTAAGGGGAACTGTTGCAGCTCTCCCTTAACCATTTTCCCGACTCTATAGTCCAGTTTACGCACAAATGCGTCGAGCGCCTCTTTACATTGCATGATGTTGGCCTCTGCGCCTTGGAGACGCTTGTTCGTTTCATTGTAGAGAGTGAAGATGTCAGCCAGGTATGCAGTTTTGATCCAGAATGACATTTTCTCTGAAAGCGCGGGGTTATTAGTTTCAAGAAATTCTTCTATTTTCTCTTGTAGTTCCATGAAGCGCACAAGCACTCGGCCCCGTGATAGCCAACGCACCTCTGTGTGCAAAATCATGTCTAGATGTTTATTTATTTATCTTTTTTTTTTATTGTAGTGGAGAGACTATTCATGCTTCTGATGATAAAAATATGCTAATTAAATATTTCTCTGAAAGAAAGAAAAAATTACCGAAAAACTAGTGAAAAGAGACCTCAAATCATCTGCGGTCTGGCGGACCCCCTGCGCCCCCTGGCGGACCCCCAACGAGTAGACGACTCAATGGGCCTGTTCTACAAGATACACTACACCACTCAGGTACCCATGTACATGTCGAAATACTTCCCAAAGGTCAGTGAATACCACGCCCACAACACCAGAGGGAGTTCCACAAATCATGTGCAAAAGATTCGGCACAAACAAGGGACTAAACTCGTTTTGCAATTATGCCACAACAATGTGGAACGCCCTACCCACAGCCGTAAAAAAAATGGAATCCCTACCCACATTCAAAACCGCTCTTAAAGAGCACCTACGGGAGGCTGCAATTCTAAACTGGCCACTGTAAATGTCCAACCGCCCCCCCCCCCTCCTAATAGACAGTCTCCTCCCCACTGTATGTATATATTCTCCCACCCACCCCCTCCTAATGTACAGTCTCCTCCCCATCATATGTATATATTTTCTGTTAGGATCTCTGGGTAACAGTACAGTGTATATTTGCATATCATATATGTCACAAATGTAATAGTACTATATACCTGTATGTCCCCATGTCATAAATGTCATGATGTCATGTATGTTGTGTATGTCATAAATGTCACTATGAATTGAAAATGGGGGACCCTGATGTAAACAAAACAAACGTCTTTCTCTGGTCTGCATCCCCTTAACAATTGTGTGTATTGACCTGTACTGTACCCATTCTGCAATCTGTTAAATAAAGTTCCCATTCATTCATTCATCCTCTGCATGGGCGAGACCTGCTTGCTGCCATCTCCTCCATCCCCAACCGTGTAATTTTTTTTCATAGCCGCAGTTTGCGAAGACGCTCTCTGATTGGCTAGCCCGCATACAGCGAAGACCCTCTCTGAGCTCCGAAGGGCTCTTCCGCCTTGTACATATATATTCTCTGCTTCGAAGTGGTTATAATGCTTTGGCCCTCTTTCGAAGTGGGTTATGCTTAGAGTTTGGAATCAGGGCTGGTGGTCCATCGCCCTGCTCTAAAGATAAACTCTAAGCATAACCCACTTCGAAAGAGGGCCAAAGCATAACCACTTCGAAGCAGAGAATATATGTACAAGGCGGAAGAGCCCTTCGGAGCTAAACCAATCAGAGAGGGTCTTCGCTGTACGCGGGCTAGCCAATCAGAGAGCGTCTTCGCAAACTGCGGCTATGAAAAAAAAATCACACATCCCAACCTCATCCTGATTGAAAATTGTATTAACAGATTGCAGAATGGGTAGAATACAGTACAGCTCAATACACACAATTGTTAAGGGAATGCAGACCAGAGAAAGACTTTCGTCTTGTTTACATCAGGGTCCCCCATTTTAAATTCATCATAACATAATGACATACAGATAGACAGTACTGCTACATCTATACATTTATGACATACCAGATTTACAAATACAGTACGGTTTGTGATAGAAGAAGAGTCTAAAAAAGAGAGTATATACATTTGAGGAAGAAACTGTACATTGGAGGAGGTTGGTGGGTGGAGGGGGGGTTGGCTAGGTGGGGTAACTGTACATTGGATTATCGACAAACCCTTACTTGGTCCAAAGAAGAGGGTCTCGTGTATTATTTATTGGGTTTAATAGGACATTTATTGTACATTGGAGGGGGTTCCGTTAGGACATTTACAGGGGCCAGTTTCGAATTGCAGTCTCCCGTAGGTTCTCTTTGAGAGTGGTTTTGAAAGTGGGTAGTGATTCACATTCCTTTACAGCTGTGGGTAGGGCGTTGATGATCCTAGAAGCATTAGCATAGCATAGCCTCTCAAGTATAGCCGACAAAGTGGCTGAAACGCTCAACAGTTGAGATGTTCGGTCATTATTAGTAACGAGCTGAATAAACGCACATTTCTCTCTCTATACATAGAGTCGCACCAGTTTCTGACCTAACGTCACATATTCTCCCAAACGTATAACGCGGTTGTGGCGTAGTGTAGCATTAGCATAGCAGCTTAGCTGTGATAGCTGGTCCAGCTACCTCTGGTCAAGGCCCAGTCTGCATGGAAAAGTGGCAGAAACGCCCAACAGATCAGATGTACGGTCAGTAGATGAATAAAAGCAGATTTTACTGTAACAAAACGGAGGGGTCGACATGAACCTACCTTTGTTTACATTTTCCTGTGTTGTTCTGAGCGTAGTAGAGTCCAGGGGAGCGTTCTTCTAACCCTCCAGGGCCGAAGCGCCGGTCATGTAACCTACTTGAGTTGTTATTGTAGCCGGACTTCGGGGGAATTCCCTCTGTAAGGTGGTGACAGTAAACCAGGAAACCGTTCTCTCAAGGACTGGGCATTTATTTCGGTTTGCAGGGTTGACAACAGCTCTCTATTCTTAATTTTATTGACTAGCGTAACACATTAAGGTCTACCTCTCTCTACCGTTCCCGGCCGCTACACTCTGACTGTGACCTAGACTTCTTCTTCTTCTTCTTCTATGGGTTTAATGGCGGGTCGCAACCACAGAAAGGCGCATACCGCCACCTACTGTACAACCCGACAACTGGAGCGGATGAATGAATGATGAATGAATGATGAATGAAAACTTTATTTAACAGATTGCAGAATGGGTACAATACAGTACGGATCAATACACACAATTGTTAAGGGGATGTAGACCAGAGAAAGACGTTTGTCTTGTTTAAATCAGGGTCCCCCATTTTCAATTCATATAGACATTTATGACATACACAACATACATGACATTTATGGCATAGGGACGTACAGCTACAAGTACTACTACAAGGTAAGAAAACTGTATTTTCCCAGTCTCCAAAATCACCGCCGACTCGACACATGAAAATTCCTCCACACTTGCTGGCTCTTTCCACAGCAAACCGGAAGGCTTGGCACCTTGGTTGAGAAATGCAGGCTCCAGTCTTGATTGTTGAGTACATCCGTTCAGTCCTGTTCAGTCCGGTTCAAGATGCAAACTGCCACAGAGAAAATCGTGGCTATAATAGAGACCCAAAGGTTCTAGAATGTTTGGTTATGACATCATACAGTGACATCACAAATGTTCCAGAATGCCCTATCATGACGTCCTACTGTGGTTCTAGAATGTTATAGGACTATGTTCTACAAAGGTCTATTATGACATCACCACAAATGTTCCAGAATGTCTATTTTCTAGAAAGACTATTATGACATCACCACCAACGTTCTAGAATGTTCTATGTTCTAGAATGCGCTATTATGACAAATACGGGTTCAATGACTATCTAAATCCAATCAATATTAAACATTCATATAATACAATAACCTAAATATAGCTTTGGCTCTTACACCGGCCCCTAATTGTCCTTCTAATCTAGAAACAATTACTAACTACTAAAACACAAGGAGCTAAACCAAACACTATTTTAACTGATAAGTGTCTCTGCTGCTGGATAACCAATACCTGGTGCCAGAGGTCACTAGTACATGGCACACCGTAGGAGGACGGTCTTTACCACCGCCTCATGCAGCTTCTTCTTCACGAAGATCTCAAGCTCTGCTTCCTTTATATTCTCCACAGTGAGATTGGTCTTCTCCAGGCTTGCCTTGAAGATCTCCATCTGGGTCTGTACCTCAGACTGTGTGAGCGAAGCATTCATCTCCTTCCTCTGGCGACACAGCCCCAGCAGAGTGCTTCAGCATCCAACCGGCTGCCTTCTTGAGACGGTTCCAGTTGGAGTAATATTCCAGGAACTGCTGAACTATGTCGAACTGCTCTTCAGCTGCAGTCGCGCTGACCACAGCGTTCTTTACCTCTGGGTCCTCCGTGGTTAGGTCCCCATGGTGTATCCACGTCTCATTGCGCAGGAATGATTCGGACTTGGTGAGGAATTCCGGCCCCTGTATCCAAGTCTCATTGCGCAGGAATTATTCCACATTGAGTCCTCTCAACGCGTGGTCAGCAGGATTTGTTGCAGTATCCACATACCGCCACTGTCCCACTTCTGACAGCATCAAGATGGTCTCCCCTCGATTCGCCACGAAGGCACGAAACCTACTGGTTCTGTTGTCATGTATTTGAGCACAGTGGTGCTGTCGTACCAGAACACAGATTTGTTTAGTTGGAGCTCCAGCTTGGATCTCAAGGTCCTGTCCATGCGCGCTGCCATGGTAGCAGCTGCTAGCTCTATGCGCGGGATAGTGAGGGGCTTGAGCGGGGCCACTCTCGCCTTCGCCATGACGAAGGCAACACGAAGCTTGTTGTCATCACTCTTCTGTAGCAGAGAGCTGTAGTTGAGAGCTCGCTGTTCAGCTATACTCTTCTGCATCTTGAGGACTGCATTCCTCACTGGTATGCTGTAGTGTCCCTCTGTAAGTTTCACGGACTGCGAGACCAGTTCCGGAAACTGGATGTCGTCCCTCGACTTCTCAAACCGGTCGTCCTGACACTCTGGAAAGTCGTTCTTGAACTGTTCACTCCAAAGTTCATCTAGCGTGGCCACGGATGTGCGGTTGGACGTGACTTGTATGAGTCCACTGGTCATTTCATGGCCATCTACTCCTCTGAGGGGGCCATTGACAACCAGCCCAATCGGGTTTTCACCACGTACGGCCCTGCCTTCACGCTGGGTACCACCTGCCATGGTTCCATTGCCTCGGGTACATCAGTCCCGAGGAGGAGGCCTATCTCCGCCTGGATCTTCGGGATTTGCACTTCCCTGAGATGGGGCCACTTATCGACTTCCTCCTGCAGTGGGATATTCCGGTAACTAGCAGGTATTGACTTCTGTGAGAAGGTATTGGGTAGCTCTAGGAAGTTGTCACTATCCCAGCTACAGACTTCTAAACCAGACACCATCTGGCTGCTCACAACCTGCTCGCCTCCCATGGTCTTTAGCAGGATACTTGTCTTCCTGCCGGTGACGTTAAGCGCTGCCATTAACCACTCTGTGCAGAAAGTGACGTTGCTGCCTGGGTCGATGAAAGCGTAAGTAGCCACCATCTTGTTGCCTTTCTTGGCTTTGATGTGGACCGGCACGATAGCCAAGATGCCTTCGACCTTGCCGGCCCCAGTAGCTTTGCAGGTCCTGGTTTCTGCATTGATGCATCCACTGACCATAGAACTGGCTTCGCCCTTTTCTTCCCCACCCCTGTGCTTATTTTCCTTGGGCGCATCATCCGATGTCTCCTTCTTGTACCTTACTTCCTCATAGGCAGCGTTGTTATTAATATGTAGAACTGTAGGGTGGGTAAGCTGGCAGACTCGGCAGCTAATCTTTTCTTGGCAGGCCTTGCTCATGTGACCCTGTTTCAGACAGCTGAAACATAGGCCTTTACTCTTGAGAAATTCTATCTTCTCCTTGTGAAGAGACCTCTTCAGCTTGTTGCATTGCTCCAGGGCATGCTGTTCTCCTTGGCAGAAGAGGCAAGGGTTGGAGAAGGCACAGAGGGTATCCCCCTCGGTCCTTGCTTTAGCCTCTGCCGGGTTCTGGACTGCTGTAGCGGCTGTTGTAAAGCTTCCCTGAGCGCCGCTATTTCTGGATGTCTTCTCATCTTTGTGAGCCTTAGCTTGGCTCTTGTTTCCATCTGTGATGTTGCCGAAGAGAGGGTGTAGGGCTTCTTGGGCTTGTAGGTTGACAAATTCGGCAAGGTCGCTGAACTTGGCGCTGCGCCGATCTTTCCCTAGAAGCGCATAGGCCTTGCTTTTCCACCGCTTTCTCTGCTCGTACGGAAACTTGGCTGTGATGGCCCTCATATTTGATATGCTGTCAAGCTCCTGCATGTACTCCACGTCAGCCATAGCGTTGAGGGATCCAGTGAGCTAGAGGCCAAAGGAGCGGAGCCCCCCTCCGTCATCGGACTTGATAATAGGCCAGTTCAGCGCCTTGTCTATATACGCCATTGAGATAATGTATCCATTTCCAAAATGCTCTTTCAAGAGCCTCCTTGCCTCGGGATAGCCTCGTTCTGATTCCATGTGAAGACAACTTCTTATCAGCTCTCTTGGCTGCCCATCCGTGTACTGCTCCAAGAAGTACAGCCGGTCTCTGTTACTATCTGTCTTGTCCTCCACTCCGTGTTCAAAAGCCCTGATGAATAGCCTGTACTCCATGAATATAGGAGCAGCGTAGCATGGTATTGCTGCTTCACTGGGAAATCCACCATGGTTCGTTTGGGCTCTTGTTGCTGAGACTCTTGTTCTTTCTGTGTAGCACCGCCAGGTGCTCTGGAGCTGCTACTGTAAGCAGGTTCTTATATTTCCGCTACGGCCTCGGGAGCAGGCCTAGCCTGCTTGTGAGCTTGTGATACAAAGGAACTCTTTTTCTCTAGGTGAGAGTTCCTTCCATCCCTACGGGACACTCTGGATGAAGCTCACTGGCCCTCGTACTTTGCCAGTACTTTGCACTTAGCCTCTGAGGCCGCTAAAGCAGTCTGGACCTGTAAATCTGCTATCTCTGCTCTTAGTTTAGCCTCCTGTTCTTCCCTCTCTTCTCTTAGCTTAGCCTCCTGTTCTTCCCTCTCTACTCTTAACTTAGCCAAGTGCTCCTCGAGTTGTCGTTTTTGTTTTAGAGCGGAAGCCTGGGCTAGCAACTCAGCCTTCTCTAATTCAACTTTCAGACGCTGGCTTGCAGATGATGCTCCGGAAAATGTAGTGGATGGGGCTCTAGACCCTTTCCCTTCTACGACACCGGATGCACTGTCTTCAGGCCTGACCTCATCTTGGTGCTTCCTAGACTCCTCTGTACGCTTATGCACCTCCTTCATCCATGTGCCAGCCTTTTCTGTGAAGTTGGAAAAGGTGTCAGCCTTCGGCGTGAACCATTCATCCTGATCTTTCTTCCTCTCCTCTTCTGAGGTCTTGCTTATGTTTTTGCTTAGTGCCGCCTGGACTGAGGTATTAAGCGCACCGAACTCTCCGTATAGCCTGTTGAATTCTACCAATCTGTACACCTTCCAAGTTACCGTCGTCCTCCTCCTCCATTAATCGATTCGTCTGATTCATGTGACCAGTTAGCCTTCCTCTTTTTAATGGCATTACGGACCTTTTCCTCATAGACCTTTTGTGTCATCTCAACCTTCTTAGGTTCCGACATTTTGTTGTTATCGTTCTTTCAGCGCTCCAGTAGTTTGTGTTGATTCCTTTTTCCTCTTGGAACAGAGTTTTCTTACTAATATGAGGGCCGACGATCCACTCTACTGGTTAAATTACTTACTTGTGAGTAGTACGTTCGTTGATAAAGAAAAGTAATGTCCAGTAATGTATATATTTACTGTTAGGATCTCTGTTTAACAGTACTGTATATTTGCACATCTTGTATGTCACAAATGTAACTGTATATCTGTATGTCATGTATGTCATAAATATCATGATTAGATTAGATGATTAGATTAGATTTTTATATCTGAATACCTGTATGTTGTGTATGTCATAAATGTCATTATGAATTGAAAATGGGGGACCATGATGTAAACAAGACTAAAGTATTTCTCTGGTCTGCATCCCCTTAACAATTGTGTGTATTGAGTTGCACTGTACTGTAGGCTACCCATTCTGCAATCTGTTAATAATTAAAGTTTTCAATCAAACTATATCTTACTTATGTTATTCCATTTTTATTTACTTTATTTTACCTTTATATGATGACTAGTGCTCTAGTCTTACTGCTGAGCTGACTTGTTCTCTCAAGACCTTATGTTAACACATATGACCAATAAAGACCATTATGTTAACATACATGACCAATAACTTGAATGGCACTAGAAAGAAAGAAAGAAAGAAAGAAAGAAAGAAAGAAAGAAAGAAAGAAAGAAAGAAAGAAAGAAAGAAAGAAAGAAAGAAAGAAAGAAAGAAAGAAAGAAAGAAAGAAAGAAAGAAAGAAAGAAAGAAAGAAAAATAGAAAGAATCCGGTCAACGCATTTTTGTTTACGCTGGTCAGAGCCCGAATTCGACCAATCCCGAGGCTGGACAGGGGACCGCGGAAGACGGAAGTGGGGTTTGTAGTGTACCGCATCGCATCAGGACGCTGAAACATGGCGTCAGATTCAAACGGATTTTGAAGGGGAAATAACGCCGCAGTAAGTTTATAACCTTTTCGTAGGCACTCTCCTCAAGAAAAACGTATACATGAGTTGTACACGTTTGTAATATTTACTTTTTTTTAATGAAGTAAAGTTAGTGAAGTCAGTGTTGAGTGAACAAAGTAGCGTTACTCTTATGTGCATCTTTCGTGTAGCATCTCTTGTGTTGTGGTGTCAAGGTGACTATCTCCCCTGGGTCTGTGTTGCTGCTAGCAGCTTGTTGACAACACCCTTCCATTTTACATTTAGTCATTTAGCTGACGCTTTATCCAAAGCGACCTAGGAGTTACATAGTAGCATATATGGTAGTATGAATTGAAAATGGGGGATCCTGATGTAAACGAAACAAACGTCTTTCTCTGGTCTGCATCCCCGTAACAATTGTTTGTATTGAGCCGTACTGTATTGTACCCATTCTGCAATCTGTTAAATAAAGTTTTCATTCATTCGTATTGATTGATTGAAAACGTTAATGAACAGATTGCAGAATGGGTACGTACAGTACAGTGCAACTCAATACACACAATTGTTAAGGGGATGCAGACCAGAGAAATACTTTCGTCTTGTTTACATCAGGGTCCCCCATTTTCAATTCATGATGACATTTATGACATACACAACATACAGATATAAAAAATCTAATCTACTCATCTAATCTAATCATGACATGTCACATTTATGACATACATGATACAGATATACAGTACTGTTACATTTGTGACATACAAGATATGCAAATATACAGTACTGTTAAACAGAGATCCTAACAGTAAATATATACATATGAGGGGGAGGGAAATGTACATTAGGAGGGGGTGGGTCGGTGGGAAGGTGTTCTGACATTTACGGGGGCCAGTTTCGAATTGCAGCCTCCCGTAGGTGCTCTTTGAGAGCAGTTTTGAAGGTGGGTAGGGATTCAATTTTTTTTACAGCTGTGGTAGTAAGGTCAAGCAGTACTAGTAGTCAGTTTGTTTTGTGATGTTTGTAATCTTGTTTTTAGTCCCTTTGAGGTGCTTTGGTACCATGAGGTGCAAGCATAGTCGTAGTACCCTTGAATGAGTGCTCCTGCCAGAGTCTTCACTCTTCAGGGTATTCTTGTTTACCAGAGAGGAGATCCGGTACAAGAATCTTGTTCGTTGGTTGACTTTTCTGATTACATTGTTTGCCATTTTGTCACAGCAGGAAAGATTTGCCTCTAGGATGGACCCCAGGTATGTAATTTCATCTTTCCTTGTGACAATATTGTCACCCACTGTAACAGACATAGTAGGTATAGGCATAGTACATAGTAGGGCTGTCTTAAATACTTCGAAGCTTCGTTCGATGGGCATGGGATTTGTAGGAGCCATTTCATTTGATTTAATAGTTTTGACTAAATAGCGCCGCCACTGGTCGCCTCGTAAAATGGCACCATGGTTCTCCTATTAATTACGGCACAGCTGTGTGTAAACGCACGCCAGACGAGAAACAGTTTTTCAACCGCTCGCTTGCTACACACACACACAGCGCAGATTGAATGAATGAAAGACTGAAAAGAAAGACTTTGCTTAGAATCATTATGAGTTTATTTGAAACCCTTTTGCTGCGCCTGTTTGTTTTGAAACCTTTTTAGTACAAGTCTGGAGCCTGTTTTGTTTCATTTGTTTGCCCCGTTATTATTTGAAACTTTACGCAACTCCTTCCATAAAACTCAACCGGTTCGAACCCATCGGATGCAACTATCAACAACATCAAACAGTGAGTAACAAGACAGCCCAAGTCAATGTGGTGTGAGCGCGTTGAAGACGTATCCTGGCTTAGATAGGCAAATTGAGCCTACATTCAAGTTGAAAAACTCTCTGATACGGACACAATGAATGGAATTTGATGGATCAAAAGGATCTAATGGATGTGTCACGCTATTGAGAACAATGGAATGTGCAATACAATTGGATAAATGAACGCGAAAGATGCGCATTTAAAATGGTATCAAACGGATCTAATGGTGTGTCACGCTATTGAAAACAATGGACTGTGCAATATGATTGAATAAATGAACGCGAAAGACGCGCATTTAAAATGGTATCAAACGGATCTACTGGATGTGTCACGCTATTGAAAACAATGGACTGTGCAATATGATTGAATAAATGAACGCGAAAGACGCGCATTTCAAAATGGAATTGGAGGATGTGTGATGCTATTAAAGGCAATACAATGTGCGATATCATATGGACATATGGACGCCAAAGACGCGCATTTCAAAATAGAATTGGAGGATCAAAGTATCTAATGGATGTGTGATTCTATTAAAGATCATGCAATGTGCGATATCATGTGGATAAATGAACGCCAAAGACGCGCATTTAAAGTGGATTTGAAGGAATATATGTCGTCATCAAATAAACCTGTGCACCGTTATAAATAGATAAATAGATGCTGCTTAACGATGTCTGGACAAGATAAAGAGGAATTGGGCCATTCTGATGCAGCTGCTGTGATTGTGACTGAAGGTTCTGATACAGCTGCTGTGATTGTGACTGAAGTTACCACCGTTCACACTTCTGATACAAACTCACAAGCAAAAGAAATGTGTTACAAGCACTTATGGTTGATTACAGAAATGTTGAATTGGTTAAACAAGAATACAATGAATTTAATTCTAAAACAAATGACTTCAAATCACTTCACAAAACAGTACAGCAGCTGTTATCAGAAGAGGAAGCGGCAGAAGAACAAGATCAGTGGTACATGCCGAAGTTCAAAATCATATGTGAATTTCATGATAAGGTTATAGAATGGATAAATAATGCCCCTGCAGCTATGGCACAAAAGCCACCAGAAGTGACACCAGCAGTGACACCAGCACAAAGTGTGAAATCATTTGGCAATAATTCAGTTGGCATGAAATCCACTTCAAGCACCGCAGCATTAAGACAGGTAGAGGCCGAAAGAGCCAATCTAGCCACACGTTCTGCTTATCTCAAACAAAGACAAGCATTTGAATTTCAGGAGGCACAGCTCAAAGCAAGAAAGGAAGCATTTGAATTAGAAGTGGAAATTGCAGCTGCTGATGCCATGTTAAAGGTTCTGGATGTTACTAAACATGTAGACACCAGGCTTGATGTTAACCCCTTAATCCACATCAATCCACTTTATTTTGACTTAATGCGATCCTTACCAGTGGACAGCCAGAAGGTTAATCATGGATTGGATGATGAAGAGGAAGATGATGACTATGAAGAGGATGATGAGGCTGAAGAGAATGATGATGATGATGATGATGGTGATGATGATGATGATGATGATGATGAATTTGAAGGAGCAGCTTCCCATCCACCACTGAGACGAAGGTCTCAACATGCCCCTAGTGGCCAATTACGGCAGCCACAGAAACAAATGGCTCAGCAGCCTACAAGGTCACGAATGCCTGTTGCTCACCAACAACCCCAACAGCCTAACCCAAACTTTGGCTTGCAGGATGGTGCTCAGGTTAATGTTCAACCAGGCGGAGCCATGATGGACATTTTGAGAAAACAAAATGAAATCACAGAAATGTTAATTCAAGAACAGAGGTTCTCACTCTTGCCTTCTAGAGAGATTCCTGTTTTTAAAGGTGATCCATTAAGTTATGTCTCTTTCATTAGTACATTTGAACATTGTATAGAAAGCAAGACAAGTAACAACAGAGATCGACTGCTCTTTCTTGAACAATTTACAGATGGAGAACCAAAGGCAATTGTGAGAAGCTGCCTTCACATGGATTCCCAAAAAGGCTATGTGAAAGCAAAACGGCTGCTACGCAAACATTTTGGAAATGAGGTTTTCATTGCTGCTGCCTATCAGGAACAAATTCTGAATTGGGATGCAATCCGATCGGAAGATGGTAAAGCCTTACACAAATACTCACTCTTCTTGAGAACATGCTGCAATGCTATGAGCAATAATGAAATTCTGCAAGACATGAACAATCCTACACACTTGAAATCTGTCTTGTCAAAACTGCCATTCAAGCACAGAGAGAGGTGGAGGACAGTAGCATATGGTTACTATGAGCGTACACACAGAAGAGCTAAGTTCCCACAACTTGTAAATTTCATTGAAAGGCAAGCAAACATTGCCATTGATCCCCTCTTTGGAGAAATACAAGACACAAAACCGAAAGAAAAGAGGACAATCCCTTCTCCCCGAAATAGTAATTTGAAATACATACCAGTTTCATCATACACTAAGAGCAGTTTTGCGACAGTAACAGAATCCTCAGAACCACCAAGCACAAGCAGCTCTGCAGCCGTGCAACAGAAAACATGTTTCTTTTGCAAAGAAAACCACAGCACAGACCTGTGCAAGACATTGGATAAGAAAATACACAAAGACAAAGTTGAGTTCTTTAAAGTAAATGGTTTATGTTTTGGTTGTGTGACTCAGGGTCACATGAGTAAGGACTGTGAAAGACGTGTGACTTGTAAAATATGTACAAAGAAGCATCCTACTGTGTTGCACATTGAATTTAAAAAAGATACAAGTCAAACTAGTCCAAGCACCGATAGCATGTCAGTGGGCAGTGCATTAGTCACCATGAAAAGGCCTATCCATACTGGGGCCGGTGACCAACAGAAACTGTCAATTGTTCCTGTGCAAGTCAAGTTGTTGAATTCTAACCAGGTACTTCAAACGTACGCTTTCCTTGATCCAGGAAGCACTGGAACCTTCTGTACTGAAGCTTTAAGGAAGCAACTGAATGCTAAGGCGACACCAACTCGAATCCTACTTCGTACTCTAGGACAAGAAAGGGTCATAAGTATTAACCGAATCAATGGGCTGGAAGTGTCAAGTCTTGAAGGAGATGATTTCCTAAAACTGCCACCACTCTATACTCAAACAGAAATTCCTGTAACCAAGCAACAAATTCCCACTCAGGATGATGTGCAAGAATGGAACTACCTAAAAGAGGTTAAGTTGCCATATATTGATGCAGATATTGGACTCCTGATTGGTAATGATGCAGCTAAGTTTATGGAACCGTGGGCAGTAATTAATAGCAAGGGTAATGGGCCCTATGCTGTAAAGACAAGACTTGGATGGGTGGTTAGTGGGCTTCTACACAAACCCACAATAAGCCATAAGCAGCCAACCCATATTTCCGGCAATCGCATATCAATAATACATTTGAATGACCTCATGATCCAAAAAGGGAAATTCAAGAAAGATGTGGAGTTTCACAAAAGAAGGACTCACCATGGAGTACGCCACCCAAAGAAACGCAGACTGCGTGTAATCATGGCAAAGGCAAGAGACGCCCCCTTGAAACGGGTTACAACACCCAGAATGGAACTTACTGCTGCAGTACTAGCAGTGAAAGTGAACAGGAATGTGGATGAAGATACATTCAGAACCCAAGTGAACACCAAGATCAACCCTGCAGACCATGTGTCCCGAGGTCTTACAGCTGATGCATTTTTAAAGTGTGAAAACTGGAAGAAGGGACCGGATTTCCTACAGGAAAAGGAAGAGACATGGCCTAACTTACCTGCTGATCTCACCCCCATACCAGCCGACGATCCGGAAGTCAAAAGAGAGAAGGTTACAGTCAATACCATTCAGATGACAGATCAAGATCCTACTAGCACTCTCATACACCACTACTCAAGTTTCTACAAATTGAAAAGAGCTGTAGCATGGATGCTGTATTTGAGAACTCACCTTTTGCAGTTGAGTAGAAAAAGGAAAGATCTGATGCAAATTCAAGAACCAGACACAGACAAACAAAGACAGACAATTGACGTAGAGATGAAAAAATTCAAAAACGCTGTAAAGGCATACAACCTCTCTCTGGATGAACTGGACACTTCAGAGATGGCCGTTGTTCAATTCTGTCAAAACCAAGGATTTCAAGAGGAAATCAAAACATTGCAGAAAGGAAGTTTGAACGTGCAGAAACACAGTTCAATCTACAAGCTTGATCCCAAACTTGAAAACGAAATATTAAGAGTGGGTGGGAGATTAAGCAGAGCAGCCATGCCAGAAGATGCAAAGCACCCTGCCATCCTCCCAAAGGACCATCATGTGTCAAAGCTCGTTCTTAGAAAGATCCATAAGGAAGTAGGACACAGTGGGAGAAACCACATGCTCTCCTCACTGAGACAAAAGTATTGGATTCCTTGTGCCAACTCATTGGCAAGAAAGATTATTTCTGAATGTGTGACATGTCGACGTCTCAATGGATCTGTCGGAGAACAGAAGATGGCAGACCTGCCAAGAGATAGAATAACACCTGACCTACCTCTTATGAATGTACATCAAAAATGGAACCGCATCCGCAGGAACTTTGAAAAGGAAGACATTGTGATCATAGCTGACACGAATGCACCAAGAGGATCCTGGATGTTGGCTAGAGTCCTGGAAACAATGCCAGACTCAAGAGGACTTGTGAGAAGTGTGCGTCTTCAGACAAAAACCAGTGTACTTGAAAGGCCCATCAGCAAGATTTGCCTGCTGGTGCCAAACTCAAATTAGGTACTGAAGATTCAAACAGGCCTATACATCATGCCTGTTTCCCACCTCACAAGTATTTATTTTGTTTTGAACATTTTGTATGGCTCCAGCAGTTTTTTGATTTTGTATTGTTATTAGAGCCTGCCCATAACAATAGGGGCCGGTTATGTAGGAGCCATTTCATTTGATTTAATAGTTTTGACTAAATAGCGCCGCCACTGGTCGCCTCGTAAAATGGCACCATGGTTCTCCTATTAATTACGGCACAGCTGTGTGTAAACGCACGCCAGACGAGAAACAGTTTTTCAACCGCTCGCTTGCTACACACACACACAGCGCAGATTGAATGAATGAAAGACTGAAAAGAAAGACTTTGCTTAGAATCATTATGAGTTTATTTGAAACCCTTTTGCTGCGCCTGTTTGTTTTGAAACCTTTTTAGTACAAGTCTGGAGCCTGTTTTGTTTCATTTGTTTGCCCCGTTATTATTTGAAACTTTACGCAACTCCTTCCATAAAACTCAACCGGTTCGAACCCATCGGATGCAACTATCAACAACATCAAACAGTGAGTAACAAGACAGCCCAAGTCAATGTGGTGTGAGCGCGTTGAAGACGTATCCTGGCTTAGATAGGCAAATTGAGCCTACAGGATTCGAATATGAAAATAAAATTCGATTATTTATTAAAAATTAAAATTAAAATTAAAAAAAGAATATATATATATATATATATATTTTTTTTGTGCAAAATCAACTCTGCCTCTCTTTGTTAATTACAACAAGCAATGCTGTTTGTTATTTAAGATGAGGTTGGACTCGGCACTGACAAGATTTGTGTTCATTGTGCTGCTTTTATAAAGCCTCAAATGACTGCTTACAATATTTCATGAAAGCAAAGTGTTTCGTTTGTCTAAGATTTAAAAAGGTTTAAACTTTACAGCACTGACAAAGTTGAACAAAGTGCTGTACAAGTCCCACACATTTTTTATTTTTATTTCGAAGCTTCCGAATCTCGGCCCCGAAGCTTTGAATTCCAAAAAAAAAAATGCAAAGGTCAGCCCTAGTACATAGTAGTATAGAGTAGACATAGTAGGTAGTAGTGTAGGCATAGTACATAGTATAGACATAATAGGTAGTAATATAGGCAGGCATAGTACATAGTACAGGGCTATTCAACTAAATTGTTCAGGGGGCCACATTGTCAGAAACCCAAGGGGCCAGGGGCCGGACTGCCACGGCGCCTCCCCGTGCTATGAATATATGTACACTTGACACAACACGCAACCACATTTTCACAACTTTTATTTAACTACATTGCAAAAGTAGTATACTTTTCAAAAAAAGTGCTTCATTTATGTGCCACATCTGCAACATCTCCTGCAGAAAGTGCTTCATTTATGACAAACATCTCCTCTTCAACATTTCAATATAAAAATAAAATAAAAAACAAACAAGTGCATGATGTGCATCTGAACATTCTAACATCAACACTTGAACAAAAAAACACATTTATAGTGCAGCTGAGCTTATGAAAAAGTGCTTCATGTCTGTGCAACAACAGCAAATCACAGCATCTTATTAGCACTTATTGTCCACTCTTCTTAACTCTCAAACATCAGGGGGGTGGGGGGCAGACAGGCCTAGCCTACATACACACATCTAATGAGAGCGATTGCACTTCTTTGACTGGGCAATGGCAGAGAAAGAGGGTTCATAGGAAGTGAGGGCTACCCGCAAACAGTGATGCAAATGCTCATTTGTCAAGGAGGCACGTTGCTTGTTTTAATGGCATTCATGTGAGAGAAACTGGATTCACAGGTGTATGTTGAGCCAAACATTGTTAGCACAGATATTGCCAGCGTTTTTATTTTGGGGAATGTCTTGACATGAATACACTTTATCCAAAATGTTGTGGTGGATTCATTCTCAAGTGCCTGCTTCAGAGCAGATGATGCTTGCATGTCAATTATTTCAAGTTGCAGGAGACCTTCATCAATGTGAAGTGATGCAAGGAACTCTTGTCCTTTTGTGGAAATAGCAGCTACATTGGCAAATGGGTTGCTCACAAAATGCATCAATTCTCTGGACATGTCAAATTCATCAAATCGACTTGCAAAGTTTTCCCTCAATTTATCAATGAAATCTGTCATTAATTGAGTGACTTTAGGCTCAATTGTGCGTGTTAACGTTGACATGAAAAAAAAAAAATTAAAAAAAAAATTATTTAATTTTATTTAATTTTTTTTTATTATCATGTAATCTTTGGCGGGCCGGTCAGAATCATCCCGCGGGCCGGATCTGGCCCGCGGGCCGCCAGTTGAATAGCCCTGACATAGTAGTATAGACATATCATAGTAGGTAGTATAGGCATTGTAGGTACTAGCCCCTTTTGTGACTGTGATACACTGAGTGAATCCACAGTCACTTCCTAGCCCATAGCAAACCAACGTATGTTGACCATGAAGGACTGGTTCTGCCCGAACCGTTCGTTATACAAGTATCACAGAGAAATTTCAAAGGTACTCACAATTGCACGAGGGTTTCGGACAAAAATACGTGATGGTTTGAAAGCTCGGCGTTGCTAATAAACATTTTAAATATTTTTTATAAACTGGTCAACACTGCATTATTTCCGGCGTGGGGTGCATGATGCGCATGCGCTGTGATCACAGCGCAGGCGCACCAGGCAGCCAAATATGAAAATAAAGCCGTTTTGAGCAGTGTTGACCAGTTTATAAAAAATATTTAAAATATTTATTAGCAACGCAGAGCTTTCAAACCATCACATATTTTTGTCCGAAACCCTTGTGCAACTGTGAGTACCTTTGACATTTCTCTGTGATACTTGTATAACGAACGGTTCTGGCAGAACCAGTCCTTCATGGTAGGGCTGGGCGATATGGCCAAAAATTATATCGCGATAACGATATGATAATGTTATCATATCACACGATATACAGTTGTACAGTGTTTCCCCCACCCAACCCCCCCCCACCCAACCCCACCCGACCTCCTCCAATGTACAGTTTTTACGTCAAATGTATATACTCCCTTTTCTGGACTCTTTTTGTATCACAAACAGTACTGTATTTGCAAATCTGGTATGTCATAAATGTATAGATGTAGCAGTACTGTCTATATGTATGTCATATATGTCCTGATGAATTGAAAATGGGGGACCCTGATGTAAACCAGACGAAAGTCTTTCTCTGGTCTGCATCCCCTTAACAATTGTGTGAATTGAGCTGTACTGTATGGTACCCATTCTGCAATCTGTTAATAAAGTTATCAATCAATCAATCAATCGATAATTATCGAAATTGTTATAAGTATAAAAAAATATATATATATATATTTTTTTAAACAACAAATGTATGTTTATTTTGCAGCAATTCTTTGTCGTTGCCGCCATCTTTAGTGTTACAGCCCGTCACACTCCAGTTCTCAGGCTGCAGCTGGTTTGAAAGCGAAAGTAAACAGGCTTCTCTGCTGGCTGTGGCTCCAGGGGAGTTGAATAGGTCTGGCTCTGCTAGTTTCTTTTCTATCTTTTGGCGCTTTTTTGGTGGACAAACCACAGCACATGTGCACCGTGACTCGTGGCTGGAGACTAGCTCTGCTAGCACACATAGCCTACTGTGTACAGACTGTTTCAAACTGTATTTTAAATTAGAAAGCAAACAAAATAAATGGACAAGAGAAAAATAAATCTCAATTTGGTCAGTATTGTCATTTGGACAATGGCTGCTTTTTATGGTAAATGGCTGCTTTTTTATATAGCGCTTTTATCCAAAGCGCTTTACAATTTGTTACTCACATTTTACCCATTCACTCACACATTCACACACCGACGGCGGAGGCAACCATGCAAGGTGCCAACCTGCTCATCAGGAGCAATTAGGGGTTAAGTGTCTTGCTCAAGGACACATCGACACGCTGCCCGGGAGGAGCGGGAATCGAACCGGGAACCTCTGGATTGCCAGACGACTGCTCTACCTCCCGAGCCACTGTCGCCCCACAAGCAAAGCCATTACTTTAAGTTGCAGGCAAGAAAGACAAGTCTGTCCACTGTCTCTGGTTTTAAAACTGCCCTGTTGCAGGTATTGATTATTAAAATATATCGCAATAATTATCGTTATCGTTTTATCGCCCAGCCCTACTTCATGGTCAACATACGTTGGTTTGCTATGGGCTAGGAAGTGAGTGTGGATTCACTCTTGTGTATCACAGTCTTGTATATAGTATTGTATATTATATGGTAACTCAGAACATTGTACATATGTCTATACCGAACACTGTGACCTCTTTTTCTTCTTCTAAATTACATGTATACTATGTTTGATACTATCTTGTCTAGCACAGTCTCTGGAGCGTAACAGTAAGAAGCATTTTGTATGAAAGTATTCTGTACTTCTGTATGACAACTATTAAAGAAACTTGAGAACTTGAGAAACTTGAGTCACGAAAGGGGCTAAGTAGGTACTAGTATAGACAGTAAAATAGTAAGAGAACGTACAACGATTAGTAATTTCTTTCCCAGATATTGATTGAAGACGTGTGTTTTTAATCAATGTTGGAAAATTTGGCGGGTTTCAGCTGTGCTGATTGTGGTGAGAAGTTTGTTCCATTGACCATCCGGTGGTAGGAAGGAGCCGTTTCCCTCTCTGCACGTTATGCCAGGTCAAGAACCTTGAAGCGGATTTGTGTGGCAATGGGAAGCCAGTGCAGCTATCTAAGAAGTCCATGTAAATGAACAAGATAGAAGCGAACTAGCCTGATGGTAGCTACTTATGAGTTGTTGTGGACTCTATAAGCAAACTAATTAGCTAACTGTCTCAACGGGAAAGATATGGAGTCTGAATATTAACACATGGTGGTAAATTATGAAATGCTGCTGGGGAATGTTGTCTTGTTACCTGGTTAATCTACATACAGCTTAGAATGACCAACTGTCTTTTTGAATTTCCTTTTTTAAAAGATACCTGGTCTATAAAACGGGACAGCGTGGCTGATGTGTTTTGGAGTTCACCAGTATGGGTATAAAAAGGTTTATTTCTCTGTGTTTCCAAGACATCCCAATGTATGTCTTGGTATGTTAATGTGACCAACAGAAACATGTCGAGGAGGAGGCATCGAGACCCAGCCAGGCGTAAACACAGCGGGCAGAGCAAAGCAGAGCTGCAGGCTTCACACCCAAGTCCTGCTGTGACCTGTGATAAGAGCTCAGAGAAAGAGATGGCAAGGTTGGTGACTGGGAAGGAAATTATAGGAACTAGCACTGATACTGTCAGTGATAGGGCTGCTCAATTATGGCAAAAACGGTATTTTAAAAGAAAATGTTGGCGGGTCCAAAATGAATGTTGTTTACATGTTGTTGCAGGCATGTATCCCTTCCCTACTTACCATTTCCCCATGTGCAATGCACCTGATTGGATAAATGACATGCTGGTGCTCTAGTGCGACATCTAGTGGCTGAATGTTATCTATAGCAGTGGTTCTCAACTGGTCTAGCCTCGGGACCCAACATTTTCCTTAGTCATTAAGTCGCGACCCAAAATTTCGAACCACTATGATTTATGTAAAATAAAAAAATTGCAGTAATACGCAATCTTTCAAAACATGAAATAAACACAAAAAAGTGTAACAAAAGTGCAACTATTGCTAAAAACCCAATGAAATAAAATAATAATAAATATGCTTCTTAGCAGATTTCTTAGCTTAACATAACAGACCTAAATTTGGGGGAACTAATGGGATAACTGGGGTTGCAACAAAAGTGCAACAAATTGCTAAAAACACAATGAAATAAAATAATAATAATAATAATAATAATAATAATAATAATAATAATAATAATAATAATAATAATAAATAATATATCCTTCTTAGCAGACTTCTTAGCTTAACATCCCAGGGAACTAATGGGATAACTGGGGATGTTGTTTGCTCCTGACAAGAGTCTCAAAGTCTGGGGTGATGGTAGACAAAGCAACTCTGAGGTCATGCTCAATGTCCAATCTGTTCCTCCGCTTTGTCTTCAGCTGGACCAGAACTGAGAAGCCACTTTCACAATGATAGGTAGTGAAAAAAAAATGTTAAAAAGAAAAAAAAATTAACTTTTTTTTATTTTTTTTCACACACATCCGCGACCCACTCAAAATGGCCCCGCGACCCACTTTTGGGTCGCGACCCACCAGTTGAGAAACACTGATCTATAGCACCTTTTAAATAGCTTATTGATGGGATCTAATGGAAGTATTTATTTTCTGTTTCTCTCAGGTTGAAAGACATTATTATTACCCTGCATCACAAACAGCAGACTGAGAAACAGAGAAGAGAGGGGCGGAGTCAAGAGGAGGAGAAGAGGAGCAGAGAGGAGGAGGAGAAGAGCAGAGAGGAGGATGAGAGGAATAGAAGTGGAGGAGAGGAAGGCGAGAGAAAGAGACAGAGCGAGAGAGAGTCAGAGGGAGAGAGAGAGATGAGGTTGGAGAAGAACGGGAGGGGGGGAAGGATGGGAGGAGAGGGAGAAGGAGTGGAGGAGTTGAGATGGAGGCTTCACCAGGTGGAGAGAGACAAGCTGGAGCTGACGTCTTTACACAACCAGGAAGTAAGATATTACTACTTATAACACATGCCAACACTTCATATGTCATATCCTGTTTAGAGTAGCAGAGATAAGCTCATATACTGACTGTTTAACCTGAGTATGATATCTGAGATAAACTCATATCCTGACAGTTTAACCTGAATACTATCTGATTTATACTCATGTCCTGACTTAAACCTGAATATGATGCTGATATACTGATATTATCTGAGATAAACTCATATCCGGACTGTTAAACCTGAATATGAGGCTATTATTTGAGATACCGAAGCATTTAAAGTTTTAAACACCTCATCCTGTTTACTATTAGCTTCGCTTTACACACGTATATGGACACATTCATGATCAGAATATGAAGATTCTTATCTTGAATAAGACCTTTACCCAGGTTATGGACTAGTATCTGGACTACTACTGTGTATTGTAAACCCGTTCCTTGTGTGTTTACCTGTGCAGGTGTCCTGTCTCCAGTCCCAGCTGGCTCGGCTGAGATCTGACGTAGAGAGAGGAGAGGCCCAGAGACAGACTCTAGAGTACCAGCTGGCTGTATCTAGGAGAGAGTGTGATGGAGTCTCTGCTTTAAATGAGCACAACCACAAACTCACTGGTAGGTGTATAGGTGTTTATACTGAGGTTGTTCTAGTAGTAGTAGTAGTAGTGGTAGTGGTGGTGGTGGTGGTGGTGGTGGTGGTGGTGGTGGTGGTGGTGGTGGTGGTATTAGTAGTATTAGTGGTGGTGGTAGTGGTAGTAGTAGTGGTAGTAGTGGTGGTACTGTGGTAGTGGTTGTAATAATAGTAGTAGTAGTGGTGGTAGTAGTAGTAGTGGTAGTGGTGGTAATAGTAGTAGTGGTAGTAGTAGTGGTGGTAGTGGTATTAGTAGTATTGCTTACATTTAGTCATTTAGCTGACGCTTTTATCCAAAGCGACTTACAAGTTCTGTACAACAAGTCATCACTGCTGCGGTCAGGCAAGCGATACAGGAGTCTCATGGCAAGCACAGAAAGACTCAGAAGAAGCTTCTATCCCCAGGCCATCAGGATGCTCAACGAACAATAACACTATGTAACAACCATCAAATGCACTCACAGCACACACATCCACACGCACACTCACTTTAAACATACAACTCACTGCAGCACCCACTTTAACCACTTTAGTACACTTTATATTTATCGGTAAAGAATTTGCACTACAACCCATATACCTCATTACACCTTACTGTAAATTATATTGTACCTAAATTGTACCTCATCCCACTTCTGCTTTGCACTGTATAGTATATTGTATGGTAACTCAGTTACTTCTACTCTACATAGAGCATTGTATATATGTATACTGAAATTTTTTGTCTACGTACTTGACTTCTATTTTATACTTGCTATACTTATTTTATTATCTATTTTTGCCTAGCACAGTCTCTGGAGCGAAACAGAAAGAAGCATTTTGTATAAAAGTATTCTGTACTTCTGTATGACAACTAATAAAGAAACTTGAAGGGCACGCACAATTCTTATCAGCTGAGTAACAATGTTCATCAAAGTGTTGAGTGCTACAGTGTAGGTTAGTTTATTAGGACTAGTAAAGTTAGTTAGGGTTAGATTTTTTATTTGATTTTTTAATTTCAGATAATGGTTGAAGAAGTGCGTCTTTAGTCGACAGCGAAAGATTGGACGGGTTTCGGCTGTCCTAACTGGGGTGGGTAGTTCATTCCACCATTGTGGGGCAGGACTGAGAATAGGCAGGTTCTCCTTGATGACCCTCCCGGAGCTCGGATAGGAGTGGGTCTGAGACGGCCAGTGGATGCAGAGCGTAGGGGTCTTGAGGGTGTGCAGTTAGAGACCATTGATCGGAGGTAGGCGAGAGCGGTTCCCTTTGCTGCACGGTATGCCAGGTCGGTATTAGTGGTGGTAGTGGTGGTAATAGTAGTAGTAGTAGTAGTAGTAGTGGTGGTAGTGGTCAAGTGGTAGTGGTGGTAATAGTAGTAGTAGTAGTAGTGGTAGTCAAGTCAAGTCAAGTCAAGAGTTTTAATTGTCACGGCATACAGGTATACAATGAAATGCGGGTGGTCTTGCCCGCAACGATGTGCAATACAGTGGTACATATAATAGAATCAAAAGAAGAAAACAACGTTGTGCAGTAACAGGTAACGGGTAACATGGAGTGACATCTCGGTATCTGTACATAGTTATTTACAGAGCATATGGGACATGCTAGTTAGCTTTGGTAGTGCAATACACTGTTCCTGTTATTCTAATTTAAAGTGTCCTTTCCTTTGGCCATAAGTGTGTGCGACATGAGTGTGTGCCCGCTCATGTTAAAGTGTTAAGTGGCTGCTCGTGTGTGAGCGTGCACAGTGTGCGTGTCATGTGTGTGTTCATGTGTGCTTGTGTGTGGACAGTTCAATGTTAAGTGGCTGCTTGTGTGTGAGCGTGCACAGTGTGCGTGTCATGTGTGTGTTCATGTGTGCTTGTGTGTGGACAGTTCAATGTTCTGAGCACTCAATGTTTATTGTTCATGGCTCTGATGGCCTGGGGGAAGAAGCTGAGCCTAAGCCGCTCTGTCCTAGTAGCTGGGGTTCGCAGGCGTCTGCCTGACCTCAGCAGCTGAAACAGGCTGTTATTGGGGTGGTGAGGGTCTTTCATTATCCTGCAGGCTCTGGATTTGCAGAGTAGTGGTGGTAGGAGTAGTAGTGATAGTGGTGGTAATAGTAGTAGTGGTAGTAGTTTAAGTTTAAGTTTATTTGGATCCCCATTAGCCACAGCAGTGCTGGGGCTATTCTTCCTGGGGTCCATAACACGTAAAATACAGTTACAGACTTATACACTCACAACATTCACATGTCATACAGACAATTAAAACAACAATAAAAACCCTAATCAAATTCATAATACAATACAACAATATATACGCCTTATGAATTAGTAGTAGTGGTGGTAATAGTAGTAGTAGTGGTGGTAATAGTAGTGGTAGTGGTGGTAATAGTAGTAGTAGTTCAAATTTCAAGTTTCTTTATTAGTTGTCATACAGAAGTACAGAATACTTTTATACAAAATGCTTCTTTCTGTTACGCTCCAGAGACTGTGCTAGACAAAAGGATAAGTATAAAATAAAATAAGTATAGCAAGTATAAAATAGAAGTCACGTACGTAGACACAATTGTTCAGTATGTACATATGTACAATGTTCAATGCAGAGTAGAAGTAACTGAGTTACCATACAATATGCTATACAATATACTAATTACAATATACTATATAGTGCAAAGCAGAAATGGGATGAGGTACAATTTAGGTACAATTTACAGTAAGGTGTACTGAGGTATGGGTTGTAGTGCAAATTCTTTGCCAATAAATATAAAGTGTGTTTAGGTGTTCTAAAGTGTGTAGAGTGGGTGCTGCAGTGAGTTGTTTGTTTAAAGTGAGTGTGTGCGTGTGGATGTGTCTGCTGCGAGTGCTTTTGATGGTTGTTGCATAGTGTTATTGTTCGTTGAGCAACCTGATGGTCTGAGTCTTTCTGTGCTTGCCATGAGACTCCGGTATCGCTTGCCTGACCGCAGCAGTTCAAAGAGGCAGTTGTTTGGGTGGCTGGAGTCTTTGATAATTCTCTTAGCCTTACCCATGCACTGCTTGTTGTAAATGTTCTGGAGAGTGGGAAGCCCCCCTCCAATTGTGTGTTCGGCTGAACGGGCCACTCTCTGTAGTCTGCTGCGGTCTTGTGCGGTGCTATTCCCAAACCAGGAGGTGATATTGCCAGTCAGGATGCTCTCTATTGTGCATGAGTAGAAGTTCTTAAGGATCTTCTGACTGACTTGGAACTTTCTTAGGCGCCTGAGGAAGTAGAGGCGTAATAGCAGTAGTAGTGGTGGTAGTAGTAGTAGTGGTAGTGGTGGTGGTAGTAGTAGTAGTGGTAGTGGTGGTAGTAGTGGTAGTGGTGGTAGTAGTAGTGGTGGTAGTGGCGGTAGTAGTAGTCATCGTTGTCGTCAGGGGCATGATTTGAAGATACCATTATGCTTTTTATATCCCCCCCCACCTTTGTGTATGTTATATACTGTAGCTGGAGGTGCATGTAGAACGATGGTTAACTATAATAACCTGTGTGTGTGTGTGTGTGTGTGTGTGTGTGTGTGTGCGCTCGTGCTCCCAGTGCGCTCAGCGGAGCTCCAACAGATGGCCTCTGACCTCCAGAAAGCTCTGGACATCATACGCCAGTCCAGGGAGGAGGACCAGCATGCACTGCAACAGGAAGTAGAAGAGAGAGACAGGATATTGCTGTGTTCCACTACAGAGAACCACAGGCTGACTGCTGAGAACGAACACCAGCATCATCTACTGCAGGTAGGCCACACACACGCACACACACACGCACACACACACACACACACACACACACACACACACACACACACACACACACACACACACACACACCGATAAAGATAGACATACTGTATTGTCAGACGCATGTTTTATGATGGAGTTTCGGTAAAGTACACGTAAAACAGACGTTAGCTTTGGTTTAGAGGTACCCCATTTCTCACTTCGAGTCCAAAAGTGTCTTGAATCAGAACAGGATCATACATATAACATTAGGTAGCCCTCATGCGTCTTCTTCATCTGCTTGGGCCAGACTATAGACTGAGTCGAATAGGTTTCCTCATTGGTCGGTTTGATTATAGTCCAACATAGTCCATAGTCTGGTGGAAACACACCTTATCGTCCATAATCATCATCCATATAATCTGTAGGCGCCGTAATGGAGGTCTCAGTTTTCTCATTCAGTATTATATTTATGTTGTATTATTAGTTGTACTGTCACTTTAGGCGGTGGGCGTGCTCACGGGGGTGTGGCGCTAATGGGAGTGTTTTTATGGAGTTTCATTCATCTTTTGACGTTGTTGACAGTTCACGGAGGTTGACAGTTCACGGAGAGAGGGGGTGAGAGTTCGGAGAGCATCATTTCTTTTGACCGCAAATCGCAATATTGAAGAACGCAACCACACGCAATATAGTTCTAAGAACGTGAGCGTGTGTTTGTCCATTGGGGACCGGTTGTGCCACACGCAATATTGAAAGCACACAAGCACGCAAGAAGGCATCAGTATCAGTATATTAGTGTATGTAAATAAGGGTATTTTGTTTGTTTCATGAAGCGAAAGAATAAAAGCCTCAAAAGTATTTCCTGGATGTGGAACGGAGTTATTTCACGATGCACGTCAACTGTTTGAGCTCCTCTACTCAGCCCCTCGGCACTACCTGTCTATGACAGTCTACTGCCGCAACATAGTCAAAAGAAACTAAGCAAGCAAATAAAAGCGTTGATAAAAGGAAACAAACTATATTGACATTACGGATTCCTTGAGTCGCTTCGGGGCGCTGATCTTGAGGGCATCATTGGGACGCTTGGATCATCGCTGCATTGTGTCTTTTTCATAATATCCAATAGTCGAATGTGTCCTGCTCAGTGCTGCTCGCAAAGAGTCCCCAGTTGTTTGGGGGATGTGGGGCTGGCACTAATGGCCCATGCATGTTCATAAGGTAGGCGATACTGCCACCTGGTGAGATTCGATCATCATTGCAATTCCAACATAGGTAGCTGTACCGGAGTAACTCAGACGGCTACGGCCGAGTGTAGAACGGGGATCAAAGGAAAAATATCAAAGGATCTAAAAACGAGATATTATGTTTTTGGCGCTCAAGCGTTGGCGGTGAAACACAACATATTACATGTTTGGCTGTCAATGAGTTAATAGATAACATTCAGCCACTAGATGTCGCACTAGAGCACCACCATGTCATTTATCCAATCAGATGCATTCCACTTGGGGAAATGGGAATCAGGGAGGGGATACATGCTTGCAACATGTAAACAACATTCATTTTGGACCCGCCAACATTTTTTTAAGGATAAATTCATTCATCAATAATTTCTTTGAAATTAGGGTTGAAAAGTTATACTTTTATTCCGCACCTTTCTAGTGTAGTGGTTCGATTCCCTTGGGGACCGGGTTGCGTGTGTGTGTGTGTGTGTGTACCAGTGTGTCACCCATCTTACATTACAAACAAATGTATGTTGTGCAACATGTCAGAACTTTGAGGTTTGAGCTATTAACACTATGCCGTCCGAGAACGAGTATATACGTGTTTCGAAAAAGAGCGTTGTGGACCAGAGCCACGAGTATATACGTGACGAGTTGTTATCGTTTTATTCCATATTTGTAACGCTTATTAGGTACCCGATCCACTACCAGCATCTTTTCAGATATTTGATTTTCGAAACATGCAGTACCGGCCAAACCCGCTTAGGGGCGCCATCGCTCCACTGCAGTATCATGTGAATTTAAAAAAAATAAAAAAGTACAGTTCTGTGGGCAGATCATAGTTCCTTGATCCCAGCCGAACATCCTCCATCTTGGATCAGCTTGGCGAGCGGTTTTTTCAGCGTGGAATAATGGGATTTATGATTAGCCAATGTGCATATCGATCTACCAGAATCCGATGACTGGTGAGGAAATGCTGCCGGCGATCACATGGCCTGACGGTAGGATAATATTACCCCAAATTACAGCTGGATTGGACATTGTTTTATAACGTAACGTGATCGGTCAATGAAAATGCTATATTGAACGCACACTGTATTGCGGATCAATAATGGTAATCGGCGTTCCCCGCCGCCCCCATTTCATTCATAGATGCTCTGTAATAGTCCGGATGATACGCAGTTTGTTTTATTTCATTCGTATATATACAGCAGAAATGGCGTTTGATATAACGGCGCCAACGTTTAGCCTATTATCTAGCTTCCTGCAGAAAAGCCTAGACGAAAAGTGCGTTATACCTTATATTCACGACATACCGATGGATTTTTATTTTCTTTAAGCCATTATGAAGGCACGGTTTATGCACTCAAGTGACAATGAGAATGGACAGATAGCAATACTATAAATGATATATAAAGCTCTTAGAAAGTACATCGGTTTGTTTACTTTTTGCTGTCCTCTGAGGCCTAAATCGCCGGGCCGCGCCGGTCGTCATAGTGTTAAAGACACATAAAAAGAAGCAGGGAAGCTGGACCAGCACTCTCAGGTTCAAGTATTTAATAGCAGCCTGAAGTGGAAACAAACATGTTTCGGAATTCTTATTCCTTCGTCAGTGTTATGGCTAGCAATGAAATTACAGTCAAGATGGTGATTATATACACCTGGTGGTTAATGGCTTGGCAGGAAATAGCATCACGGCGCAGGTGTGCCTGAGTCTATTGGTCCTCAATGACCAAAGGAAAGACCTATCAAAATAGTCTATTCGTAAATACACAGATTATACATATATAAAACATATATCAAACAAAAACATAAATACATTACATTACCAGAAACTTGATATGTAACATGCCCGTAGTTTCTAGTGCTAATTGAGCCCCTTTACTTATTTAAATATTCTCTAATGAGAATCATAGGAAAAACATACCTCATGCTTGAAAACAACCACATGAATTAAATCAAAATAATAATATTATAGGTAAAAGGTACTTAAAGGAAACAGGTTAAAACGTTCTCTTCATTCATTCCTCTAGGTTCTATGCAATTAAACAGGTGGATATAATAACATTCCCGTTGTAATAGTAACTTGTGTCTGTCTCCCCCTCTCGCGGGCCTGTGGACTAACTCAAGTCCCATGTATCTGAGGTTGTTAACGGTATGTTTACACCTGGAAAAGTGTCTAGCTACTGACTACTTGATATCTGAATTTCTCACAGAACACTTGTGTTCACTGATTCTTGTTTTAAAGGCTCTGGTTGTTTTCCCCACATAAGAAAAATTACACGGACATTTTAGCAGATACACCAGATTTGATGAATTACACGTAATACGCCCTTTAACAGGTATACTTTTGCCCGTTTCCGGGTGTGTGTAAAATGTATCTTTGATCATGCCTTGACACTGTACACAGGCCTGACAAGGAAAATTTCCATCTGGGATATTCAACATGAAATGTGTAGGTTTCCTTAAGGGCAAGTCAGTTTTGACTAAAAGGTTAGACGGATTCGCTTGTCTCTTATAAAAATAATTAGGCGAATGTTGAAATGCTGTCCCTATTAGTGGATCAGACTGTAGAATATGCCAATATTTATTAGGGATGCCCCGATCGATCGGCCACCGATCGTTATCGGCCGATAATCAGTATAAATATGCGATCAGGGAATTCCGATAATTAGTCATATTCGCCGATCGCGGAAACTGATCAAGTGGATATCTCACTCGCTTGTCTCAGACGCACAGGACCTGCAAACTGCTCCTCCTCCCTAGCCCCGCCCGTACCCGTGTAGAGTTTGTAAACACAGAGGAGGCGGACCTCCTCTGCTGAGTCTAGATAGTGCATTCGACCTGAGCTAACGTTAGCTACCTAGCTATCGTTACTGTTTAAACAAAATTACCCAGTCAACTATTCACTTTTAGTAGGCATTGTCTAACGGTATTTAGCCGGCTAGCTACCGATAGCTCCGGATATCAACAAATGCCCCAGGAAGTCTAGTTGTCCATGTTGATATCTCCGTTAGCTTGCGTTAGTTCACAGTTCAAAACGAAATGTCCGATTGAACTAAATAGTTGTCTTAACGTCATCTAGCCGGCTAGCAGTAGCTACAGATAGCTCCTGATATCAATGTCTTATAACATTGATTGAATGCGTATTCGAGCTGAGGGCTTGCTGAATGTGAAATGACCAAAGCATAACGTTACCAATAGGGTCCCGCTGCAGCGCCGGAGAATCCTTTTTGGAGCTGGAGGCTACTAGAGTACACACAGACAGTGGAGCTGTTTGCAGATAGCGAGCATTTTGACTTGTTGCGTGGTGGCGATGTCTCGCAGATAATACAAGTACAAGTCTAATTATATAATATATATATTTTATAAAAAAAAAAAAAAACTTTTTATATAAAATAATTTTTAATTTCTTTTTAATCAAAAACGATCGGTATCGGATCGGTATTGGCCGATATGGCTCACGACGATCGGTGATCGGTATCGGTGGCAAAAAACGTGATCGGGGCATCCCTAATATTTATTGACAATGCTCCGTATGCCTCTCGTGATGGGGCTAAAAGTGGACACAAAAGATACTTTGTCTGTGTTTTCTTTTTTCTTTTTGGGGGTAAACAGCGTGGCCCTATCGATCAGATTGGTTTTGTTCAGGGCTTTACGTGTCAAATCGACACTATAGCCTCTTTCATGGAAACTGCCACGGAGAACCTCTGCTTGTGCAATAAATCTATCTTCCGTGTCACAAATTCTCCTATAACGGAGGATTTGGCTGAAAGGTAGACTATTCTTCAAGGCTGGGGTGTGGTAACTGGAATAATGTAAGAACGAGTTACGGTCTGTCTCCTTTTTGAAGACCTGTATGTAATGAGATACCATTTCTCTACAGGTGTTCAGGTACTCAAGGAAGGCATAAAGATCAGACGATGAACCAGACCAAATAAAAAACATATCATCAATATATCTCATATAGGATTTGACTAATTTCTCAAACGGGTTATCTTTTGTGTCCACTTTTAGCCCCATCACGAGGGGCATACGGAGCATTGTCAATAAATATTGGCATATTCTACAGTCTGATCCACTAATAGGGACAGCATTTCAACATTCGCCTAATTATTTTTACAAGAGACAAGCAAATCTGTCTAACCTTTTAGTCAAAACTGACTTGCCCTTAAGGAAACCTACACATTTCATGTCGAATATCCCAGATTGAAATTTTCCTTGTCAGGCCTGTGTACAGTGTCAAGGCATGATCAAAGAAAAATTTTACACACACCCGAAAACAGGCAAAAGTATACCTGTTAAAGGGCGTATTACGTGTAATTCATCAAATCTGGTGTATCTGCTAAAATGTCTGTGTAATTTTTCTTATGTGGGGAAAACAACCAGAGCCTTTAAAACAAGAATCAGTGAACACAAGTGTTCTGTGAGAAATTCAGATATCAAGTCGTCAGTAGCTAGACACTTTTCCAGGTGTAAACATACCGTTAACGACCTCAGATACATGGGACTTGAGTTAGTCCACAGGCCCGCGAGAGGGAGAGACAGACACAAGTTACTATTACAACGGGAATGTTATTATATCCACCTGTTTAATTGCATAGAACCTAGAGGAATGAATGAAGAGAACGTTTTAACCCGTTTCCTTTAAGTACCTTTTACCTATAATATTATTATTTTGGTTTAATTCATGTGGTTGTTTTCAAGCATGAGGTATGTTTTTCCTATGATTCTCATTAGAGAATATTTAAATAAGTAAAGGGGCTCAATTAGCCCTAGAAACTATGGGCATGTTACTTATCAAGTTTCTGGTAATGTAATGTATTTATGTTTTATATATGTATAATCTGTGTATTTACGAATAGACTATTTTGATAGGTCTTTCCTTTGGTCATTGAGGACCAATAGACTCAGGCACACCTGCGCTGTGATGCTATTTCCTGCCAAGCCATTAACCACCAGGTGTATATAATCACCATCTTGACTGTAATTTCATTGCTAGCCATAACACTGACGAAGGAATAAGAATTCCGAAACAAGTTTGTTTCCACTTCAGGCTGCTATTAAATACTTGAACCTGAGAGTGCTGGTCCAGCTTCCCTGCTTCTTTTTATATATCACTTTACGGGATTTCAGCACCCAGTGTCGGATTTGTGAGCGCGGTCTAACTTGACAGCTATTACTTTGATTGCCACTCACGAGTTTTCTCGGATTTTTTTTTTTTTTAGCGATCTGAAATCATATTGCATCACACAAGCCTACCCTAGCCTGCCCAAGAGCCGCCGGCGATCAGATGTGGAAAAAAGCGCCCCCTATCGTCTCCCAGATTACATCAGGGATTTTGGAATGGACTCAATGAAAATGGATGGGGAAAAAAATCCTGTACTCCACATTTTCCAGTCCACTGATGCAGCCGGGGATACCAGAGTTCATTATGGATCCTCTGAGCGCCGCGTATCAGAGTTCTACTGTATACACGTTAGATCTATACACTTATCGATTTTTTCGAATGGTGATCAGGAATTGGAATATACCAGTTGGATACCATCTGATGTCAGGTAAGGAATCTATGTTATCAGTGTTAGGATAATCCGACTCGTTTTGATGAAGATATAAGCTGTTTTGTGAAATGTGCTCTATCGGTTTCACTGTAAAATCTATGAGGAAATGAAAACGGCTATCAGCGCGCGGCTCGAATGGGCGTGCGTGTACGTATAATATTGATCATCTAGCGTTTATTTGAAAACGATTCATAAATAGGCAGACAAATATCAACGTTCTGGAATATTCCAGTAAAAGACGATTATCACAGAATGGCCCAGAATGGGCTGTTTTTTTACCTCAAAACGGGTGCTTTTCAAAATGCTCTCAAACGGGAATGAAGTGATAAAAAACCAATCTGCCTTGACAGCACTGACTGGAAAATGATTCTTTGATAAGCGACGGGCAGATTAGACACATAGCCATAATTTAAAACATAGATTAGGCGATATTAACGTTAACATTGAAGTGGATGGTGGCATTCAAGCACTAAGTCGTGCGCCCCCTGGTGGCACTGAAAGTGTTAAAGACACACCATCATTTAGTTTGTAACGGATTTAAAACTGATACATGAGTCACACTATTTTCAGAATAAAATTCCATTGAGCAAATCATTTCAATGAAAATAATGAATACAGTAGTTCAAATATTGAGAATGTAAAAATAATAACTAGTGCTTCTGAGAGAGAGAGATTGTGAAACAGAACAAACTCAGTTCATTGTGTGTTGTCTGTGTAAAGCAGTAAATATTACCAGCTGTGTCTACCTGCTACACTCTTCTTCTCCCCCCTCCCTCTTTGTGTGTGTGTGTGTGTGTGTGTGTGTGTGTGTGTGTGTGTGTGTGTGTGTGTGTGTGTGTGTGTGTGTGTGTGTGTGTGTGTGTGTGTGTGTGTGTGTGTGTGTGTGTGTGTGTGTGTGTGTGTGTGTGTGTGTGTGTGTGTGTGTGTGTGTGTGTGTGTGTGTGTGTGTGTGTGTGACACGTGTGCTGCTATCTGTACCCATGAGCTGTGTGTTGATTGTCAGGTTCATCATCCTATGTCTGTGTGTAACTTTGGTTGCCATTGCCAATTTGGGCACGAATGTAACAGAATAACCCACAATGTCCAAGTGCACTGATAATATTTGTGTCCTGTGGACATAAATAAATATTCTAAATGTGTGTTTGTGTGTGTAGGAGCAGGAGGAGGCACTGGAGGGGTTGAAGAAGAGGTTGACGGAGGTGGGGATGGAGAGAGAGAGGTATGCGGAGGCCGTCAGACAACAAGCCGGCAATCTGAAATACCTCATGAAGAAAGAAGAGAGAGCTAGGAAACAACTTGAGGTGAGAGAGAGAGAGAGAGGGAGGGAGGGAGGGAGGGAGACATAGTCAAGTCAAGTCAAGAGTTTTATTTGTCACGGCATACGGATATACAATGAAATGCGGGTGGTCTTGCCTGCAACGATGTGCAATTGGTACAACATATAATAGAATCCAATAAAAAAATTTGTGCAATAAAATTGTGCAATAACAGGTAGCAGGTAACAATACATTTGTGCAATAACGGGTAACAGTTAACAGTTAACAGTAGTAGTAATAGTAGTGCAATACACTGTTACTGTTGCTAATACTAATTTAAAGTGGCCTTTCCTTTTGGCAATAAGTGGGGTGCGTGCGGCCTGAGTGTGTGCCCGCTCATGCTAAAGTGTTACAGTGGTACTCAATGTTCATTGTTCATGGCTCTGATGGCCTGGGGGAAGAAGCTGAGCCTAAGCCTCTCTGTCCTAGTAGCTGGGGTTCGCAGGCGTCTGCCTGACCTCAGCAGCTGGAACAGGCTGTTATTGGGGTGGTGAGGGTCTTTCATTATCCTGCAGGCTCTGGATTTGCACCTCTTGTTGTATAGAACCTGCAGGGGAGTTCTATACAACATACATAGACTCCCCTGACTAACATAGAGTGTTAGTCAGGGGAGTGCCATGGTTTCTCCATAGAGCTCCATTATACTTTTAGTCAGGGGAGTGCCATGGTTTCTCCATAGAGCTCCGTTATACTTTTAGTCAGGGGAGTGACATGGTTTCTTCATAGAGCTCCGTTATACTTTTAGTCAGGGGAGTGCCATGGTTTTGTTAAAGGAAAACTCCAACATTTTGGGAAATTCGCTTATTTAACATCTTCCCTGGAGTTAGACAAGAAGATGCATACCTTTTTTGTCTCTCTGCATGCATTAGGCTTAGGGAACGCCCGCACCGTTAGCGTAGCTTAGCTTCATCACTGGAAGTGGGGCAGTCCTTTACCCTGAAGTTCCCTACAGTCACGAAATACACTCAAAATACAACTCCTAAACGTTCCTGTAAATATGTTGTGACCTGTGTATTTACCACATGGAGAAATAAAAAATAATTGAATTCGACATTTACGTTTTCTAAGCAAATATACTCAGATTTCTTTTTTGCCGAACCACTCCTCTCTGGGCTCAGTGATTTCATGCAACGCATTGCTACTTTCTAACGTGACGCCAGTGTTTGTTTACATTTTCATTTCATTCAAAGGATCCGATTGATTGATTGAAAACTTTATTAACAGATTGCAGAATGGGTACAATACAGTACAGCTCAATACACACAATTGTTAAGGGGATGCAGACCAGAGAGAGACTTTCGTCTTGTTTACATCAGGGTCCCCCATTTTCAATTCATCAGGACATATATGACATACATGACATACAGATATACAGTACTGCTACAGCTATACATTTATGACAACAACATTGTGATACAAAAAGAGTCCAGAAAAGAGTATATACATTTGACGTAAAAACTGTACATTGGGGAGGTTGGGTAGGTGGGGGGGGGGCTGTACATTGGAGGTGGTTCGGTGGGTGGGGTGGGGGGGGGGGGAACACTGTACAACTGTACAAGCAAAACTGTACATTGGAATATTGACAACCATACTTGGTCATTTACTGTACATTGGAGGGGGTTGGGTTAGGACATTTACATGGGCCAGTTTCGAATTGCAGTCTCCCGTAGGTGTTCTTTGAGAGTGTTTTTGAAAGTGGGTAGTGATTCACATTCCTTTACAGCTTTGGGTAGGGCGTTCCACATTGATGTGGCATAATTGCGAAACGTGTTTAGTCCCTTGTTTGAGCCGAATCTGGGTTTAACATGATTTGTGGAGCTCCCTCTGGTGTTGTGATCGTGGTATTCACTGACCTTTGGGAAGTATTTTGACATGTACATGGGTACCTTGGTCGTGTAGTGTATCTTGTAGACCAGGCCCATTGCAAGTTGCTGTACTCTGTCGTCTACTCTCTAAGCCATCCTAGGTTGTCAAAGTAGGCAGGGGTGAGGTGGGTTCTAGGAGTAAGGTCAAGCAGTAGTCTGACCAGTTTGTTTTGAGATGTTTGTAATTTAGTTTTTAGCGCCTTTGAGGTGCTTTGGTACCATGAGGTGCAAGCATAGTCGTAGTACCCTTGTATGAGTGCTCCTGCCAGAGTCCTCAGGGTGTTCTTGTTTACCAGAGAGGAGATCCGGTACAAGAATCTAGTTCGTTGGTTGACTTTTTTTATTACATTGGATGCCATTTTGTCACAGGAAAGATTAGCCTCTAGGATGGAGCCCAGGTAGGTAATTTCATCTTTCCTTGTGACAATATTGTCACCCACTGTAACTGAGAAGCCGTCGGTCTTGCTGAGTTTGTTATTTGAACCGAAGAGAATGGACTCTGTTTTGCCCATGTGTAATGACAGTTTATCAGCGAGCCATATGCAGATTTTGCCTAGTTCCGAGCTGAGGTTTTTTTTCAACCTGTAACTTGTTCTTGTCAGAGACCAGCAGGGCTGAGTCGTCTGCGAACAAGAACAAGTTGCAGTCACAAGCTGACATGTAATTTGCATAAATTAGGAACAGTAGCGGTCCTAGTATGCTTCCTTGTGGAACGCCACAGCATAAATTAGGAACAGTAGCGGTCCTAGTATGCTTCCTTGTGGAACGCCACAGCTCACTGTGAGGGGGGGGGATAGGGTACCGTTTACCTCCACCATCTGTTCTCTCCCCTCTAGGTAGGATTGCATCCATCTCACTGATTGCTTTTAGCTTGTCAATCAGAATGGAGTGATTGACTGTGTCGAAGGCTTTTTGTAGGTCCAGCATGACCATGCCGCAGTATTTGCCCGCGTCCACCTCTTGTTTGATGTGGTCGTTCAAATAGAGAAGGCATGTGTCAGTGGAGTGGGATGTTCTGAAGCCAGATTGGAATTCGTAGATTAGATATTTTTCCGCTAGGTACTTTTCAATCTGTTCGTAGACTATTTTTTCCATGACTTTCGAGATGGAGGTAAGAATAGAAACAGGGCGGTAGTTGCCTGGGTCTAATTTACTGCCCTTTTTGTGCAGAGGGGTCACTACTCGCAATTTTGAAGTCCTTGGGGACGTATCCCTGTTTTATGGAGAGGTTTGTGGCCTTGTTAGGTTGGAGGGCGCTCAGTTTTTTGAGTACCTCATCGGTTGTTACCATTTCCAGTTTGAAGTCGTCTTCGCGGACCCCTAGGTTTTTGTAGTAAACTACTATGTGTTCTACCCTAGCTGAGTGGGAGGGTAGTTTGTTTACCAGTGTTGTGGCTATGTTTGTGATTTTTTTTTAAGTAATTGGCTACATCTAGCTTGTCTGTGATGAGTGTGTTGTCCGTCTTTATGTTTATGTTTGAGAATCTGGTTTTAAGTTTTTTACTGCAGCCTAGTTGATTGTTGAGTAATTTCCAAAGTTCACGTGGTTTGTTTTTGTTTTCCTCAGTTTTGTCATTGATGAAGTTCTTTTTTGCCGTTTTGATCATGTAGTTTACGTCGTTTCTTAGTCTGTTTCTTTCCAGTTTAAGTTCAGTCACGTGGGCTTGGAGTTCACTGCTCGTGCTTTTTGTAAGCTTTGACTGACTTTTACGAAACTCAGAGCATTTTTTGTCTCTGGTTTTCATAGCGGCCAATATTTCGGAGTGCATCCACGGCTCAGCGCGATTTTTTACCCTGGTGGTTCTTAGGGGGGCCATGTCGTTTAGTGTTGTTGAAAATTTGGTTTTGAAACCAAGCCATGTTTCTTCTACCAGTGTACCATTGAGCTCATCTGACCAGTCCAGACTCTCCAGTTCAAGGTTAAAGGCCTCGCTAGAGTAAGTTTTTAGGTCTCTAGATGTGACTGTTTTGTGACAGCCGGCCTTATGTTTTAGCTTTTTGCGGGTACAGAATATCATATAATGATCACTTAGCCCGCAAGCTATAACCCCTTTATTGGAGATATTGGACTTGTCAGAGGTCAGGATGAGGTCAATGGTAGTCTGAGTTGATTCACATATACGTGTGGGTTGGGTGATTAGCTGGCTGAGGCCGTGCAGATCACAAAACCTATTGAAGGATTTGAAGACGGGTGCATCTTGTTGTTGCATATCCGTGTTCCAATCCCCAATAAGAATCTTTTCAGCATCCTCAGCTCCAGCTAAGCACCCATCCAGAGTATCATAAAAGCCAGTTTGATCTGGCGGTCTAACTTCTTGTCTTAACTCCAGGGAAGATGTTAAATAAGCTAATTTCCCATGTTGGAGTTTTCCTTTAAACCTGAATGGCTCGTAAATCTTTTATTTTCTACCTACATTTGCACCTAAAATATGTCTGATAAAAATCTTAACAGTAAGTTTGATATGCTAATCTTGGATCTTGAGTCATATTTGATCCGCAACGTCTAGTTTGACAGTTTGATCTGAATTAGATTATATCTGTACAAGATTGTGCCGACTAGAACAGATTTAGCCCTTTCAAATAGAATTTCCACCCATACGGTTTCAATTGTCTCATGATGTAGGTCAGTACGGTTAATGAATTTGGTGTCCTTATGAATGTACATACAAACACCACCTCCATACTTGTTTCTGTCATTACGGACAATTGAATAGTCCTCCAACTCTATTTCAGGGTCTGTTACAGATGAGTCAAGTTTAGTTTCAGTAAAGCATAGTATGTTTACCTTACCGCTAATAAACAGGTTTCTTATTTCATCCAGCTTATGTTTTAGGCTGTTTACGTTCAGGTGAAAAATGTGTAGTCCATTTTTATTTGATGTGATATTGATGTCGTTGAGTTCAAGGTAAAAAAAAATGCTCTGTGTAGTCCGGGTGGGAGATCCTTTGCTCAGGGTCGTAGTCCCGTGACGAGGGGGGCTGTCCGTATTGTTGTCCGTCTGTGTCTGGTGCTGCTGTGGGGGAGGGGGGGGGGCTTTGTTGTTGTCTCCGTGAAGTATGTGTGTTGGTATGTGGGGAGGGGGGGGGGTCCGACTCCTGTGTCTTCTCTGGCGGCAACCCTTTGTCCTGGGCTGGTAAACATAGCCAGCCTGGCTAGTCTGTCAACGTCCCGCCCCGATTTGGGCTCCACTGTTGCGAGCTCCAGTTCTGTCCCTCTCGTCTCTGCCTCTCGTCTGCTCATCTGCAGTGGCCTCGGTATGGGGATGTCGCCGCTTGCTGGTCGGCTGGTGCAACCGCTGGCTGCGTTGACGTTGTCGACGGCCGTCGTCGGCGTCTGTGTGAGGAAAACCGGTCCCGGGTTTTGGTGAATGTCACCCGACATTGATTTTCTATCAAACTGGCCTGTCGGGGGTAGTTTCTTGCGGTCCGGGTTCGATTTTAAAACTCAGAACCGATTGAAGTTTATGGATACCATGCCTTCCTCTTACCTTGACGATTAAAAGCCTCCACAATTTAGAAAACAGTATTCCCATGGCTGATGTTGATATGCTGCTTGCTAACGAAAACCAACAAACACAGAACCGGACACACAAGCGGACAACGAAGCATCTACTATACTTCCGGTCGGGGGTTTCAAAATAAAAGAGCGACGTCTAAAGCACCGGAAATACGTTTATTTTGTACATTATCTAACGTTAAAACGAACCTAAACTAACGTTACAACTAACCTAAAGTTAGTTTAGGTTCGTGTTAACGTTAGATAATGTACAAAATAAACGTATTTCCGGTGCTTTAGACGTTGCTCTTTTATTTTGAAACCCCCGACCGGAAGTATAGTAGATGCTTTGTTTTCTGATTGTGTGTCCGGTTCTGTGTTTGTTGGTTTTCGTTAGCTAGCAGCATATCAACACCAGCCATGGGAATACTGTTTTCTAAATTGTGGAGGCTTTTAATCGTCTAGGTAAGAGGATTTGAAGGCATGGTATCCATAAACTTCAATCGGTTCGGATCCTTTGAATGAAATGAAAATGTAAACAAACACTGGCGTCACGTTAGAAAGTAGCACTGCGTTGCGTGAAATCACTGAGCCCAGAGAGGAGTGGTTCGGCAAAAAATAGTTCAGAGTATATTTGCTTAGAAAACGTAAATGTCTTCAATTATTTTTTATTTCTCCACGTGGTAAATACACAGGTCACAACATGTTTACAGGAAAGTTTTGGAGTTGTATTTGGAGTGTATTTCGGGACTGTAGGGGACTTCAGGGTAAAGGACTGCCCCACTTCCAGTGATGAAGCTAAGCTACGCTAACGGTGCAGGCGTTCCCTAAGCCTAATGCATGCAGAGAGACAAAAAAGGTATGTATCTTCTTGTCTAACTCTAGGGAAGATGTTAAATAAGCTAATTTCCCATGTTGGAGTTTTCCTTTAAACCTGAATGGCTCGTAAATCTTTTATTTTCTACCTACATTTGCACCTAAAATATGTCTGATAAAAATCTTAACAGTAAGTTTGATATGCTAATCTTGGATCTTGAGTCATATTTGATCCGCAACGTCTAGTTTGACAGTTTGATCTGAATTAGATTATATCTGTACAGGCTTGTGCACCACTGCTAGATGTACAATACAAGCAGCTCACTCATTACAGGCACAGAAACAGCCTGTTGAGAACGGGACTGAAACAGAGGTATATGGGCTGCTAGAATGAGAATAGGGCTGAAACAGAGAGGTATATGGGCTGCTAGAATGAGAACAGGACTGAAACAGATAGAATAAGAACAGGGCTGAAACAGGTATATGGGCTGCTAGAATGAGAACAGGGCTGAAACGGAGGTATAGAAGCTGCTAGAATGAGAACAGGGCTGAAACAGGTATAGAGGCTGCTAGAATGAGAACAGGGCTGAAACAGAGGTATAGAGGCTGCTAGAATGAGAACAGGGCTGAAACGGAGGTATAGAAGCTGCTAGAATGAGAACAGAGCTGAAACAGGTATATAGGCTGCTAAAATGAGAACATGGCTGAAACAGAGGTATAGAGGCTGCTAGAATGAGAACAGGGCTGAAACGGGTATATAGGCTGCTAGAATGAGAACAGGGCTGAAACAGAGGTATAGAGGCTGCTAGAATGAGAACAGGGCTGAAACAGAGGTACCGGTATATGGGCTGCTAGAATGGAAACAGGGCTGAAACAGGTATATAGCCTGCTAGAATGAGAACAGGACTGAAACAGAGAGGTATAGGGGCTGCTAGAATGAGAACAGGGCTGAAACAGAGGTATAGAGGCTGCTAGAATGAGAACAGGACTGAAACAGAGGTATAGAGGCGGCTAGAATGGTTCCACTTCCACATATTTGTAATTGTAACCCATTTAATAATAATAATATTTACATTTATATATTTTATTACTGCATATATATATATATATTAGGGCTGTCCCCGACTAAGGATTTGGATGGTCGACTATGATTGGCCAAAATGTGCCTTTAGTCGACTGGTAGACCAAAAAAAAGTATATTTTTTTATTTATTTATTTATTTTTATTTGTATCATTCCATTTGGGATGTGGGGGGTGCTTAATGTCTGAAGGAGTCGACTGAAGGCTTCTTGTACTCTGCAAAAGCATGCAATTGGTCCACTGATGGATACATCTTGAAATGTTGTCTAGTCTAGTGTGTTCATTAGATGGGTGAAATCCTCTTTCAGTGCCTCTGTGCCTGTTTTCGTAGGCAGTTAGCCTCTGGTATGCGTGCCATTAGCGTTAACCACGCTTCTAGGCCTCTTTTCTTTTGGAAAGAATGATTAAAAAAAATATATAATTTCTTTTCTTTTTTTTTGTATTCGACTAAGAGGTTGGCTAGTCGACTACGGCTCCTTTCGACCGATTAGTCGAGTAATCGACTAATAGGGGTCAGCCCTAATATATATATTTATAGGGCAACCAACCTTTTTACACTGCCATACACTGAGGCATCAGGGCATGTATACTTGCCCAGATGCTTGATCTACTCGTTGTACGTTAACTTTTTTTTCACATAGCACTGGTGCTACAGAGGTTGATAGTTTTGTAGCACAGGCCAAAATCTTGTAGCACAAGTATAAAACGTGTTATATTTGTAACAGTCACAAATGTGCCTATTGTATGTGTTATAGTTGCAGTGCCATGTTTGGCTGTCATTTTCATGCTGACAAGTTGACGTCACACATCCAGACACATTACGTGTAAGGAATTATGGGATTTGGTGTTGGATGTATGGACTCTACTAGGGGTGGGAATCACCAGTTTCATCACGATACGATATCGATTCTTTGGACAACGATACGATATTTGCCAATATCTGCCACGATACGATGCAGGTGCCTGCAATCGATATGAGACGATATCATAAGCCCATTTAACACAATCAGTAACATTTAGATCAACTCAAAAAAGGTAACGGAAATATAATTTGAAAAAAAATTATTTAGCTCTTCCAGACATTTAAATGAAAAAACAATCTATTGTTTTTAATACAAATAGACCTCCTGTTCACTGTAAAGTGCCACGTTTTGATATATTGAGCTTTAAACTTCAAGTAAATTTTTTTGGAACTCACAACACGCAACCTAAAACCCCTTCCGTAACGTAATGTTAATTTCGGGCGATGTGGGCATAAAGGAATGGCGACGATGCAAAGCATGTTAGATGCATTTGACCCGTTGTGAGAAAAAAAAACACCACAGACTTATTTCGGGTCGCAAAATAGGCGCACTGCTGTGTAGCCCTGCTCTGCTTAATGCCAGCAGACAGCACGGACTGGGTGGATATGACTCGCCGAGTTGCCACGGGATTTTCAAAATAAGAGTATCGATATGAACCGAACGTTGCTAGCTGCTGGAGCCATAGTTATTATGGCTGGAGCTGCGCTTAGGGCGGAAATGAGACCCGCCACAGGATTTTCAAAATAAGAGTATCTATATGAACTATTTTGTTACCCGCCAGGTGGCGGGCAGACCTCTCATTGTTACTCGCCAAACCTTAAATCTGCTCGCCATTGGCGCTTGGCGGGTACTTATTTTGTTCCCTGTGTGGTATTGAATCTTGGTTGGTGTGTGTGACCTCAGTGCTCAAGTCCTGTTTGGTGTGTGAGATCTCACTATTTGAATCCTGGCCGGTCTGGGCGATCTCCGTGCTTGCATCTCGGATGGTCCGGTTGACCTCGTGCCCGAGTCCTGGTTGGTCTGGGTGTATCCAGCGTCTCTTTGTCCTTCTTTTGGGGGGCATTTGTTTTATTTCTTTTGAATTAGCCTCCATGCTCCCCTGGATATTCTCTATTGCATCGGTCTGCGTGTTGGTTTGCATGTTAGCATCGTTAGCGCTCTGTATTGCTTCTAGCCCGATCCGAATGCTAGCTTGCATATTCATCGTGTTAGCTTCCATGTTAGCTTGTAGCTTCGTATCCAGCCAGGCCTCGCTGTTGTCTAATGTTATGTTAGCTTGTTTTACCTGTTGCGTCATCCCCTCGTGTTGTACCTTTCCCTTCGTTTTATTTTCTTTGTCAGGGGTCATTCTTCTCTCACTTCTCGAGTTTTGGAGTTTCGGTATCTGTTTAAAAATAAAAAATAAATATATATTTTTTACATTTATTTAACCTTTATTTACCCAGGCAAGCAAGTAAGAACAAATTCTGATTTTATTTATTGTCAAAAGTATGCATAATGTTGCGTTAATTCCACGACAAGAGATATATGTAATGTTAATTATCTGAAATTATTCCGTTTTTTGGGGGGGGGAAACCCTGCATATATCGGTATCTGTTGATATCGGTATCGGAAATTAAGAGTTGGACAATATCGGTATATCGGTATCGGTAAAAAAGCCAATATCGAACATCTCTAGTTGAAATCACTACTCTCGCAAGGTTGCCCCCAAATATTATTTTCCACTCGCACAGGCTATATTTAGGCTCAATACGCGATGTCCTCGTCGCACTGTATAGCCCTGTATAGGGGCTTCTAGAATGAGAACAGGACTGAAACAGAGAGGTATAGGGGCTGCTAGAATGGGAACAGGACTGAAACAGAGGGGTATAGCTGCTAGAATGAGAACAGTTCTGAAACAGAGAGGTATAGGGGCTGCTAGAATGAGAACAGGACTGAAACAGAGAGGTATAGGGGATGCTAGAATGAGAACAGGACTGAAACAGAGAGGTATAGAGGCTGCTAGAATGAGAACAGGACTGAAACAGAGAGGTATAGGGGCTGCTAGAATGAGAACAGGACTGAAACAGAGAGGTATAGAGGCTGCTAGAATGAGAACAGGACTGAAACAGAGAGGTATATGGGCTGCTAGAATGAGAACAGGACTGAAACAAGAGAGGTATAGCTGCTAGAATGAGAACAGGACTGAAACAGAGAGGTATAGAGGCTGCTAGAATGAGAACAGGGCTGAAACAGAGAGGTATAGGGGCTGCTAGAATGAGAACATGGCTGAAACAGAGAGGTATAGGGGCTGCTAGAATGAGAACAGGACTGAAACAGAGGTATAGAGGCTGCTAGAATGAGAACAGGGCTGAAACAGAGAGGTATAGAGGCTGCTAGAATGAGAACAGGACTGAAACAGAGGTATAGAGGCTGCTAGAATGAGAACAGGACTGAAACAGAGAGATATAGAGTCTGCTAGAATGAGAACAGGACTGAAACAGAGGTATAGAGGCTGCTAGAATGAGAACAGGACTGAAACAGAGAGGTATAGCTGCTAGAATGAGAACAGGACTGAAACAGAGAGGTATAGGGGTTGCTAGAATGAGAACAGGACTGAAACAGAGAGGTATAGGGGCTGCTAGAATGAGAACAGGACTGAAACAGAGAGGTATAGCTGCTAGAATGAGAACAGGACTGAAACAGAGAGGTATAGCTGCTAGAATGAGAACAGGACTGAAACAGAGAGGTATAGGGGCTGCTAGAATGAGAACAGGACTGAAACAGAGAGGTATAGAGGCTGCTAGAATGAGAACAGGACTGAAGCAGAGAGGTATAGACTGCTAGAATGAGAACAGGACTGAAACAGAGAGGTATAGCTGCTAGAATGAGAACAGGACTGAAACAGAGGTATAGCTGCTAGAATGAGAACAGGACTGAAACAGAGAGGTATAGAGGCTGCTAGAATGAGAACAGGACTGAAACAGAGAGGTATAGAGGCTGCTAGAATGAGAACAGGGCTGAAACAGAGAGGTATAGGGGCTGCTAGAATGAGAACAGGACTGAAACAGAGAGGTATAGACTGCTAGAATGAGAACAGGACTGAAACAGAGAGGTATAGGGGCTGCTAGAATGAGAACAGGACTGAAACAGAGAGGTATAGCTGCTAGAATGAGAACAGGACTGAAACAGAGAGGTATAGCTGCTAGAATGAGAACAGGACTGAAACAGAGAGGTATAGAGGCTGCTAGAATGAGAACAGGACTGAAACAGAGAGGTATAGAGGCTGCTAGAATGAGAACAGGGCTGAAACAGAGAGGTATAGGGGCTGCTAGAATGAGAACAGGACTGAAACAGGTATAGAGGCTGCTAGAATGAGAACAGGGCTGAAACAGAGAGGTATAGAGGCTGCTAGAATGAGAACAGGGCTGAAACAGAGGTATAGAGGCTGCTAGAATGAGAACAGGACTGAAACAGAGGTATAGAGGCTGCTAGAATGAGAACAGGACTGAAACAGAGAGGTATAGCTGCTAGAATGAGAACAGGACTGACACAGAGAGGTATAGACTGCTAGAATGAGAACAGGACTGAAACAGAGAGGTATATGGGCTGCTAGAATGAGAACAGGACTGAAACAGAGAGGTATAGCTGCTAGAATGAGAACAGGACTGAAACAGAGAGGTATAGAGGCTGCTAGAATGAGAACAGGGCTGAAACAGAGAGGTATAGGGGCTGCTAGAATGAGAACAGGGCTGAAACAGAGAGGTATAGGGGCTGCTAGAATGAGAACAGGACTGAAACAGAGGTATAGAGGCTGCTAGAATGAGAACAGGGCTGAAACAGAGAGGTATAGAGGCTGCTAGAATGAGAACAGGACTGAAACAGAGAGATATAGAGGCTGCTAGAATGAGAACAGGACTGAAACAGAGGTATAGAGGCTGCTAGAATGAGAACAGGACTGAAACAGAGAGGTATAGCTGCTAGAATGAGAACAGGACTGAAACAGAGAGGTATAGCTGCTAGAATGAGAACAGGACTGAAACAGAGAGGTATAGGGGTTGCTAGAATGAGAACAGGACTGAAACAGAGAGGTATAGGGGCTGCTAGAATGAGAACAGGACTGAAACAGAGAGGTATAGCTGCTAGAATGAGAACAGGACTGAAACAGAGGGGTATAGCTGCTAGAATGAGAACAGGACTGAAACAGAGAGGTATAGGGGTTGCTAGAATGAGAACAGGACTGAAACAGAGAGGTATAGAGGCTGCTAGAATGAGAACAGGACTGAAGCAGAGAGGTATAGACTGCTAGAATGAGAACAGGACTGAAACAGAGAGGTATAGGGGCTGCTAGAATGAGAACAGGACTGAAACAGAGAGGTATAGCTGCTAGAATGAGAACAGGACTGAAACAGAGAGGTATAGATGCTGCTAGAATGAGAACAGGACTGAAACAGAGAGGTATAGAGGCTGCTAGAATGAGAACAGGGCTGAAACAGAGAGGTATAGGGGCTGCTAGAATGAGAACAGGACTGAAGCAGAGAGGTATAGACTGCTAGAATGAGAACAGGACTGAAACAGAGAGGTATAGGGGCTGCTAGAATGAGAACAGGACTGAAACAGAGAGGTATAGCTGCTAGAATGAGAACAGGACTGAAACAGAGAGGTATAGCTGCTAGAATGAGAACAGGACTGAAACAGAGAGGTATAGAGGCTGCTAGAATGAGAACAGGACTGAAACAGAGAGGTATAGAGGCTGCTAGAATGAGAACAGGGCTGAAACAGAGAGGTATAGGGGCTGCTAGAATGAGAACAGGACTGAAACAGAGGTATAGAGGCTGCTAGAATGAGAACAGGGCTGAAACAGAGAGGTATAGAGGCTACTAGAATGAGAACAGGGCTGAAACAGAGGTATAGAGGCTGCTAGAATGAGAACAGGACTGAAACAGAGAGGTATAGCTGCTAGAATGAGAACAGGACTGAAACAGAGAGGTATAGAGGCTGCTAGAATGAGAACAGGGCTGAAACAGAGAGGTATAGGGGCTGCTAGAATGAGAACAGGGCTGAAACAGAGAGGTATAGGGGCTGCTAGAATGAGAACAGGACTGAAACAGAGGTATAGAGGCTGCTAGAATGAGAACAGGGCTGAAACAGAGAGGTATAGAGGCTGCTAGAATGAGAACAGGACTGAAACAGAGGTATAGAGGCTGCTAGAATGAGAACAGGACTGAAACAGAGAGATATAGAGGCTGCTAGAATGAGAACAGGACTGAAACAGAGGTATAGAGGCTGCTAGAATGAGAACAGGACTGAAACAGAGGTATAGAGGCTGCTAGAATGAGAACAGGACTGAAACAGAGAGGTATAGCTGCTAGAATGAGAACAGGACTGAAACAGAGAGGTATAGGGGTTGCTAGAATGAGAACAGGACTGAAACAGAGAGGTATAGGGGCTGCTAGAATGAGAACAGGACTGAAACAGAGAGGTATAGCTGCTAGAATAAGAACAGGACTGAAACAGAGAGGTATAGGGGCTGCTAGAATGCCCCTGGGTGCATAATGTCTAATGTCTAATGCATAATGTATTTTTCAACAAAGAAAATGTCAGACATGTTTAGGGGACCACAAAGACTCACTTGTTAAAAAGGACTAAACACGTCCCCTTAAAGACAAAGTACTGTCAGCTTTCATTACTATCTGATGTTGTCATTTACAATTTTTTTTCTAACTTCTATCTCTCTTTCTTTCTATCGTTCTCTATCTCTCTCTCTCCATCTCCATTCTTCCTCATTCTCTATATCTGTTGTGAAGGGCCAGATTAAAGCTGAGAATCTACATTTATTGTTTTATATACATTGTATATTATTTATATATACACGGTATATCCCTTTAAGCCTGTGTTCGAATCATAGTAATATTCGCTCTCCTTATTGGATAACGCCCTTAGGCGCCAGACCGCAAGCCCCCAAAGTCAGGTTCAAAGACGAGCCCAGGCATGTCGCAACATGCCTGGAGACAGCGTATGGATTCGAGACGAGAACTGAGGTTTGGGACTAGATAATCACTTAAGTATATATACTGCGGCAGGTGCGAACAGTAGCTGTTCAACCAGATGTTCATCAAGTTCATCCCGAGTCAACGTGTAGTGAAGTGAGCAGCAGTGCGTCTAACAGAGCGTTGAGAACCACGTGCAAATTGAATAGTAAAGTGTCAGATTAATGCAGTAACGTCAAGTTCGACTTAGTTTAATGTGAAGTAAATAGTCGTTAATTTATTGTATATCGTGCCAACCACAGTTCGTTCGTGTGTAGCCTTACCCAGCGGTTCGTTCGTGTTAGCTAGTGGACCTTAGCCAGTGCGCGTGGACTAAATACATTGGTGCCAGCACACGAGGAGGCCTAGTCGGAGAACCTGCTGGACATGTGCACAGGAGAACCGGCGGCGGCGATTGCAGAACCATTACTGGTTGGATTATATTGATTGTGGAACGTGTTACCCGGAGAAGAGCATCGTTAATCTCCACTGTCGTTTGGGATTTAACCTTGTGAGGATTTACATTCGGGCTGGCCTCATGGACCGAGGCTAGCTGGCTATCATCGTTTGCTATCGAGCATTGGATTACAGTTATTGCTTTTGTTGCTGATCGTTGGATTACAAGGACTGGCTTCTGTACGTGAATCCCCTTATTCTTCATTGAATCAGACTGAGTATCCGAACATTCCTCTATCCTCCAGACCTTACAACTCTGGGAGGAACCCAGTGTCTCCAGGCGGTACCAGCGTTGCCCTCTATAATTGCTATTATACTCCAGGCGGAGTTAGCCTAGTACCCATCGTAGGAATCATTCTATTCCCAGTGACTTATGCTACTGACTGACTTTATGCTTATTCTTCGCCATACAAGCGCGACCCTAATTCTCATTCTGTAACCTATTGTTGCATAATAATAAATACCCTCAAATACTATTTCTTTGTCAATGCCGTGTTATTATGAGTGTCCACCATATATTCGATGTACTGTCTGGCCAGTAATTAAAGTACATACCTAGCAGTGGTTTAATCTATCACAATCTTTAATACAGTCAGGGTTTTGTAACCCCTCAGTTACAATATCCCTATATCTCCATCTCTCTTCTGCATTTTTCTCTCTCTATATCTCTCTCCATCTCTCGTCTGCATCTTTCTCTCTATCTCTCCATCTCTCTCTCTTATTCTGCCTCTCTATCTCTTATTCGGCCTCTTTCTCTATCTCTCTTCTTCTGCATTTTTCTCTATCTATATCTCTCCATCTCTCTTCTGCCTCTTTCTATCTATTTCTCCATATCTATCTTCTTCTGCCTCTTTCTCTATCTCTCTACACCTCTCTCTTCTGCCTCTTTCTTTCTATCTCTCCATCTCTCTCTTATTCTGCTTCTTTCTCTATCCATATCTCTCCATCTCCCCCTTATTCCTCTTTCTATATCTATCTCTCCACCTCTCTTATTCTGCCTCTTTCTCTCTATCTCTCTCTCCACCTCTCTTATGCCCCGATTTCTCTCCATCTCTCTTTTCTTCTCTCTGTATCTCTCCATCTCTCTCGCTTCTTCTGCCTCTTTCTCTCTATATCTATCTCTACATCTATCTCTTATTCTGCCTCTTTTTCTCGATCTCTATACATTTCTCTCTTCTTCTGCCCGTTTCTCTCTATCTCTCCCCATCTCTCCCTTCTTTCTCCATCTCTCCATCTCTATCTTATTCTGCCTCTTTCTCTATATATATCTCTCTCCATCTCTCTTCTTCTGCCTCTATCTCTCTCGCCATCTCTCTTCTTCTGCCTCTATCTCTCCATCTAACTCTCTTCTTCTGCCTCTTGCTTTCTCTCTCTCTTCTGCCTCTTTCTCTCTATTCCTATCTCTCCATCTCTCCCGTCTTCCCCTTTATCTATATATCTCCATCTCTCTGCCTCTTTCTCTCTATATATATATATCTCTCTATCTCTCTCCATCTCTCTCTTCTGCCTCTTTCTCTCTCTCTCTCCCTATCTCTCTTATTCTGCCTCTTTCTCTATCTCCCTCCATCTCTCTTATTCTGCCTCTTTCTATCTATCTCTATATCTCTCCACTCTCTTTTTCTGCCCCTATCTCTCTCCATCTCTCCTATTCTGCCTCTCCCTCTATCTCTCTCTCTTCTGCCTCTTTCTCTCTCTCTCCTATTCTCATCATCATTTTTTCATTTTTATTTATTCGTACATGGAATTACCACAGTCCAACAGTACATATTCATATAATATTCTCTCTCTCTCTCTCTCTCTCTCTCTCTCTCTCTCTCTCTCTCTCTCTCTCTCTCTCTCTCTCTCTCTCTCTCTCTCTCTCTCTCTCTCTCTCTCTCTCTCTCTCTCTCTCTCTCTCTCTCTCTCTCTCTCTCTCATTCTGCCTCTCCCTCTATATCTCTCTCCTTCTCTTTTCTGCCTCTTCCTCTCTATATATATATCTACATGTATCTCTTATTCTGCCTGTTTCTCTCTATCTCTATCTCTCAATTTCTCTCCTGCCTCTTTCTCTCTATATATCTCTCTCCATATCTCCCTTCTTCCTCTTTCTCTATCCCTATCTCTCTCCATCTCGCTCTCTTCTTCTGCCTCTATCTCTCTCCATCTCTCCCTTCCTCATTCTCTCTATCTATCTTTTTCCATCTCTCGTCTGCATTTTCTCTCTATCTCTCTTCTTCTTTCTCTCTATCTCTATCTCTCTAGGTATGTGAACAGAGGGTGACAGTATTGGAGTCTAATATTGATGCAGAGAGAGCAGCTCACCTGGAGACCAAGTTTCAATCTGAGATTATACAGGTTAATACACACACAAAATTAGCAGATAGTCCATTCCATTTGGGGGGGGGGGGGGGGGGGGGGGGGGGGGAGAGGGAGAGGGAGAGGGAGAGGGAGAGGGAGAGGGAGAGAGAGAGAGGGAGAGGGAGAGAGGGAGAGAGGGAGGGAGGGAGGGAGAGAGGGAGAGAGAGGGAGAGAGGGAGAGAGGGAGAGAGGGAGAGAGGGAGGGAGGGAGAGAGGGAGAGGGAGAGAGGAGAGAGGAGAGAGAGATCTTTTCATTGAAACATGCTTTGAAAAATACACCATTCTACTGACTGCTACAATGTAATAAGAGACAAACAACATCGTAACATATCATTGTTTGATAGTAGATCGAGTAAATGTCACGTGTTCGAGAAATCCTTAACGATCAATCAATCGATCTTCGATAATTGTTAACATCCCTAGGTTGGAGTGATTCAAGTCAGAGCTGCAGATCGCCCATGACGTTGTCGGATTGTTGTAATCCAACGTCCAAAAGATACTGTCGGGTGTACGATATAAAAGCTGTTCTGACAATAGGTATATTACTGTTCTGAGTGAGCAGACTTAACAATAGGTATATTACTGTTCTTAGAGCAGACTTAACAATAGGTATATTACTGTTTTTACAGCAGACTTAACAATAGGTATATTACTGTTCTGAGTGAGCAGACTTAACAATAGGTATTAGGGGTGGGACGATACGCATTCGAACCGTGTACCGTACGGTACGACCCCCATGGTTTGGGGCGTCTGTGTATCGTATGGTTCAGATTACGCGCAAATAAAAAAAAATCATTTGGCGGAGCCGGGAGAGGTGAGCACTGGCTGCAAGCAGCAGCAGCACTGCAGCCAGGTGCTAGTCAGTTTGTGTAAAAATGGCAAGCACAATATAAATCAATCTTCATTACGACTTAAAAAACATAGCCATTAACATTACATAGGCCTACACACATCTTGCCATAGCGTTAGCAGTTTGTACAACACAACGCACGTTTTAACTATAGAAGCAGCCCGCGAGCTAATACAGTCAACGAAATGTTACCGTAGCTACTAGCCAGCAGAGGAGGAAATGGGAGTCTGAGAGGCGGGGTGTTTAAAGACAATGATAGGCGTTTATTCAACATCCAAGAAGGCTAACATACAACTGTGTTTTACTAACTCCAACCGGGACTATTGCCGCTTTCGTGCTGCTTGTTGATGTTATGAACTCCTAACGTTACCGGAGCTGAAGGTCCGTCGCGCTAAAATGTCTGTGGGGACCCGCCAATCCATAGATAGTTCCAACTCACCGAATTACGTAATCCACCACAGTTGCACTCAATATTTAAATAATGTTAGTCTAAATAAATGTAGACAGATAATGTACGTATTTTAAAAATAGAATGAACAGAGCAGTGATGTTTTTAAACAGTACAGTGTGTGTGTGTTAGTTTGATGTATGTTGCCATTTATCGATGGCCTTCTAATTTGTTTATTTATTTATTTTAAATAACAGTGACACTTTTCCCTTTGATAAGAAATCCAGCCATATTCCTTTCATTGTATTTCAAATACTGCACTTTAATTTCAAGCAGAAAATTAACCTTTCCATTAAGAACTGACAATCAGGGAATTTAAACATGGTTGACATTGTTTTTTTGTGTTTATATTAAAGAAAGGAAAGTCTAGTGCTGGCTGAGCATATTGTTTGTTTGCACGAAGTTAATACTTTGACAAATGTAGCCTATATTTTTCAGTCAGTTCGGTCTTTGTGTGCCAAACATTATTTAAGGCTGTAAACACTGTAACCCTTTTTTATTTTATTTTTTTATATATATATATATATATAATAAATGAAGCATGTTTAGATTTTTGAGTGTTACATATTTTTTTTATAAAAACGTACGTATATCGAACCGAACCGAAAACCGTGATACGAACCGAACCGTCCATTTTGTGAACCATCCCACCCCTAATAGGTATATTACTGTTCTTAGAGCAGACTTAAAATTAGGTATATTATTGTTCTTACAGCAGACTTAACAATAGGTATATTACTGTTCTGAGTGAGCAGACTTAACAATAGGTATGAAAAAACAAAGAAGTTCCAGGCACTCTTCATGTATAAAAAAAGCTTTAATTAGTCACTTAGTTCATATTAGAACAATTAAAAAACACCAACATGTTTCGGCCTCTCTATTGGCCTTCTTCAGGGCATACAAACAAACAAATGAGTGAACTGCTATATTCTAAAATGGAGGCTATGGTAATTGCTCTATCAAGCTCAGGTGTAAGCACTTAGTCAGCCTGAGGTCTAGCTGTCATAATTGCATATGCCTCTAGAGACTCTAGAGGTCCTCTAACATCTAGACTAGAGTCTAAGACTGACAGGCTAGCTCCTGCATTATGGGTTACATAACTCTTAAATTGGAAGCTATATATAAGTTTTTAAACTAGAATAGCAAAACACCAACAAAAAACAGGTAGAAAGATACTCCCATATTTACAAAAAGGAAACTATATCTATGGTATAATTTATCCCTGGATAAGACATGGCTTTGAGTCTGTATATCCAGCGACTCTCTAGTTCAGTGGTTATCAACCTGTGGTACGCGTACCACCGGTTGTACTTGGGCCCCCTGCTGGTGGTACTTAAAAAAGAAAAAGAAAAGAAAAATTATCATTTTTTATTTATTTATTTTTTGCAGTCAGGCCACTGAACTTAGAAGCAGGCCAGGCCAGTGTTTCTAGTTGCAGCAGCGCGATAGTTAGATAACCTAAGTGGGGAACAACCAGGAGATAACTGTGACAGAGAGTAATGCAGTCTAAACAGTCATACATCTTTTATTCAACTTCAGCCCTGATCATAACCATTTTTATTTTTAGATTTACATTTTTTTTGTAATGTCAGATAAAAAATTAAATACTCCCACTTTCGGAAAATAGTTGTTGTTAAATCTGACATTACAAAAAACAAAAAATCCATCAAAATCATCATTGACACATGCCTAGCCTGTAATAACCACCCCCAGATTATTACCCCCAGAACCCCCCGCTTAAAAAGTGGCCTGACTGGGGCTATATTTCACACTATATTTCCCAGCCTGAATTATTTCCATAGTCCGGCCCTGCTTATGTGAGTTGTCAATGGACAACAACATGCTGTGTGTGTGTGTGTGTGAGAGAGAGAGAGAGAATGAAGTACAATTGCTTGCTGTGAGAGGGAGAGAGAGAGAGAGAATTAAGTACATTTGCTGAAATACAGTTGTTCTTAATTTTCTCACTTGCTATGTGAGAATGTTAGTTATTATGTTCTCAATGCCCCTTGCATTGTATGAGAATTGTGTGCGAAGAGTTTGCTAGTTCTAGTGCTACCCCTTTGTACATTGTGGCTGTGTCTGACAAAAGTTAACAATAAATAATAGGGATGTCCCGATCCGATCACGTGATCGGGATCGGGGCCGAGCACGTGATTTTCCGAAGATCGGGATTGGCAAATTTTTTTTATAAAAAATCTGCCATTTATTTTTTATTTTATTTATTTTTTAATTTTTTATTCAACAAACATGACTATGTTCACGTCTTAAACTCATACTGAGGCCTTAGTTTTGGTTTTAAATTGCATATTATCATTCATTTATTTATTGTCACACAGAGCAGAAGAATTTTGCCAAAACAAACCAATAGTAAGTATCCAGCTGCAGAACGGCTGACCAGCCACACTTTCAGACCCATATATATATATATATATATATATATATATATATATATATATATATATATATATATATATATATATATTTTTTTTTAATCCCAATTTCTCACATTACATTCACCCTGAATGTTGACGTTATCCAGGTGAAAAGTTAACTTCATAAATCATTTGATGTATAATTAAATCAAAGGAAATGCGTTTGGGTCTGAGAATGTGGCTGGTCTGCCGTTCTGCAGCTGGATACTATTGGTTTATTTTGGCAAAATTCTTCTGCTCTGTGTGACAATAAATAAATTAATGATGATATGCAATTTAAAACCAAAACTAACTCCTCAGTATGATCTGATCGGGAAATATCGGTATCGGTAGATACTCAAAATCACATGATCGGGATCGGATCGGGACCAAAAAACGTGATCGGGACATCCCTAATAAATAATGATATTAGGAATACATTTGCCTCCTGCGTGAACTGTGAATAGACTTTTAATGTTGGTCATATGGTGGTACTTGGAGAGCCAGCTACATTCTCAGGTGGTACTTGGTGTAAAAAGGTTGAGAACCACTGCTCTAGTTGATTCAGTGCTCTCTCTCTATCCCCTCTTCAAGGATTGAGGGGGGCATGGTCAATTCCTAGAGCTGTAAAAGAAATGGAACTGTCAGCATGTTTATCCATATAATGTTTGACCATAGCATAGTCACAGTTTTGAACTGAGCCTCACGTTGTGCACACGTCGCCATCTTGGTCGCCATCAATCAATCAATATCAATCAAAATAATTGTGATTATAATTTTTGCCATAATCGAGCAGCCCTAACACACACTCACACACGCATAATGATACTCTGTACACACAGATGTTCTATGAAATACTAATTAATGTTGTATACGTGGTTTTTGGCTGGGTTGAACTGTATGTAACTGAAAAACTATTTCACTGCATCTTGACTGTGTGTGTGTCCGTCCGTCTAGCTGCGTATCAGAGATCTGGAGTCAGCAGTGTCAGTAGAGAAGTCTGGCCACCAGGAGGCGCTGTCCAGCCATCATCTGATCAGAGATCAGTTTAGAGAGGTAGAGAGAGCATATACTGTGGAGAGAGAGAAGTACACCAGCACTATGGACTCCATGGACCAGTAAGAGCCTGTCCCTCTCTCCTTCTGTCTCTCTCTCTCTCTTGCTCTCTCTTTTTGTCTGTCTCTCTCTCATGCTCTCTCTGTCTCTCTCTATTTCTCTTTATGTGTGTGTGTGTGTGTCTCACTTTCTGTGTGTGTGTCTTTGTCTCTCTCTGTCTCTTTCTCTCTGTCTCTCTCTTTGTCCTCCCCTCTCTCTCTACATTTACATTTAGTCATTTAGCTGATGCTTTTATCCAAAGCAATTTACAAGTTCTGTTCAACAAGTCATCAGGAAGGGCACAACTCTTATCAGCTGAGTAATAATGTTCATCAAAGTGTTGAGTGCTACAGTGTAGGTTAGTTTATTAGGACAAGTGCATGACAGTAAGGTTAGTTAGGGTTAGATTTTTTTTTTCCTATTTTTAATTATTATTTCAGATAATGGTTGAAGAAGTGCATCTGTATTTTTGTATTGTACTGTCTTTTATAATTTTGACCGCCAATTGTAATGTTGTACGTGGATGTTTGTTTGTAAATCAAGAAACTGAAAATAAAAATGTAAGTAAAAAAAGAAGAAGTGCGTCTTTAGTCGACGGCGAAAGATTGGACGCGTTTCGGCTGTCCTAACTGGGGTGGGTAGTTCATTCCACCATTGTGGGACAAGGACTGAGAATAGGCGACTTCTCTTTGATGACCCTCCCGGAGCTCGGATAGGAGTAGGTCTGAGGCGGCCAGAGGATGCAGAGCGCAGGGGTCTTGAGGGTGTGTAGTTAGAGACCATTGACCAGAGGTAGGAGGGAGCGGTTCCCTTTGCTGCACGGTATGCCAGGTTGAGGGCCTTGAAGCGGATTTGTGCAGCAATGGGGAGCCAGTGCAGGTCCCTAAGAAGTGGGGTGACATGGGCCGACTTCGGTAGGTTTGAGATCAGGTGGGCCGCTGCGTTCTGAATGAGTTGAAGAGGCTTGGTGGCAGTGGAGTTGGGTGGCTTCTTTTGTCAGGAAGGGGTGGATCCTTCTGACGTTGCTCAGGAGGAATCTGCAGGTTCTGGTTGTCGCTGCGATGTGAGCAGAGAAGTTCAACTGGTCGTCGAGGACAACACCAAGGTTCTTGGCGGTCGGGGACGCGGTCACAGCTGCATTCTCGACTGTGATGGAAAGGTCGTTCAGGGGGGAGGATTTGGCCAGCAGGTGGAGCAATTCTGTTTTGCTTAGGTTCAGTTTGAGGTGGTTGGTCGTCATCCAGGCAGAGATGTTGGACAGACAAGCCGAGATCCGCTCAGAGACGTGGATATCTGAGGGAGGGAAGGAGAGGAAGAGTTGAGTATCATCGGCATAACAATGACACGAGAAGCCATGAGACGTGATAATGTTACCCAGTGATTTAGTGTAGAGGGAGAAGAGAAGGGGTCCTAGGACCGAGCCCTGGGGGCGGGTGGCCGACAGGGTCCTCTCCATGACACTTGGTAGAAGCGGTCATTGAGGTATGATGTCAGCCATGTCAGCGCAGAGCCAGCCACTCCCATTCCTGCGGGGGCCGTGAGGAGGATCTGATGGTTGACTGTGTCAAAGGCTGCAGATAGATCTAGGAGAATCAGGACAGAGGAGAGGCCTTTCGCTTTTGCTAAGTGAAGTGCCTCTGTGACCGCAATGAGGGCCGTTTCTGTGGAGTGGCCAGTCCGGAAGCCATACTGATTAGGGTCTAGAAGGTCATTCTGTAAGAGATGAGCAGTAAGTTGGTTGGATACAGCACGTTCAAGTGTTTTAGAACGGAAGGAGAGAAGAGAGACAGGACGATAGTTGCCTATGATGGTGGGGTTCAGGGTTTTTTTTTTTATGAGGGGCGTGACTCTGGCTTGTTTTAGGGAGGTGGGGACCACCCCCGAGTTGAGTGAGGAATTGATGGTTGCAGTTAGGAATGGGAGGATGTCCGGTGCTATGGTCTGGAGGAGTGGGGAGGGTAGCTGGTCCAGCTGGCATGTAGTCGGACGGTTCGACATTACCAGTGTCAGGGTCTCGGCTTCTGTAATGGGAGAGAAAGATGACAGAGTGAAGGATGAGGTTCTCGATTCAGTATTTGGAATGGGTGGGGGTTGGGAGAAGGAGCTGCGGATGTTCTCCACTTTTTCCTCAAAGATCCCTCTCTCTGTCTCTCTCTTTCCCCCATCTCTCTCTATCCCTCTCTCTCTCTCTCTCACTTTCTCTCTGTGTCTGTGTCTCTCTCTGTATCTCTCTTTGTCCAGTTTGTCCAACTCTTAACTCAATCAGCGCCAGACCAGAGGATAGTCGGGTTATCTCGCCAACCGTTCAGCGCCAGACCCGAGTATAGTCGGGTTTTTTATCGTTATTTTTTAAATTCTATATTTCTATTCATTTCTCTCCCACTGACCTCGGGGTTACCATAGGAAATGAGTCTGAGATTGCCAAAGTGCAATACCAGCCGCATCCTGCTGGGTGGCAGTATTGAGCACCCTTTCAAACCTTGTATCTTACCCTGTGTTACATTCAAATCCCTCCGGGCGCAGTTTTCTGGTCAGGCGAGTCGAGCGGTTCGCCCGATCACATTGAGAAGCGTCAAATGCCCCGATGCATGTGTTGTGGTGGATTATGTTGGCAACACGATGGACACCAATACTGGGAATCGCGATCAGACAATTGGAATATTCTTTTTGGGGTACCTCCTAGTGAAGGTAAGGACTATATGACATCAATCCTGCTTTGATCCAACCATGATTTCACATCGATCGCAACAACCATGTGTAACGTTACTCCACAACGTATGCCGTTGGTGACGATCAAAGCATCAAAAAACGACCCCCCCCCCCCCCCCCCCCTTTCATGCATTCATGATGAAACATAATACCTAGGCTATACCTATGCATTTGATTTGGAAATAGTAGCGTGTCCAGGCGAGCAACGCCAAAGCTTTTAGTGAAATTCACGTATTCCTCCATGTTTTCTGGGATTAGCCAGGATCAATCTGAAACTATACTTATATTCACCACGGTATAACACGCGAACGTATGCATGAACAAATTTATTCTTTTTCACATATTGAACGATAGATAGTTGATGTCAAATGGGCCATAGTATTGTATCCATAGCTATAATATAGAATATAGATATAGCCCTGCAAACACCATCTCTTAGAGCGTTGGCCCAGTAGGATCTAAGATGCTCTAGGCCTCCGGTGCTGAATGAGTTAAGTGTTTGCATCATAATAGAGGAAGCTTTCAAATGTGTGTCTGTGTCTGTGTCTATGTGTGTGTCTAGGCTACAGAAGGAGTACCAGCAGTGTAAGTCTGACCTTACGGTTGCCTTGGAGACAGCGAGCAAGACAAACTCTGACCTCACGGTTGCCTTGGAGACAGCGAGCAAGACGACCTCTGACCTCACGGTTGCCTTGAAGACTGAGAGGAAGACGACCTCCGACCTCTCTGGCGTACTACAGGAAGAGAAGAGACAGCACGCCAACATGCACACACTGCTGGAGCAGGTAGCACAAATGCGCACGCATACACATACTAGAGCTGTCCCCGAAGCCTGTTTTTGGAATTCGAACTTCGTCAGGGTTTTTAAATGTATTAATACATTTTTTTTATTTTTTATTTTTTCCCTCCAACTAAATCCTCAATTTGAATAAAGTATTTTTTTTATTAAATCAACTTTCTTATAACTCTTCAGTTTCGTCAACATAAATAATCCAATAAGGGCACGGTTGGTACCTGATGGTGACGTCCTGACGGAGTACCAAGCGGATGCAGATAGGCTACATAATTTATGATAAATGTTTTATTTAAATTTCTATGACGAGTCATATACTATAATAGTATAATACTATAATATTAGTGTAGCCTACCCCATTGGTTTGAACAGAATGAATAGACACAGAAAATGTTGATTTAGGGCCCTTTCTCACTCACTGCTCTGTGTCGAATCAGACCCGGCTCGCATCAGAAAAGGGTGTGTCTGTCTGAGTGAGAACGCTGTCCCCCGTCCCCGCCCCCCGCTGATTCGTCCCCGGGGGCGCTGAACCTGGACCGCTGAAATAGGTGGTCTCAGGTGCGCGCTAGTGGGGGCGGTTAGGCCTGGCAATTTTGTTTGCCATTGCTATGTCTATACATTGTTCGAATGCATTTATTTCTATTAGACCAGTGGTGCCCAACCAGTCGGCCGTGGTCGACCAGTAGATCAATGACATGCAATATAATTGCCACAAGCGATGGGATAATGTTAGCTTCTGAACAGGCTAGCTAACTAGCGTTAGCCGTTAGCCATTGCTGTATACTATACTTTCTTGTTCGAATGCATTTATTTCTATTAGACCAGTGGTGCCCAACCAGTCGGCCGTGGTCGACCAGTAGATCAATGACATTCAATATAATGCATATAATCGATGCAGCAATGTTACTAGTAAAGGCTAAGCTAACTAGCGTTTAGCCGTTAGCTTAGCGCTATCGTTAAAACGCTCAAAAGCGGACTCTACAACACCATCCATTCGTGATAAAATAGGGTGGGTTATATTGACAAGGCTTGACAACAGAGGTTCAAATATAACTTCATATTTATTGGCAATTTGTTCATTTATAGCATCATCCAGTCTCCGCAGTAGTGTTAAGACACTTCCTGTTTACATTTTCGAACGTGACATCATCGCCTACGGCAAGCGTAAACGCTCAAAAGGCAAACCGTAAACAGAACCCGAAGCGAACCAAGACCGCAGTGTGTACACAAACTAGAGGGGAGAGAGGGGGGGGGGGGGAGTTCGCATCAGATTCGGAACAGGGCCAGAACGGAACGGAATAGAAACGAATAGGTGAGTGAGAAAGGGCCCTTAGAATTTGAATGCCAACATAACGAACGAAGGTCAGAACGTTCAAGCTTTTGGGCTCAGCCCTAACACATACAGTACACATATGCATACGCATACACATACACATTGAAGGAATCTATGTTTTTCAATGTGTATTATATATCGGTGGGTGACAGCATCTGCTATTAGATCTCAGATGAGGAGGACAGTATTTAGTGGCGTGTGTGTACAAGTTAGACTGGAAGCCACAGTTCTAATAGAGCCCTGGGCTCCGAGGTCATCAGCAGGTTTGTAACAAAACACTGATGAGCACTATGGGGGAGGTTTAGTCAGAGCTATGGGGAGAGTTTGACATCGATAGAAGAGGACGTTTATTGTGTTAAAAGTGAACAGCCGTTGCCATGGTAGCGTGTCATGTAGTAACGAGAAGAGGGGGCGAGCCCGTTGCTATGGGGAGAACGTTATGAGCCATGAGTTCCTTCCGGGGTAAGTTAGATTGAGACACGACGCACAGATGAGCAGACGCGTTGATCAGAGACTTTCATCCCTCCTCACCCTCGCTGGGTGGGGGAGGGGGAATAGTGACGCATCATCGCTAGCTTCGGCTAACAGGGAATGGTGGTTGGCTACGACGAGGCCCAGAACCATTGGACTAATGAGAGAAGAGACGGTGGAGAAGAATGAATTAAGACTGTTCAAGGACAATACAGAATGGGTTACATCTGATTACGAGGCTTTGTTTATGGAATAAACAACGTTTTTCCAATAAAGGTACCACGTTTGCCAGTGTCGAATTCTTCTGATTACGGATTGCATTAACACTTTGAGTGCCAACGACGAGATTTCTCGTTATTTCATGCCATACGTTGAGTGCCAATGATGAGAGATCTCGTTATTTAATCTGTATTTTTTTTATTAGCGATTTCCATAAATTTTTCATCAATCTAGCCTCACGTTACCAGTGGGACTCTCTCTGAGCTCGAACAGGGAAAATACGTTTTTTGTGTATTCCACTAAATTTTCACAAAATCTTTTTTATTTTCTGGAAATTTCCGAAAACTAGCGTTTTTCAAAATGGTATAAAACGGAAATGTACAGATGAAAAAACAATCCGTTTCGACAATGTTGACTGCAAGCAAGTCATTGATAAGTGACAGGCGTATTAGACACATAGCCATAATTTAAGATATAGTTTATGCGTTCGCAAATGTGCTCGCCCTCTCGAATAGAGCGTTGGCACTCAAGCGCTAAATCGTGCGTCCCCTGCTGGCACTCAAAGTGTTAAGGGCGATGACACAGTTGTACAGCCAGTATGAGAAGGTCGACTTCGGAGAAAGAGATAAACACAACGCAGAAACTTCACGAACACAGATGGCGAGGTGATACTGGCTGATTATGACCGAAATCTATCAACATACACATACACACATCAATGTTGTGGGAAATTGATTGCTAATGTCATTATTATTGTTATTATTGTTGTGGTATTGTGGTGTCTTGTTATTATTATTGTTGCCATGTTGTGTTTGCCCTGTTTTATGTATAAAATATAAAATAAATAAAAATATTTGATAATAAAAAAAGATTGTGGGAAATGTGCTTACCGTTTTCTCCAGAGTCAGACAAGAAGATAGATACCAATTTCCTCTAGTTTAGCACAAATTAATGGAGGCGGATACGGACTCTGGGAGAGGTGTTTATTTGCCAACTGCTAGGCTAGCTGGTCCGTATCCCCTTCCATTAATTTGCTAGCATGCAGCCGGATAGTTTTCTACTGAACGCACAGAGAAGAAACTGGTATCCATCTTCTTGTCTGACTCTAGAGAAGACGGTAAGCTCCTGTAATGTTGGCGTGTTCCCTTAACTCATTGACCGCCACGCTCTTTTCCCATCTTTACTCAATGGCGCCAGCGTTATTGACCATTTTAGCAATGTTTGCAGACCCATTGTGTGTTCTGTATTATAGCTATGGAGACAATAGTATGGCTCATTTGACAGGCATTGTTTATAGTCCCAGACTGACTAACCAGTTAATTTCTACATACTGTAGTTTGTGCGCTATTCCATGCTAAACATTGCCCCTTTCCAAAATAATCTTAATTTTTTCATAAATCGCGAGATATGACATGTTATATGCATTATGCCCAAATTGTTCGGGTTGCTCGCCTGAAACCCCAAATACTTCAAAATCAAATGTATATACCATATACATGCGTCTTATAAATAAATCATATTATATAAATCATCAAGGGGGGGGTCGTTTTAACTCGAAACTGCGATCGTTACCAAAAGCATGTTTTAGGTCCGGTAAAATACGACACTGATCGGTACAAAAACATGTTTTAGGTTCGGTAAAATAGACATAGAATAGGCCTTACCTTAGCGAGAAGGTACTCTAAAAAGAATAATCCCAGTGATCCCATCGCGATCGCGATTACTCGTGTATACGGGAAACAATAGGTTTGAGGCGAGAAAATCTCCAAGCGATCGCTCTGTCCTGATTCCCTCTGAGGGGGAGGAGTTATTGCAGTGTGTGTGTGTGTGCTAAAGTGGCCCCACACTAAACTATCCCAGTTCAAAAGGTAGGTGATACTGCCACCTGGCGAGATTCGATCGTCATTCCAATTCCAACGTAGGCAGCTGTGTCAGGGAGACCCAGGGAGCTCCGGCCGAGTGTTTAGAACGGGGATCAAAGGAAAAAGATCAAAGGATCAAAACCCGAAAAGTCGGGTTTGGCGCTCAGCGGTTGGCGACGAAACCTGACTTTTCTCGGGTTTGGCGGGCAAAGGGTTAATGTTCTGACGTGTTTGATTTCAGTCACTTTCTGTTTTGTTAATATATTAAATTATTAAATGAATTGTCTGTCTGTATGTCGCTCTCACTCTCTCCAGGCTACAGAGAGCCAGTCCTGTATTGAAGAGACCTACCTGAACTTCATGAAACGGATTAGAGATGCGCTCCAAGAGGACAGCAGCATGGTAGCAAGCCACACAGGTAGGGAGGCCTCCATAGACCTGAGTAGGGCTGAAACATTTATAATAAAAGAAAATCTAAATCATTATGACCAAGTTATTGGGGCAACAGTGGCTCAGGAGGTATGGCGATCGTCTGGTCATCAGAAGGTTCCTGGTTCGATTCCAGCTCCTCCAGGCAGCGTGTTGAAGTGTCCTTGAGCAAGTTAACCCCTAACTGCTCCCGATAAGCAGGTTGGCACCTTGCATGGACGCCTCCGCCATCGGTGTGTGAATGTGTGAGTGAATAAGTGAATGTGAGGCATAAGTTGTAAAGCACTTTGGATAAAAGCACTATTTTAAAATGCAGTCCAAATGCAATATGCTAATCATAGGATGCTGCAATACATGATACAGGTGAACTGTGTTAAAATTCCACTTAAGTCTGTGTGTGTCTGTGTGTGTGCGTGTGTGTGCGTGTCTCTTTTCTGTTTCTCCAGATGAAGATAACCTGAGTCAGTCTGCTGTGGTCATACAACTACTGAACAATACACTCAGTCACTACCAGAAAACACTGGGTACACTTACTAAAGAGGTATACATATACACACACACATATATATATACACACACACGCGGGGCGTCCCTCAAAACTCAGAGGACACGCCGGTGGCCAACGAAAGCACTTGTCTTGATTCCCATGCGGGGAATGGCTCGGGAGGTGGAGCAGCCGTCTCGCAATCCGGAGGTTCCCGGTTCGATTCCCGCTCCTCCCGGGCAGCGTGTCGATGTGTCCTTGAGCAAGACACTTAACCCCTAATTGCTCCTGATGAGCAATGCATGGTTGCCTCCGCCATCGGTGTGTGAATGTGTGAGTGAATGGGTAAAATGTGAGTAACAAATTGTAAAGCGCTTTGGATAAAAGCGCTATATAAAAAAGCAGCCATTTACCATTTACCATGCAAATTTAACTCCGCCCCCACGCAATGACAAAAGTCACAAACAGCCTTTTTTAAACAAAGAAATGTTACATACATGCACACACATACATATACATACATACACACGCATATACATATACACGCATATACATACATGCATACATACATACATACATACATACATACATACATACATACATACATACATACATACATGCATGCATGCATACATACATACATACGGTATTATGATATTATCACAATACTAGAGTCATCATATCGCAATATATTGCAAATTATGTTCCCAGTGGAAAACTTTGTTACCATCTGCAATAAATATATATATCATCTGTTTTATCTAATAAAATAAAGTCTGTTCACCTCATTCCAATAATTTTATTGCAGTAAAATGAGATTGTAAAGCCAAAAGAAAAAAAAAATACATGATCAATACGTCACTGTTTTGATATAATATCGGAAACTATATATATCATATGACAATATATTGTTGTATTGATTCCCCCCCCCCACTCCTAACCCACATGTGGGCCACATACACACATTTACATGCAGACTTTGCACAGAATGTTTGTGTAGTTCTCTTACAGCATTGGCTGCCTGTAACCATTGTTTTTGGAAAAGAAAATAGAGCAGGTGAAACACTGGGAAAGCATGATATTACCTTTCCACTGTGACTTGATCCAGTGATAAGACACCAAACGATTGCATAACATTTTCTCATACAGCAACACATAGCAACCATTGACTCTTCCAACATGACAATGGGACAAATGGGCATTAACATTCTGTGAAAGGCCTTTATTGGCACCAACACTGTTGCGTGGCAATAATCGAATATCTTGTATCTTGTACAGAATAAATACATCTAAATACCAGTCTAATACACTTCCATAACAGAGCCAGGATCTGAAGAGTGAGAGAGACGGACTGGGAGAGGAGGACCGGACACACAGACAGCTGATCTCAGACCAACAGAGACGGATACAGGTCAGTCTATTATTATTATTACACCACTAAGGCTGTCCCCGAAGCCTGTTTTTGGGATTCGAACTTCGTCAGGTTTTTTAAAACGGATGTTCGAACCTTCGTTTGTAATAATAAAATAAAAAAAGTTAAAAAAAAATGTAAATATTGATATTCTTTTTTTATTAAATCAACTTTCTTTAATTAATATAACTCATCAGTTTTTAATACTATAATATTAGTGTAGCCTAATCTTTATCTGCAACTGTGAAGAATAACCCCATTGGTTTAAACAGAATGAATAAACACATACAAAATTGAAACTTATTTTTGTATTATTAACACATTGAGTGCCACGCCCCTTCCGGGAAATTAGGTCTAGATTGCCACCGCTTTAATCAATGGGAGGACGGGGATATTTGTGAACGCTTAAACTATATCTTAAATTATGGCTATGGGTCTAATACACCCGTCGCTTATCAATGACTTGCTTGCAGTCAACAACGGATTGTTTTTTCATCTGTACATTTCCCTTTTATACCGTTTTGAATACGAGTATAGTTTTGGAGATTTCTAGTAATTCCAGAGAAAGACACGATAATAGCCCTTTAGTCGAATACACAAAACACGTTGTCATTTTTCAGCTGATTTATGAATAGTTTTCAAATAAACGCTAGATTATCGATAGTATAATATGTGTCCTCATGTACGAAGAGAAGCGGGGTCTGAAAAATCGCTTCTCCGTACTTTGGTCGGCGCGAACCTCACACACACACGCGCTCCGATGGCAGAGAAAGGAACATCTGATTACCCCAAGATTCGTAACATAAAGGCCTTACCTCACATCTGATGTCATGCAAAAAGATGAATACCATTCCTGATCGCCATTCCAAATATCGATCGCGTCCATTGATCCAACATTATAGTCCTTAACACGTAATCCACGATGCTCCCAGTCCCCCCAGTCAATGCAATAGTATCCAGCTGCATGCCGAGAAGTAAAACCTGGACCGGACTTATTTTTTTGATGCACAGTCCCAGCCAATCCAATCCAATGATGTGCAATACCATCCGGGAGACGATAGGCGGCGGTATTTGCCCTTTGTGAGCTCAGACCCATTCCCAATGATAACGTCAGGCTGGATGGATGAAAAATTTATGGATATCGCTAATAAAAGAAATAACGATTAAAACCGAACTATACTCGTGATTGGCACTCATGCGATGGCGAGTTAACCCGACTATACTCGTGGTTGGCACTGAATGGGTTAAAAAAAATTATTTAGAATGTTTATTTCGAATTCGAAAGCCAACGTAACGAACGAAGGTCCGAACGTTTGGGCTCAGCCCTAAACACCACACATACAAATGGCTGATCCCAGACCAACAGAGACAGATACAGATTGGTCAAGTATAAGACATGTCTGTATAATTCATTTTAAAGACACTAGTTCTGTATAATACATGATATAAATACTAGGTCTGAGTAATACATGATATAAATTCTAGTTCTGTATAATACATGATATAAATACTAGTTCAGTATAATACATGATATAAAGACTAGTTCTGTATAATACATGATATAAAGACTAGTTCTGTATAATACATGATATAAATACTAGTTCAGTATAATAAAGCAATAATACACAAGAACCAGTGGAATATCAGGATCAAGAATATTGCCACGGCTGTGATGCGCCCGCAGCCACGAGAGCAAAGTTCGAGTGGCGTAGGCATCACAGAGTGGCAATATTCCTAATATTCCACTGGTTCTTGTGTATTATTGCTTTTATACAGCAAGTTGCACCATCGAGTTCCTAAAGATGTATCGTTGCTATGGAATTTCAAATGGAGTAGGCTATCAACCAGCTTGGCAACGCAAACGAATGACGTATTATTCTAATTTATACAACAGGCTGAGGTAACTCATTCAGCGCCAATCACGAGAAAACTCGGTTTTAATCGTTATTTCTTTTATTAGCTATATCCATTCATTTTTCATCCATCCAGCCTGATGTTATCATTGGGAATGGGTCTGAGCTCGCAAAAGGGCAAATACCGCCGCCTATGCCTTCCAGCCGGTATTGCACTCTATTAGAAATGGTGTAGTTTCTTTTCTGGGCCGATCTGAGCCGTGCGGGCGGGGTTTAAATACTCCGGCAGGACTAGCGTTTACAACGTTACATCTGCGATGCTGCCCCCCCCCCCCCCCTTCATATGCAATGCCGGGCAATGTGGGACGGACCTCCACGAGCAGTATTTGGAATGGCGATCAGATAATTGGATTATTTCTTTTGCATTAGGTAAGGACTCTATAAAATCTTGCGTTGATCTGATATTTCTTTCTACCGCGATCAAAGCTGTCTGTGTGTGTGTGTGTGGCTGTTTACCGTTGGGTGCAGGAGGTGGGGGGCGGCGAGCGCCGCGCTACGAGGGCCATTTCATGTATGCACGAGGAGACATAATAATGATAATCTAGCGTTGATTTCAGGAAGATTCGATAATCAGGCGAAAAATGACAACGTGTTTAGTGTATTCCACTAAAACGCTATTATCGCGTCTTTTCCTGGGATTACTAAGAATCACCAAAACTATACTCATATTCAAAACGGTATAAAACGGAAATGTACGGATGAAAAAACAATCTGTTTCATGCATGTTGACTGGAAGCAACTCACTGACAATTGACGGGTGTATTAGACTCATAGCTATAATATAAGATATATTTTAAGCACTCGCAAATCTCGCAGTCTCCCCATTGATTAAAGCGATGCCGTTCTAGCGCCCCCTGGCTCATTAAGCGATGGCGCTGGATGAGTTTATGTACGACCTAGGACCATTATTTTTATTATTATTATAAAAATCAAGCGAGAATGTACCCATTTAGATTCCAAATATGTATATCCGATACCGATTATTTCCGATATTACATTTGAATGCCAATATCGTCCGATAATATCGGACATCCCTACTTTTCTGTGAAGCAGATGTTTCTTCCTGTCGTCCTCCTCCCAGGAGTCACAGCTGCTCCTGTCCAGCGCAACACAGGAAGTGATGCGTCTACAGCAGGAGGGTTCCGATTGGTCGACGCAGACCGATGGTCTCCAGGCGGAGTTGGAGATGGCGCGGCTAACCCTGGAGAAAGAGAGACGGAGCAGAAAAGAGGAGATGGAGAGAGAAAGGAGGATGAGTGAGGAGAGGGAGAGAGAGAGAGGGGAGAGGGAATCTAAGGTACGCCCACTCACACAGTCCACGCCCACACAGACCACATGTTTCTACCACCTTTAACTCATTCAACGCCATAGCCAGCGCCCATCTCTGCTCTCTACCGCCAGCTTTCCATTGCCTATTTTCACGACATTTCACAATCTTTGTGGATCTATTGTATATTCTATATTATAGCAATTATTTTTTCATGTATACTTTCGCGTGTTATCCCATGGTGAATATTGTATCGTTTCAGAGTGATCAGATCCGGGCTAATTCCTGGAAGCTGAGTTATGGAGAGCTATGTGCATTTTGCAAAAGTCGTTTGCGTTGCTCACCTGGACACGATATTATTTCCAATTCAAAGGTATATAATAGGTATTATGTTTCATCATGAATGCATCAAAGGGGGGGGTAGTTTTGTGATGCTCTGATCGTCAGCAACGGCATACGTTTTGAATACTACATACGTTGATTGTTGCGATCGATGTGAAATCATGTAGGATCAAAGTAGGATTGATGTCATATAGTACTTACCTTTGCTAGGAGTTATTCCAAAATGAATATTCGAATTGTCTGATCGCGATTTCCAGTATTGATGTCCATCGGGGTCCCTGACATGAAATGGCACAAAATATGCATCAAGTGTGCTGGATGCGTTCTAAGTTGCTCGAATGAAGTGTTTCACTTGCCCGGGTCCAAATTCTCCACCGGGACCATATAAAATGTAACACACAGTGTGAAATAAGGTTTTCAAAGGGTAGGCGATACTGCCACCTAGCAGGATTCGGCCGGCATTGCACTCTCGAGGTCTCAGAATGAGTTTCAATGATGGTATGGTATGGTTTATTTCTTAATCCCTGAGGGGAAACATGGTTTGCCACCAGAGCGAATACACATATACAAACATGAAAGAAACAGTTACATGATACAATACACTACAGGATACACAACACAATAGGAGAGCCTTTCAACACAGTGCTATCGGTGTTCGTTAAAAAATTTAACCGCAGCAGGAACAAAGGACCTTCTCAATCGCTCAGTAGAAAAAGAAAAAAAAAACGCTATCAGCTCTATCTTTAATCTTTCAAAATGTTCAGTTGCTATCGCTATTAGCTCTATCTTTAATTTTTCAAAATGTTCAGTTGCTATTGCATGCACTCATCTGTGTTTCACTACACACATGAGTGCATGCTTACCAACTGTCCGTCTGCAACACTACTATCACCAACATCTAAGAAGGGAGATCCCCCCTTGAATGGCCCTTCTAAGGTTTCTCTCCTCCACACTGCCTGTGGAGCTTTTTTCCCTATTGTTAGGTTTTAGTGAGTTTTTCCTTACCTTCGCGTGGGGTATGTCTGGGAGTGCTTGCATTCTTTCATTCTTTCATTTATTTGCATTCATCTAAAAAAATTTGGACCTTATGGTGTTCTTGTTCTGTTCTTGACTTATTGTTATGTTTTCTTCTTGACTTGTTTAAAGAAGACCTGTACGGCCCATGGGGACATTAACGTGTGTTGTCGGGCCTTATAAATAAATTTGATTTGATTTGATTTGAGGCATCAATAATCTATCACTAAATGAGCTTCGCAGAGCATCGAAAATTCTGAACAGTGGGTGGCCTACAAAAGATAAAATGGTGTTTAGTCCTGGTTCGCTTGGCTATGATGATCGTCCTGTGTGGACCGTCCTGCGAGCCCCAGGCCACCATCCCGCGATCCCCACGGGACGAGACCAGGTAGAATTTTAGGCGCACGGGAAACAAGTCTCGCGGGACTGTGGCCTGGGGCTCGCGGGACGGTGGCCTGGGGCTCGCGGGACTGTGGCCTGGGGCTCGCGGGACTGTGGCCTGGGGCTCGCGGGGCGGTGGCCTGGGGCTCGTGGGCCTGGGGCTCGCGGGACGGTGGCCTGGGGCTCGCGGGACTGTGGCCTGGGGCTCGCGGGGCGGTGGCCTGGGGCTCGTGGGACTGTGGCCTGGGGCTCGCGGGACGGTGGCCTGGGGCTCGCGGGACTGTGGCCTGGGGCTCGCGGGGCGGTGGCCTGGGGCTCGTGGGACTGTGGCCTGGGGCTCGCGGGGCGGTGGCCTGGGGCTCGCGGGATGGTGGTCTGGGGCTCGCAGGACGGTCCACACACCGCTATCCGTGTTCTTCTTCCCCGCCAATGAAGTATTCACCCAAAGACCCAATACCGTGGCAACAACTACCGCACTACCGGTAGAATAAGTGCAGAGAACCGTGGGAAGTGATGCAAACTGTCTTGTCGTGTTTTGAACATTTATGTTGTGTTGATGGAATCACGTTAATATAGAGAGATGAAAACTACATTATTTCGATTGATATGAATTTGATAATGCTAGCAGGCTGCAGGCTGTCTCTACTGTAGGTCTATATTGTCTCTACTGTAGGTCTATATCGTCTCTACTGTAGGTCTATACTGTCTCTACTGTAGGTATATACTGTCTCTACTGTAGGTCTATATTGTCTACTGTAGGTCTATATTGTCTCTACTGTAGGTATCTACTGTCTCTACTGTAGGTCTATATTGTCTCTACTGTAGGTCTATTGTCTCTACTGTCTCTACTGTAGGTCTATACTGTCTACTGTAGGTATATATTGTCTCTACTGTAGGTCTATACTGTCTACTGTAGGTCTATACTGTCTACTGTAGATCTATATTGTCTACTGTAGGTCTATACTATCTACTATAGGTCGATACTGTCTCTACTGTAGGTCTATACTGTCTACTGTCTCTACTGCAGGTGTGAATGAATGAATGAAAACTTTATTTAACAGATTGCAGAATGGGTACAATACAGTACGGCTCAATACATACAATTGTTAAGGGGATGCAGACCTGAGAAAGACGTTTGTCTTGTTTCCATCAGGGTCCCCCATTTTCAATTCATATAGACATATATGACATACATGACATACAGATAGTCAGTACTGCTACATCTATACATTTATGACATACCAGATTTGCAAATACAGTACTGTTTGTGATACAGAAGGAGTCAAGAAAAGGGAGTATATACATTTGACGTAGAAACTGTACATTGGAGGTTGGGTGGGGGGGGTTGGGTACATTGGGATATTGACAACCATACTGGGTAATTTACATTGGAGGTGGTTGGGGGGGGGGGGGGGGGGCGGGGGGCACACTGTATAAACAAGTAACACTGTACATTGAGGGGGGGGGGGAGGAGACACTGTACAAACAAACACAATTGTACATTGAACTATTGACAAAACCATACTAGGTAAATGACTGTACATTGGAGGGGGTTGGAATGATTGGGTTAGGATATTTACAGGGGCCAGTGTTGAATTGCAGTCTCCCGTAGGTGTCCCTTGAGAGAGGTTTTGAAAGTGGGTAGTGATCCACATTCCTTTACAGCTTTGGGTAGGGCGTTCCACATTGATGTGGCATAATTGCGAAACGTGTTTAGTCCCTTATTTGAGCCGAATCTGGGTTTGACATGATTTGTGGAGCTCCCTCTGGTGTTGTGATCGTGGTATTCACTGACCTTTGGGAAGTATTTTGACATGTACATGGGTACCTTGGTCGTGTAGTGTATCTTGTAGACCAGGCCCATTGCAAGTTGTTGTACTCTGTCGTCTACTCTAAGCCATCCTAGGTTGTCGAAGTGGGCAGGGGTGAGGTGGGTTCTAGGAGTAAGGTCAAGCAGTAGTCTGACCAGTTTGTTTTGAGATGTTTGTAATTTTGTTTTTAGCGCCTTTGAGGTGCTTTGGTACCATGAGGTGCAAGCATAGTCGTAGTACCCCTGAATGAGTGCTCCTGCCAGAGTCTTCAGGGTGTTCTTGTTTACCAGAGAGGAGATCCGGTACAAGAATCGAGTTCGTTGGTTGACTTTTTTTATTACATTGGATGCCATTTTGTCACAGGAGAGATTAGCCTCTAGGATGGACCCCAGGTAGGTAATTTCATCTTTCCTTGTGACAATATTGTCACCCACTGTAACTGAGAAGCCGTCGGTCTTGCTGAGTTTGTTATTTGAACCGAAGAGAATGGACTCTGTTTTGCCCATGTGTAATGATAGTTTGTTATCAGCGAGCCATATGCAGATTCTGCCTAGTTCCGAGCTGAGGGTTTTTTCAACCTGTAACTTGTTCTTGTCAGAGACCAGCAGGGCTGAGTCGTCCGCAAACAGGAACAAGTTGCAGTCACAAGCTGACGACATGTCATTTGCATAAATTAGGAACAGTAGCGGTCCTAGTATGCTTCCTTGTGGAACACCACAGCTCACTGTGAGGGGGGGGGATAGGGTACCGTTTACCTCCACCATCTGTTCCCTCCCCTCAAGGTAGGATTGCATCCAGCTCACTGATAGACTATCAAAACCAATTGCTTTTAGCTTGTCAATCAGAATGGAGTGATTGACCGTGTCAAAGGCCTTTTGTAGGTCCAGCATGACCATGCCGCAGTATTTGCCTGCGTCCACCTCTTGTTTGATGTGGTCATTCAAATAGAGAAGGCATGTGTCAGTGGAGTGGGATGTTCTGAAGCCAGATTGGAATTCGTAGATTAGATTTTTTTCCGCTAGGTACTTTTCGACCTGTTCGTAGACTATGGTCTAGGTCTATACTGTCTCTACTGTAGGTCTATACTGTCTCTACTGTAGGTCTATACTGTCTACTGTAGGTGGAGAGATAACAGAGAAGAGAGAGAAACCTATGATCACAATAGTCACTCTTGTACATTCATTCTCATTGGATTCACTTGGGTGTAAGAGCTCACAAAGAGCCCCATTCATTGTCTACGGAGCAGGTTTTCTATTGGTTACATCACTGCAGGGGGTTCTCTCTGGTTTCTAGCTTTAACTAATGGCCTAAGAAGAGGTAGCCAGACACACTCCTCCCTCCTCCTCTCTTCATCTCTCCATCTCTTTCTCTCCATATCCCTCTCGCTCTCTCTCTTGCTGTGATAATAGCCTATAGTTGTATTATTGTAATTTATGTGATGTGATTATGGTGTAAACATAATTTTATTTAGATGATTATAGTCCTGCTTTAAATCCTATAAAACGACATCACGCTGGGAGAAACAACTGTTCACAAAGTGTCTGTCTGTCTGTCTGTCTCTATCTCTCTCTCTCTCTAGGAGCATCTATACTTCCTGTCCTCTCTCTACCATCGTCTCCTGCCCGGCTGTGTCCTCCTGGATGACTCCCAGAGTTTTTCCTGGCCAGAGCTATGTAATGCCATCGACGAACAGATCGATCGGCTGGCAGCTGAGCTGAGCAGAGCCAATGAGAGGGTGAGGAGGGACTAGGTCTGCTGTGACATCATCACCCAAAACCTATACATAGTTTACCACCGGCGTCTCGCATCAAAGTGGTAAATACCAGCGGTGAACTCCGGCAAGTTCCATGAGCCGTGCATGAGCCAACCACTGGTTTCCGTCTGCCACACAGTCCTTAGTTACTATAGCAACCACTCACTGACTCATAATTGTATGCCTATGTTCATTTTATGCTATTTGCTGTGAAGCACTGAGCTGCAATTCCTGTATGAAAGGTGCTATATAAATAAACTAAAGTTATTATTATTAAAAATAGAACACGGAATATCAACTGGTTTCTCAATGGAAAAAGCATAGGACTTGACTAACAGGATGTAAGTCGATCGATCTGGGAAAATGGAAGAGTTGTGACCAGTCTTTTATGGCAGGGTTGATTGGATTGGAAACAGCTGATGAGAGAGAGAGAGAGAGAGAGAGAGAGAGAGAGAGTTGACCAAAATGATTGTAACAACCTTCTTAACTTTTTAAGTAAATGTGGAAAGTGTAAGGTGTGTTCAAGAGCCAGAACCCAAACGCAGACAAAGAACGAGCACTGACTATTAGCAGAGATTAATTTACATCTTTAAAACTAATATTTCACCTCAAATTGCAGTAGATTATAATGTTACTCAACAGAACATCACATTTCATTTCTTTCCCTGAATATGTTGGTTTTACAGCAAATGATTTAGCTCTTGCCGCCATTCAGAACGGCCACAGTGCTCTGTCTCCTCGTTACATAGACATCCTTATGAACATAGAGCGTCAGAAACATGATGTTGCCATGCTGACTGAATGTGATTGGTTCTAAACCTTTCCCCCTTCCCCCCCCCCCCTCTCTCCCCTTTAACCCTTTCACTACCACACCAAATGGTTAACCCTTTCACTGCGACAATACAGAAGGTGAACCCTTTCACTGCCACACGACAAAGGGTTAACCCTTTCACAACCACACTACAGAAGGTTAACCCGTTCACTACCACACTACGGACGGTTTCTGTAGTGTGGTAGTGAAAGGTTAACCTTCTGTAGTGTGGTAGTGAATGGGTTAACTCAAATGTCTTTATTGGCATGACGTAACATGTACATATGGCCAAAGCAAGCGTTTAACCATTGAAAAGCTAAACATTCATTTGAAAACTTGAAAAGTTGGTAAATAGTAGAAAATACAGCAGATGGAAGTAGAAAAAAGATGGTCATAAAAAAGCTGATACAGTAAAAAAAAAAAATAATCTATCATCACATATAACGGCATCAACGTGTGTCAGGTGACTGTCACTCACTGTCCCTCAGTTCCTGGCAGGCAGCAACACAGACTGCTGCTCACAGCTAGTTGAGTCTCCCCTAGCAGGACTGCTAGTTTTTCTTAATCTGATTTAAGAAACCCTTTTTGTTATTCACTCAAATAAAAAAGTGTTTCTCTAAGATCTTTATACATTTGGTGAGGAAGTGTAGCTCTGTTTCAGGTTCACTAGGGGTACAATGACATAAGGACCTCTCCCTCTATCTGTCTCTCCTCTCTCTCGCACACTCTCCATCTCTGTCTCTCTCTCTCCCTCTATCTATCTGTAACTCCTCTCTCTCACACACTCCATCTCTGTCTCTCTCTCTCTCTCTCTGCCCCTTTCTCCTCTCCCTCTCTCTTGTCTCTTTCTCTCTCTCTTTCACGCTCTCTCTCTATCCCTGTCTATCTCGCTGCCCCTCCCCCTCCCCTCTCTCTTTTCTGTCTCTCTCTCTATCTATCCCTCTCCCTCTCTCCCTCTCCCTAGATCGCCCAGCTGGAGGGTGTGTGTGACAGTAAGAGTGCGTGTGTGCGTGAGCTTCAACGGAGACAGGAGTGTGTGTTGACCAAGCTGGAGGAGAGTGTGAGACAGAGAGAGCAGGCTTGGAGCACACAGAGACAAGAGAGAGACCTGCAGCACACGCACACTGTTACACAACTACACAACAAGACTGAGGTAAGACACACACAGACGAGAGAGAGACCTGCAGCACACGCACACTGTTACACAACTACACAACAAGACTGAGGTAAGACACACACAGACGAGAGAGAGACCTGCAGCACACGCACACTGTTACACAACTACACAACAAGATTGAGGTAAGACACACGGAGACAAGAGAGAGACCTCCAGCACACGCACACTGTTACACAACTACACAACAAGACTGAGGTAAGACACACACAGACGAGAGAGAGACCTCCAGCACACACACACTGTTACACAACTACACAACAAGACTGAGGTAAGACACACACAGACGAGAGAGAGACCTGCAGCACACGCACACTGTTACACAACTACACAACAAGACTGAGGTAAGACACACACACACACTGTTACACAAGACTGAGGTAAGACACACACACTGTTACACAACTACACAACAAGACTGAGGTAAGACACACACACACACACACACACACACACACACACACACACACACACACACACACAGACTAGAGATAGACCTCCAGCACACACACACACACACACTGTTGCATAACTACACAACACGACTGAGGTAAGACGCACACAGACAAGAGATAGACCTCCAGCACACACACAGACACACACACACACACACACACGCACGCACACACACACACACACTGTTTCTATCCTTACATCCATCTCGAAAGTCATGGAAAAAATAGTATACGAACAGATCGAAAAGTACCTCGCGGAAAAAAATCTAATCTACGAATTCCAATCTGGCTTCAGAACATCCCACTCCACTGACACATGCCTTCTCTACTTGAACGACCACATCAAACAAGAGGTGGACGCGGGCAAATACTGCGGCATGGTCATGCTGGACCTACAAAAGGCCTTCGACACTGTCAATCACACCATTCTGATTGACAAGCTAAAAGCAATTGGTTTTGATAATTTATCAGTGAGCTGGATACAATCCTACCTGGAGGGGAGGGAACAGATGGTGGAAGTAAACGGTACCCTATCCCCCCCCCTCACAGTGAGCTGTGGTGTTCCACAAGGAAGCATACTAGGACCGCTACTATTCCTAATTTATGCAAATGACATGTCGTCAGCTTGTGACTGCAACTTGTTCCTGTTTGCGGACGACTCAGCCCTGCTGGTCTCTGACAAGAACAAGTTACAGGTTGAAAAAGCCCTCAGCTCGGAACTAGGCAAAATCTGCATATGGCTCGCCGACAACAAACTATCATTACACATGGGCAAAACAGAGTCCATTCTCTTCGGTTCAAATAACAAACTCAGCAAGACCGACGGCTTCTCGGTTACAGTGGGTGACAATATTATCACAAGGAAAGATGAAATTACCTACCTGGGTTCCATCCTAGAGGCTAATCTTTCCTGTGACAAAATGGCATCCAATGTAATAAAAAAAGTCAACCAACGAACGCGATTCTTGTACCGGATCTCCTCTCTGGTAAACAAGAATACCCTGAAGACTCTAGCAGGAGCACTCATTCAAGGGTACTACGACTATGCTTGCACCTCATGGTACCAAAGCACCTCAAAGGCACTAAAAAACAAATTACAAACATCTCAAAACAAGCTAGTCAGACTACTACTTGACCTGACTCCTAGAACCCACCTCACCCCTGCCCACTTTGACAACCTAGGATGGCTTAGAGTAGACGACAGAGTACAGCAACTTGCAATGGGCCTGGTCTACAAGATACACTACGCGACCAAGGTACCCATGTACATGTCAAAATACTTCCCAAAGGTCAGTGAATACCACGATCACAACACCAGAGGGAGCTCCACAAATCATGTAAAACCCAGATTCGGCTCAAACAAGGGACTAAACACGTTTCGCAATTATGCCACATCAATGTGGAACGCCCTACCTAAAGCTGTAAAGGAATGTGAATCACTACCCACTTTCAAAAACACTCTCAAAAAACACCTACGTGAGACTGCAATTCGAAACTGGCCCCTACAAATGTCCTAACCTAGTTGTACAGTAAATGACCAAGTAAGGCTTTGTCAATATTCCAATGTACAGTGTAAAATGTGTGTGTCCCCTACCCAACCCCCCCCCCCCCCCCCCCCCCAACCTCCAATGTACAGCCCTCACCCAACCCACCCAACCAACCTCCTCCAATGTACAGTTTCTACGCCAAATGTATATACACTCCTTTTCTGGACACTTTTGTATCACAAACAGTACTGTATTTGCAAATCTGATATGTCATAAATGTATAGATGTAGCAGTACTGTCTATCTGTATGTCATGTATGTCATATATGTTATGATGAATTGAAAATGGGGGACCCTGATGTAAACAAGACGAAAGTCTTTCTCTGGTCTGCATCCCCTTAACAATTGTATGTATTGAGCTGTACTGTACTGTACCCATTCTGCAATCTGTTAATAAACTTTTCAATCAATCAATCAAACTACACAACAAGGCTGAAGTAAGATACACACACTCACTCAACTTAAAAATCCCTCATGCAGACAGATGACTAAACGGTTAGAAAGAAATAAAACCCTGAAATGTGGGGACCTCATGGGACTCTCATCAAGGCCCCCGGAGGACCCCAGACCATACTTTGACAACCCCCACCCCCCCAGGCTACAACCCATTTGAGGCCTTCCAGAGACAGAGAGTTGTGTCAGCAGAGCTATTCTGACACAGCACATCTCTCCACGAGAACATTGGTTCTCACACTTTTTACCTGCGACCAGCAGCTCTATAGATTGCTCTGTTGGTCGGTTGGTGGGGGGGGGGGGGGGGGGGGGGCTGACATTTGGCGGGTGTGAGGTGAGGGTGAATGTGGAGTTGGAATGGATCTGAGTTTCTCTCTCTCTCCCTTTGTCCGTCTCTCTTTCTGTATCTCTTTCTATCTGTCTTATTTCTTTCTCTTTGTCTCTGTCTTTCTCTCTCTCCATCTCTCCATCTTTCTCTCTCTCTGTATCTGTCTCGCTCCCTCTCTCTCTCTCTCTCTCTCTCTCTCTCTCTCTATCTCTCTCCCTCTGTCTCTTTCCCTCTCTCTCTTTCTCTCTCTCTCTCCCTCTGTCTCTCTCTCTCCCTCTATCTCTTTCTCTGTCTCTCTCTCCATCTCTGTCACTCTCTTCCTCTCCGCCAGCTCTATCGCTCTCAGTGCGAGTCTCTCCGGGACCAGTTGTCGTCTTCGGAGGGAGATTGTTCCTCTCTGACCTCTGACCTCTCCAAGCTACGGAGTCTCCTCGCCCGTGCCCGCGGGGACGCCGCCTCGCTCCTCTCCGCCGCCGCCCTGCTGGCCGGAGGCCTCACACACACCTACCGCCGTGCGTGCTCGCTCTCCGCTCAGAAGGGCCTCCTCTGCTCGCGCCTGGTGGGGCAGCAGCGTCTGGAGGGGGAGGTCCGGAGGCTGGCGGCCGCTCTGGAGAAGGAGGGCGGAGGAGAGGAGGGAGGCGGGAGAGGCTTGAGGAGGTGGCGGAGGTGTGTGTGTGCGGTGCTGGCGGTCAACAGGATGCGCGCGTTGGCGCGGGGAAGCAGCGTGGTGTTGCGGGTGGGAGGGGAGAGGAGGCAAGCGGTGTGTGTGAGCGTCTGTGGCGGTATGGCGAGAGAGAAGGGACAAACTCCTCCTACCACTGGTCAGTCATACTGAGCACATGACACTCATTTTCACATTTCAGGCTGAAAAAGTCATCTTTATTTACAAATGGAGCATTTTGTTTACAATAATTTACAAACGTGTACTATGTATGTGATTTGTGTGTGTATTTTCCAGATAAGGAGGAGAAGGAGGATGATGATGATGGTGGTGAAGGAGAGGAAGGTCTTGGTGGAGTGTGTGTGAGATGGCTCCGTTCCAAACAGCTGTCTACACTCCTACTCTCCTCCATGGTTGAACTGCAGGGGGCGCTAGCACGCACTGGTAAACACACACATTACTCACATTCAGTGTGACATTAAACTAAGACTGATGCTTTGGCTTTTAATTTGGTACTTTTATCTGGTCCTCTTCAAACTAAAATGACTACCCTGTTGCTAAGCAACAAACATCCTTGCTTGCCTCCTTCCAACATCCGTCCATCGTTATGAATGACAGTTCATTCATTAACCCTTTCACTACCACACTACCAAAGGGTTAACCCTTTCACAACCACACTACAGAAGGTTAACCCTTTCACTACCACACTACAGACAGTTAACCATCTGTAGTGTGGTAGTGAAAGGGTTAAATGTAAACGGAAAGGCAGAGTCAGACTGCACTCCCAACAGCTATGTATGTCTGTCTCTCTCTGTCCATCTCTTTTTCTCTATCCCCCTCTCTTTCTCTTTTTCTCTTACTTTCTCTCCGTCTCTTGCTTGCGCTCTCTCTCTAGGCTCCTCCCCTTCAGAGGTGACATCAGCAGCTCACAGGGGTGTGTCCCGCCTCCTCGAACACCTTCTCAACCAGTCAGACAGGGTTTCCAGTCTTGCTCCTTTCAAAGCACCCTACGGAGGGAACCAGTCCACACTAGTTAGTAGGCTAGGGCTGGGTCTGGCCAGACTGAAAGCACCACAGCCTAGTACAAAGGTAAGCCACTAGTCTGCTCACAGTTGTGTTCAATGGAGGGGATGGAGGGAGGGCTCTGGGTTCCTTAATGATACTTCAGTTTCTCTTAGGATGTTTTCTGTGAACGGTTCACAGAACATTTCACAGAATGGTTCATATCATGAGAACTGAGGTCTGGTTCATATCATGAGAACTGAGGTCTGGTTCATATCATGAGAACTGTGGTCTGGTTCATATCATGAGAACTGTGGTCTGGTTCATATCATGAGAACGTCAGGTTATTCTATAACCCTAGTTATATGAGTATAGCGAGCGCTCTGCTCTATTGGAACTATCCCTTTATCCAATCTAATAATGAATAATTTTCTCCACATGCACACACCCATCCGCCTGGCCACACCCACATCCGCTCCTGTACATAAGCGGGGTCGTGGCCACACCATCAGCTCCTTCCCAAGTCTTTCACCACCGAAGGCGAAGACCACAGGGTCCTCAGTGAGTCAGAGCAGAGCGCTCGCTATACTCGTATAACTAGGGTTATAGAATAACCTGACGTTATATTATCGTATAGCTTACGCTCTGCTCTAGCTCGACAGATGTACCCGCTGAGGCCCCCCATAACCATCAGAACCGGGGAGGACCCGAGCCCCCTGGACCCCCTTAGAGGGGGACGGGAGGGAATCAGATCCGACTGTGCAAAGAGGGTTTAGCACCTCAAACGCACAGTGAGCAGACCGTGGGACTATCCTTCACACAGGACCCGCGACCACTTAGGCGCGCATCCCACATGCCACCCCCGTCACAGCCCCCAACATCACGGGTCAAAGGTCAAGAACCCAACCCCGTGGCAAGGCCGTAGCAGCGGAGCGCGGAGGAGGACCCAGCCCCAGGAACAGCCTGAGGGCCAGGACCCCCCGAAAAAAGGGGCCCGGTGAGGCCAACGATGCCGTAGCATCGGGACCCCACCAGACGGTCACTGGTGACACCACCCCCCACATCGCCAGCGTATCGGACAGGGCCCAATCCAAGAGCAGGCCCTTCCCCCCTACGGCACGCCGGCCTGAAGCACTCCACAAGAGGCTACACCCCCACAACACTGTGGGGCCAGTCGGCACACCGGGGAGACAACCCCCAAAGAGGTTGATCCCTCAATCCAGGCAACAGGCCCCAAGAGCATAACTCGACCTGTGCCCGGAGCACTGCGGACTAGACAGGCGCCTAAGGGGTCTACTGTGAAAACAGCACCCCGGCGGAAGGGGCGTTCGGTATGCTGTGCACCATGTCGCAACCTCCACAAACCCGACCCCTCCAGTGAGGTCGAGGTTCAAGAGAAGGCTGACACGATTGGCAGACGTCATGAAAGGTGCAGGGGCACACTCGCGGGCAGACGGGGTCAAGCCCGGCCTCAACCCGAGAGTTGACTCTGCTACCAACACACCGGGGAACCAACCACCCCCCTATGTTTAGTTTAACAGGAGGCGGTTGTTCCTTTAAACCCACCAAGAAAAAACTCAGAAACATAACTGCGCATATACACCGGCTATACAGGCAGTACAAGTTTTTCAGTTTTTAAAGGGGTTAACCCAGGCCAACAGGTTGACGAGAACGAGTTCGGACCTGCGCCCGGCAGACCGGGACCTACACAGGGATGCCAGAGGGGTTCAATAGAAAAAAACTCCTCGACAGCCCCCTCCCATCCCTGCCCAGCAGGGGGAGGGAGGGGAAAAAAAAGAATGGAGAAGGACCAGGCCCCTTAGCACAGCACAAGGTACAACACAATATGGACCAAGCACAACACTGTGAAGGGCAACTCGTAGTGTCATACATATGACACACACATCCATATCAATCCCCGGGACGCCCGGGCCGACCCGGCATTTTCCCCCCGGAAAAGTAAGTAAGTAAGTAAGTAAGTATTTATAAAGCACCTTTCATACATGTCATGTAGCTCAAAGTGCTGTACACAAATATAGGCATATATAACGATAAAAGCAATAAAGTCACAGTGATCAGTTAAGATCAATGTTTAAAAAAAAAAAAAAAATAATAGTAACGTAAAAATGAAAATAACGTAAAAACAGTCATTTGCTTACCAGTTTGGGAGAACAGGTCCGCACAAACATGTCCGCTCAGTAGCAACCGGAAGTGCACTAAACCAATGCACTTGTATGGTAGGTAGCAATGTTTAGCTCTTATAACGCTAGTGTAGTTACGTTTTTATCAGTGGTCATAGTTGGGTCCATAGTGCTTTACCAAGTCCCATGGATCCATCAGTGGCCGTGTATTGTGTGCGTATGTACCCGTTCCCTCATGTGGTCAGTGGCCAGAGTTTGGGTCCATAGTGCTTTACCAAGTCCCATGGACCCATCAGTGGCCGCGTCTTGTGTGCGTATGTACCCGTTCCCTCATCTAAAGAGTTGGGTCCACAAGACTTTTCCAAGCCTTACGGATCCATCAGTGGTCGTGTATTGTGTGCGTATATACCCGTTCCTTCATCTAAAAAGTTGGGTCCACAAGGCTTATCCTAGCCTCATGGATCCATCAGGTTTTTCCAAGCCATAACTATTTGTAAGCTAGACTGTATAGGTACGTTTTTAATTTTCCTTTAAAAATGTGTATAGAGCTGGCGTTTCTGATGTGTGTTGGTAGTGTGTTCCATAGTTTTGGGGCATAGTTGGCAAATGCCATACTTCCTATCCTTTTTTGGTTTCTGGGCGTGTCTAGTAAACCTGTAGTGGATGACCGTAGCGTTCTTGAGGGCAGATAACTAACTAGGGAATTTGCTATGTATTTTGGGCCTTGCTCATTATGAGCTTTATATGTTAGGAAAAGGACCTTAAAATCAATTCTATGAGTTATTGGAAGCCAGTGCAGAGTGGCCAGGACTGGAGTGATATGTTCTCTTCTCCTTGTATGAGTTAGTAATCGAGCTGCAGAGTTTTGGATAAGCTGAAGCTTCCCAATGGTTGCTTTGGGAAGACCAGTGAACAGTGCATTACAATAGTCAAGCCGACTTGATACAAAAGCATGAATAAGTTTCTCTGCATCCTTTTTATTTACGAAAGGTCTTACTTTCGCTATGTTTCTTAGGTGGAAGAATGACGTTTTCATGGCCTTATTTATATGAGACTTAAAGGTCAGGTCTGAGTCCAAGATGACACCTAGGCTTGTAACCTCAGTCTTTACATAGGATGACAGACTCCCCAGGTTTTTACACAGCACTTCCCTTTTCGCTTTTGGGCCGATCAATAGGATTTCGGTCTTGCTTTCGTTTAATTTTAGGAAGTTATTGTTCATCCACTTGTTTATTGCTAACAGACAATTTGTAATGGACTGTATGGCTGTAGTGTTATTTGGTTCTGCGGAGATATATAGTTGTGTATCATCAGCATAACTATGGAAGCATACATTGTGGTCTCGAATGATGTCCCCGAGGGGCAGCATATATAGTGAGAAGAGTAATGGACCAAGGCAGCTTCCTTGTGCGACTCCAAAATTGCTGTCATGTTCCTCGGATACATTGTCTCCAAGCTTAACATAGAACCTTCTCCCCTTAATGTATGTTATGAGCCAATTTAGTACATGATCGGAAAAGCCAACCAGTCTTTCAAGACGACTGATCAAGATATTATGGTCAATCGTATCGAACGCTGCACTAAGGTCCAATAGGACAAGAATTGAGACTTTGCCAGCATCGGAGTTTAGCCTGAGGTCGCTAACTATTTTGGTAAGGGCAGTTTCAGTGCTGTGATTTGTTCTGAAACCTGATTGTAATTCCTCCATGATGTTATTATCTTTGAGAAAGGAGTTTATTTGTACTGAGACTATCTTTTCTAATATCTTGCTGATAAATGGAAGGTTCGATATTGGCCTATAGCTTTTTAGTTCGTTTACATCTAAGTTTGTTTTCTTTAGTAGTGGTTTTACTACAGCCGTTTTAAATGCATCTGGAAAAGTGCCTGTTTGAAGAGACATATATATGATTTCAAGGACATGATTTGAGACACTATCGAACACCCGCTTGAGAAATGCTGTTGGTATAGGATCGAGGCAGGAGGTGGCGGAATTACCCTGAAGCACAAAGTCCTTCAGGGTACCAGAACAGCAAATCTGCGCCCCAACGGACAACGGGTTAACTGACCTGGTCCGGCACGACCAGAACCAGTCCCATGTCCTAGTCACTCCGCCATCCCCAGTCCTAAGAGGGGGGTAGGTACGCGTGTCGATCCAAAACATCACAGAGGGCGCCACCAAGATGGTCAGTACGTGAATGCACTGCACCTGGTGGCCCACCCCATGGGCGTGAGACCCCTCCATCAATGCTTTGATCTACTCCGTCATCTCCCCCCGGAGATGAACGTGAGTCGTCGAGTCTAACCTAGTACACTGGTGCTCGGAAGAGATAAAATCTCCTTCCCAGTCGCTCGCATAAAAAATGCTGTTTCTATGAATGAGCAACCAAGGCGCGCCAGCCCATGATGTGGTTCCACACCGAAAGCACCCAGGGCCAGTGCTATGTACACGTCGAGACCCAAAAAACACATCAATGGTAATTCTAATAACAAACCAGACAACGTTCCCGCCATGCCGTCTGGGACGAGCGGCAGGAAGCCGGCCAAACAAGACACAGATATGGGTCCCATATGACGCGTCCGAGGGAAAAAGCCCTGTCAACACCGCTCTGTATATAAGGGGGAATCCCCCAGAGAGACCTTCCACGTGAGTAACAACGCATCGCATCACCCAATCTTGACAATGACAGTGGTCCATAGCATGGAGCCTGAAAGAACTCACGGAAGTCTCATGACCAATACAAACGCGGCCAGTGACGTATTCTATGGCCGGGGAAATCCCGTGACCCACTATCCAAATATGGTGTGGGACCAGGGAACATCCCCCCCATTCCCCTCCCTGTGACGCGCTGACCCCACAGCGTGACAGGAAGACCGACGAACAGGAGGTCCAACCCACTTTCACTAATGTTATAAATAATAGAATTGTGTGCGGACTGCTGACAAATTATATAACAGATCACTTACCAGTTTTTGTAATAATAGAAGATAATAATCAGCCAAAGAGGGAATCTCAGAAAATGTGTAATAAAAGGCACCTTTCAGAGGACTCAATAGGGGCACTCAAAAGGGAACTGGCTCTCCAGCAATGGGTTGAGGTGTTTGAAGCAACTGATGTGGACTCAGCATATGGCTGCTTTCTGAATACATTCATGACTTTATATGATCGTTTCTGTCCTATTGTGCAGCAAAGTAGCTGACGAACTAGGAAGCCAGATTAACCATGGATAACAAAAGGAATTTCAAATGCCTGTAAAAAGAAGAATACTCTTTATAGAGATGTCATCAAGCATAGAACTAAACAGAAAGAAATCAAATATAAAATATATAAAAATTAATTAACAGATACTATAAGAAAACGTAAGAAGGATTATTATAATAACTTACTAGAAATTAATAAAAATTATATTAAAGGAACATGGAAAATTATAAACACAATAATTGGAAAATCAAATAACAAACCAGGCTATATTGATCAGTTTTCTGTAAATGGAACGGAAATAACCAACATGCATGAGGTAGTGGAGGAGTTTAATAATTTTTTTATAAATGTTGGCCCAGATCTTGCAAGGAAGATCAAGCCTCCACAAGGGGGAGCTATTGCAGAACAATACATTGATAGGAATCCATCCACAATCTTTTTGTATGACGTATCTAATATGGAAATAATTGATATTGTAAACAATCTCAAGAATAAAACATCTACAGATGTGAATGGGATAGACATGTCTCTTATTAAAAAACAAATCAAAGAAATTGTAGATCCAATTACTTTCATATGTAATCTATCTTTTAGGATGGGGACCTTTCCAACTGAAATGAAAACAGCCAAAGTAATTCCAATCACTGCGGTTATAGCTTGCGGCTAGGTCAAAAGCTGAATAACCCCATAACCTGTTTTGACGTCGGCTGGCCCTAAGGCCCCACCACCCGACACCATTTTTGACAGAAAAAAACAGCAAATTGAACAATGTTGCCAGTCGCTGCTAATTCTATACCGCGGCGGTATAGGCTTCATCAGCCCACCAGCCACCTGCCGGGCCGACTCGCCTCATGGCGTCGGCCGGGCGGGACACCGTTCCACCATGTCAGAGGCAAAGGACTGATGCCACCTGCTTCACTAAGCACGGAACACCAGTGGTGGCTGCAGACCAAAATCTACTACTAGTGAAGCACTGCCTCACTAGTAGGCATGCAACAACCTCCACTGTGGTGCGCACCCATGAAGGGATAAATGAACAAAAAACCTATTAACATATTTGCAGAATGGGCTAGCCCATACACGCAATTGTTAAGGGGATGCACACCAGTCCTGTCCACACCAGGGACCCCCATTTTCAATTCATAGATTCACAAAAAGCACACCTGCCCTGAGCCTCAGCCCATCCACCCATGTAAATGGTAAACAAGCCCCCGTTAAACCCCCAACATTAGACACCGATTGACCGTCAGCATGAATGGATAAGAGGAGGGAAGACCTTTTAGTAAAGACAGCCCTCGGCGGGGAACAAGGGAACGGCGTCCCAGCATTGTAGCATTAGCCGCTCGCTCTAGGATAGTTGGAAAAACACCCAAAAAAGAGTCATGACGACCATGTTTTCCCAAATATCCTGCCCCTCGCGCCAATACATCACTCGGTTGTCTCACGGGACAACGAGCAGTATGCCTGATAGCGCAGGCCCTACCTGTGCACGACTTAGCTCGACTGCTAACCGTCGCGCGACGTCCCTCGGTCCGCTGTCACGAGACGAAGAAAACCCAGGACAGGCCCGTTGCGCTGTTAGGATGTGCCGAGAAGATTCCAGGGGCTGGTGAACTTCTGGCGAATACCCAACATTGTGTAATTTCTCCCTGTGTTTCATAACAACTAGTTCACGGAGTGCACTGCTACTTCCGTCTTGGAAACAAAAAGAGGAAGGTGGAGCGTGACCATTTCCGGCGTCATATAGGGAGATGCAGGGGCGTGGCCTGGTCACGTGCATTTGTTTGTTTCGTGAGCACATTAAGTGCTAGGAGATAAGAGTTCTCTCAATATGGCAGAGCGAGACGCGATTGCCAGTAATGCTATATAACTGAGGTATGATTCATATCTCATGATAACTGATGTATGGTTCATATTATGAGAATTGTGGTCTGGTTCATATCATGATAACTGTGGTCTGGTTCATATCATGAGAACTGAGGTCTGGTTCATATCATGAGAACTGAGGTATGGTTCATAATGAGAACTGTGGTCTGGTTTATTTAATGAGAACTGAGGTCTGGTTCATATCTCATGAGAACCCAATAATTTCTCACTCTGGATGTTAAACAACAAGCACATGAGCGTCTGGGGTCATTTTGATGTGATGACATCATGAATGGGACGCACCGACTGCTTTACTTGCTAAAGTTAGTCATCGTTAGCAACAACAAGCTGGTAAGCATTAGGGATGGGTACAGACTCCGGTACTTTTAAGGGTATAGACCGAATCATGTTGCTGCTACCGAGTACCGATTCACGTGAGATCCACCGGTGCCACATTTCGGTACTGTAAAAAAGTTAATTTAAGTAAGTTTGATGACGTCAACGTTTTGTTTACCGCAAAAGGAAACCTATGAAGTGTGCCGCACGTTCACGTCAACAATACGCGCTTACCTAGGATTTGACTTGATTCAACAACAAAGCAGTCGGGGCAATGGCAAGCCGAAAACGGTCGCACAAGTGTTGTTACACTTTACAAAGCTAGATGCAGACAATGCTTGCTGCAATATTATATATTATATATATTAACAAATTGTTCTAAATTAATAATAATGATAATAAATAATTTTGAAGTTTGGACAAATTTTGTACAACTGGTAGGTAGATAAATTTTTTTTTTACTAAAGTACAGAAAAAAGGTACCATTGGGTACCGGTATCGATTCACACATCGGTTCAAATGTGATCGGTGCCCAACCCTAGTAAGCATCCAGGTGTGTGTCTCTCTCTCCAGTCCCTGGTCTCCACGCTGCAGCAGCACTTCCTGTTCTTCACCCAACGGTTGCACTCGGCTGAGGTGGAGAGGCGGGGCCTGAGGGTGGAGGTGGCCAGTTTAGTCTCCAAGGGCAACCGTCAACGGAACGAGGACCTTTCTCACCTGGTGAGGCTTCCCGCTACAGTGCCTGACTGAAAGTCAATATTTCACTCAAATGATTATTAATATTTAATATTTGTGTGTAGGTGCCAGCAGAGCGGTTTGACAGTGTGTGTTCGGAGCTGCGTCAGGCTCTCGGCAGGGAGCAGGAGGCCCAAGACCTATTAAAGGAACAGTCCACTCAGCTACACACCCTGAGTGACCGACTCAACACACACACTGCTGAGGAGAGCGAGAGACAATACACACTGAGCCAGGCTGGACAGGTACACACACACTGAGCCAGACTGTACAGGCGCACACACACACACACACACACACACACACACACACGCACACACACACACACACACACACTAAGCCATGCTTACAGGTACAGTCACACACACACTGAGCCAGGCTGTGCACACATATACACACACATATACACACAACAGTCTACAACTGAACACAAAAGTACACTCTGTTTTGGCTAAACTACCAGGGCAGTGGTTTGGTGTTAGCTGCACACGGAGAAGCAAAGCAGTTAACAATAACTGAAAATATGAAATATAATTTCAACTACTAACACGCCCCACTGTCCCTGTCTCTCTATCTCTCTCTTTCTCTATCTCTCCTCTCTTTCTCTCTCTTTCTCTATCTCTTCTTTCTTTCTCCTCTTGGTCTCTGTCTCTCCTCTATATCTGCTCTCTTTCTATCTCCTCTCTTTCTTCCCTCTATCCTCTGTCTCTCTTTCTCCTTCTCTATCCCTCCCTGTCTTTCTCTATCTCTCTCTGTATCTCTCTCTCTCTCTCTCTATCCCTCCCTGTCTCTATCTCTCTCTGTATCTCTTTCTGTCCCTCCGTCCTTCTCTGTCTCTCTCTGTCCATCTCTATCTCTGTGTCTATCTGTATCTCTCTCGCTGTCTCTCTCTCCATCTCTCTCTTTGTCTCTCTCTCTCTGCTCTCTGTCCCTCTGTCTCTCTCCATCTCTCTCTCTCTGTCTCTCTGTATCTCCCTCTCTCTCTGTATCTCCCTCTCTCTCTGTCTCTCTTTCTCTCTGTCTCTCTCTGTCTGTCTCTCTCTTTCTCTCTCTCTTTCTCTCTCTCTTTCTCTCTCTCTGTCCCTCTCTCTCTCTCCAGTCTCTATCGGAGGCGTGTCAGCAGGTGCGTCGTAAGGAGCAGTCGCTGAGAATTCTGGGTAAACACCTGTCTGAGGTTCAAAAGGAAAAGAGAGATCTAGAAGAGAACCTCTGCCACACCGAGGAGGCTCTGAGGACGGCTACCAAGTAATATATACATACTACTAGGGATGGGAATAAAAAAAAAATGGGAGCCGGTTCCTAATGGTCTGATTCCTGGAATCGCATGCCTCCGTGACTATCGATTCCTCTTATCATTGCTATGTATTTCCGACAGTTGCGCATTTTAAAACAATAACGTTAGCGCCACGCATGCAGCCATAGCAGACTATTTGATTCCTTAAGGGCTAGAAATTGCGACCGTTTTGGTCGCATATGCTCCCGAAATGCTCCCGCTGTTTCTATGTGCAGTGAAAACTACTCCAATGCTTTGCATCCTAGTCATTCATTTACTTCGGGGTAAACTAACGTTAGCCGCTAACGCTAGCTACCCATGCTCATGACAGAGTAGTGTTGTCACGATACTGGAATTTCGACTTTCGAATATATATATATATATATATATTTTCTTTACAAATGTTCCTTTTGTTGCTGGTTGATTCTCCTCAGCTTCTCTCTGGTACTATAAGAGAAGATAAATATAACAATTTTAAAACCCTTTGTTTATCTTTAGATCACACATTTAAAAATAACTGTTTATCTCACTTCAATAATTTTTATTGCAGAACATGGTATTTTCTCAAGCAGACAGATGTAAACACTGTAATCTGTGTTGCATGTACCTGACAAACTGAACTGTTATTACAGTCATATTCCGACTTAACTGAATGCACATGTGTGTGTGTGGACTACTGTACTATTACAGGTATTGAAATGAACAATGCAACCAATTTTTTTCCCTTTCTCTGTCTGTCTGTCTGTGTGTGTGTGTACACATTGTCTGCCAGGCATTATGCCCATATTTGTGCCCTCTCTGCCACCGCTGTAAGCCTATGGAGTCGCTCACCTTCTTTGCAGGACTATAACTTTTTAAATATTATAGCTATATCGACATTACTATGGCCCATTCAACATCGGGTATCTATCGTTACGGATGTGGGAACGTTATATTTTTCCATTCATACATTGTCGTGTTAGTACCCTCGTGAATATAAGTATGTTTTTAGACTGTATAGCAGTAATTCCTAAAACGCGAGTTATAGGCCCTGACGCATATGACACATTATCGATTGGCATTTTGTTCCTATACACGCTATATTAAAAAATTCGTTTATAATTCGTTTATAATTCCTTGATCGTCAGTAACGGCTTTTTTTAGTATGGGTTGATACGTTGATCAGACTGATTGCAGTGAAATAAATGGACAATCGAGCTGAAAATAACGTTAGCTTCCTCTCACCTGTCGCCGATGAGTCTGGAGGAAAAAAATTCCAATTATTTGACGTCAATCTGCTAGATCCATTTTCCGTTTGTATGATGCAATAAACGCCGAAATCATATTGATTCTTGCGCTTCGAAAGCGATCCAATGCACTCGAGTGTGTATCTAGACCCACGTTACAATATATCTCTGCCGGAGGATTTTCCCTGATGCACCGAGCGCCACTTCTGGTTTGTGTAACTCGCCCGAAATAGTATTGAGGCGTTGCAATATCAGACAGGGTCCAGCTGCGTCCCGGAGGGAGGCTGGATGAATTATGAATGCCATGGCGAAAAAATGAAATATTGATCCCAAAAACTAGTTTACTCGTTGTTGGCGCACAACGATTGGCGGGCAATAGCGAGTATACTCGTTGTTGGCGCACAATGTGTTAAGGGTTAAAACAATATGTCACCTTGAGGTGTAGCTGAATGTACTGGTAAGGGTTAAAACATTATGTCACCTTGAGGTGTATCTGTGAACGTACTGTTAGGGTCAAACATGTCTTTGTTTTCTTTTATCCAGGAGTAAAGATTCTCTGGTCAACTACATCAAGTCTGCTGAGAGTGGCTATAAGGAGGTGACAACACACACACGCACACACACACGCATATATACACACTAGGGGTGTAACGGTACACAGAAGCCACGGTTTGGTACGTACCTCGGTTTTGGGGTCTCGGTACGAGTTCGGTACAACAGGAAAAAAAATATTTAGAATGATTATTATATATTTATAATAATAATAATTATTAAATATACATTTTTTATTAAGTTATACTTAGTTCCACCTAGGCTTGCCGCGGTAGTCAGTCAGTGATAACGGTGTCATTCTTGTGTTCAGGAATCCACTTGAGTAAATTAATTGCCTAGTGCCCCCTCCCCCCACCGGTCTATACTTTCGGTTTTTACTTCACGTGAAGCAAAGACATTGTTACACAACAATGGCAGAGGATTTATCAATATTTTGGATTTAAACACCGCAGCTCGACTGGAGAGGAGCTCAGAGGACCAGTCCAGATCAGAAAAAGTACGTTTGCGTTTTTTTCTCTCTCGAATCAGCTGTGAAGGGAAAGTAGCGCGGAACACGTGTGCACGCGCGCGTGTGTGTGTCTTTCCATTGGTTACCATTATTAGGCGAACAAGAAAACGATGAACATTTTCAGCCTTGTTAGTCTAGTAGATAGAGGGGGGTATCATGCACCCCCCGGAAATATACTTCTAACCAGACTTTCTAGAATGGAAAAAAGGTGAAAAAAATGTGGCTATGTTAACAAGTTGTCAGTGTCCCATGTATCATTTATATGCAAATTAAGGACACAATTATCAAAAAAATCGCAAAAAAACGTTCATGATTCTCAGCCAATATTGCAGATAACTGAACAAATGAGGTGTCTAGACCCATGTTTTGAGGGTCAAAGATCACAATAACACTATCCCTAGAGTGATCACATGTTTCTATGTAAGTAGCCTATGCAAATCTATGCCGTCAATACAAAATAATCACATTTTGACCAATTAGTTGAGTAGGAAAGCGGATACTATCATGCACCCCCTGGAAATATATTGTTAACCAGTGTTTCTAGATTGGAAAGAATTCGTAGAATATGATAGGCTATGTTAAAAATGTGTCAGAGTGTCCCATGTATAATTTATGCAAATTAATGACGCCATCGTCAAAAAAAGAATGTCGCTATTTCAGCCAATATTGCAAATAACTGAACAAGTATGTTGTCTGGACCCATATTTTGAGGGTCAAAAATCATAATAAAACTATTGCCAGAATGATCACCTGTTTGTGGCGAGCTAGTATGCAAATTAGTGGCACCTTTACAAAGAATAAAGCATTTTACCAATAAAGACACATCATATTGTAGATGACTGAACAAAAAAGGATGTGGACTCATGTTTTGAGGGTTAAAGATAGTAATAAATTTTCTGAAGTGGTCACATATATCTCTGGCATGCTTATATACAAGAGTGCTGCTTTCAATGCCATTTCTTACGTAGGTCTACATGTATGTAATACGGTAAATACGCCCTCTGTTCTGGATATCTTCTTTGTTGACACAACATTCAAGTATTTTTTTCTATTTGTATTTTGTGCCCTAAACTACTAATCATCATCATCATCACTGTCCAATTATCTAGCAGTCTCAGTCAATGAGTCAACTAGATGTCCAGCATCCAATTTATCCTTGTTGTAATAATCACCAGGTGGTCAATTAAACAAGTGGTTAGCTTGTAGCTGATAGTTAGTAGCAGCTTACATCCAAGCATTAGTGGATAATGTTAGTAGAGGTCGATATGGTATTTGGTAATGTTCAACCAAGTCGACTCTGATAATAGTTTGTTGATAGTTAGGTTGCAATTTAGCAACCGCCGGTACTTGATAGTGTAGCCAGACGTTTAGCCAGGTAACAGTTAGCCAGACGTTAGCCAGTCTTCATGTAGTTAGTCTATAGTCAGCATGTACATTCAGTCAGCGTTTAGTCAGTCAGCATACAATCAGACGTTAGTCAGATTATTTACCTATACAAAGGAAAGGAAATAAACGGCATTAATTAGTAACTAGATATATGAATTAAAGAGAAATGCGGATATTAACGGCGCATACAATGCAACGTACCGTTGGCCAATCAAGAGTTCGCCCACAGGGCTTTTCACCTTACAGTCTAGGCTCAGAGTGTCACTTAAATAGCGCGACGCGCCGGCGCAGAGACAGCTTACCTGCTCAGAGTCGCAATACGTACTCCAAAGTGCGTCCACTAGGCGGCACCAGATAATAATTAACTCATGCAATAAATGTATGCAATAAATGTTACTCATGATAATAATGAAGGATAATTGTTACAAAGGATCAGATTAAACCGAATATATATATTTATTGATTGATATATATTGCATAGTATTTGTATATCGTTTGATATCCCTTGTATATTCCTTGTACATATACACGGAATATCCCATTAGCCTAGGACCAGACCATAATATTTCATTCTCCTATTGGACAGCGGTCCACAGGCGCCAGAGCCATGCCTCCAGAGTCAGGTTCAAGGCCACCGTCAAGACATGTCTGAACATGCCCGGCCTTGCCCAGGGATACGAGACAGAAATGGAGCTGGTACTAGTTTGTTCATCTAAGCGTATAAATACGGCGCAGGTGAATACAGAAGCACTTAGTCAGAAGTCAAGAGTTACCCAATAAGTTGAAGCCTCACCCACGATACAACGTGCGGTGAAGTATGGCCTGTTTGGCCCCAAATAGAGCATTGAGACCGCGTGCGAATTAATAACTGAATTGTCAGAGTTTGGCGCTATACCGTCGAGTGCGACATATTTCTATTAAGTCAGTAATAGTCTATTTGAGTATAGTGTATCGTGCGGCTAAAGTTCTACAGTGACCAGCATCACCAACGCTTCCTCGTACCAGCTAGAGTGCTTATCCAGGCTGGGCTGCTTTCATGGCGCTTTCACCCGAGGAGACCTAGACGAGAACCGTGTGGACATGTACACTGGATTAATCTACCCGACGACTACATAGCCCTTTGCGGCTGGATTATATTTGTTTTGGTCCTGTGATTTATGGAGCGGAGAATCGCCGACGCCTACACGTGTGGGATTTACCCTGTGAGGAGCCAGGTCGAGTCGGCGCCTCAGAGAGCCTGAGGCCGGCTAGCTTTCTTCACTGTGGAGCTACAGTCTACGGAGAACAGCTGTATTCGTCTGTGGATCAAGAGACTATTGCACCGTCTCCTGTATTTGGAGTCTCCTTAGTCATCGTTGACCAGACTCTCTACTACCGACAGATCCTCTACCCCTGCTGGCTTACAACCAGGGGGACCCTTCCAGTATCTCCCGCTATATATTACTAGTGTACCATAGATATAATTCCCTAAGATTCAGGTTGTATAATTACCTCCTGCGTAACCAGAGAATGGACATTCATTATTGATTTGCCTACGCATATTCCTTTGCCTTATAAGCGCATCCAAAGTATAATAGAGAAGTATATTATGTACCTTTTGCTGCAATAAATACTTGATTATACCTTTGTGTGGAACCGATTCAATGTGGGAAGTGTTCATCATATTTATATATCATGTACTGTATGGCCAGTAATTAAAGTACATAAAGCGGTAGTGGTTTAATGATACCATACTTATCAATACAGTCAGGGAATTGTACCCCTCAGTTACAATAATAATGATAAATATATTGGGAAAAACGTCGGATAATTCTCCACCTCCCACTTAGTTTTCTGAACATCAGGCTCATAAATTATCCAAACTATACAAGTGATCCCGGTCTATATTATTATTATTTCTTTACAGGGGCACGAAGAATTAAACTATGCCGCATTTACGGTGGTAGCACAAGCGGCTCCCGCGAAAACTACTCGGGTTCCATCGGCATCGGGTGATTCTTGACGTCCTCAATCCTGCCAGAAACAGGCGACTTTCGACGTCCTTCTTTGTGCCAGAAACAGGCGACTTTCGACGTCCTTCTTTGTGCCAGAAACAGGCGACTTTCGACGTCCTTTGCGCCAGAAACAGGCGACTTTCGACGTCCTTTGTGCCAGAAACAAGGCGACTTTCGACGTCCTTTTTTGGTCATTGTTCCTCGAATGGTAGAAGTACCACCAACCTCCTGACGTCCCTGTGGAGGATGGTGGTGGGGCACACCCCGACGTGACGATCACGCTTGGGATGACCGGCGGTAACGGGAAGGCTATGGCAAGTCCTTACTTCCACGTCTCTGATGACACCCTTTGGGTCAGGGTGAGTCTTTATCACTCGGCCCAGTCGAAACTGGCCTCTGAGTGCGTTCTGGTCCGCAAGCCAGACCAGGTCTCCTTCAGTGACATTCCTAGCGGGAATGTGCCACTTTTTCCGGACGAAGAGTTCAGGTCCCGCCAGCTGGCTCCATCGTTTCCAGAACCTGTCCACTTCAATCTGGATTGCTCTCAGACGGACGAAGGGGTAGCTAGCGGACTCGAAAGAAGGCCTTGCACGTCCCAGTAGGAGAGTGTTGGGGGTGATGACCTCAATGGTGCCATCCCGAAGCTGGGCGTTGGCGCCAATAGGCCTCTCATTTGATAGATTGGCAGCTAGGTATAGGAGGGTTTGGAACTCCAGGGCCGTAAGGCTCCCTTCTTCGCCTATGCTGCTTAGTGCTCTTTTCAATACTCGCACAGCTGCTTCAGCCGCACCATTCCTATGAGGAGAGTCAGCGGGGTGGAACACCCAAGTCCAATCTGTACCAGACTCTGCGGCTTTCTTCTGTACTTTATTGTCGATATTCGCTAGGAACTTATAAAGTTCTTCCAGCGCTGGCTTTGCTCCCACGAAATTGGTCCCTTTATCGGACCAGAGCTTCCTAGGATGGCCTCTCAATGCAGTGAAGCGTTGGAATGTTTTTAGGAAACCTTCGGTCGAGAGGTCTTCCACTATGTCGGCATGTCTTGCTCTGGACGCCATGCAGCAGAAAACTAACTTGGGGGGTATGGCCGTGGCGCCTAGGGGATCGCTGTCCAATAGGAGAACGAATATTATGGTCTGGCCTGTACTAGGTAAAGGGATATTCCGTGTATATGTACAAAGAATATACAAGGGATATCAGACGATATACAAATACTATACAATATATCTCAAGTAATAAATATATATATTCGGTTTAATCTGACCCTTTGTAACAGTTAGTTACACCCCTAATACACACACACACACACTCACGTTTAAAGAAACCTTTTAGTGTTGCTAGACATGTCTGCTGTTTGACACTAGCGATCACACTATCTTGCTGGATAGACTCAATCACTGGGTTGGTACAGTATGGTATGAATCAATGATCTTGCATCTTGATGAATAATTGTCTTAATTTGCATACCCTAGTTTTGCATTGAAATGTGTACATACAATTATAAATATTAGGCTATTATAATTAACTTATAGAGCAATTATCTTTATCATTATATGGAGGTGTAGTGGTTACGTCATTGCCGTTTTTCGTGTTCCACCCTCTGTCCAACGCAATGTATTTCCCCATTGCCCATTTCTAAATTGTCTCGTTTAAAACAAATAAAGCATTAACATTTGCATGGTGTACCTTTCTGTGCGTATTCATCCACAATCTATAGCGCAACATGAAAATATTCGCAATTAACACTTTGGATGCCAGCCACGACATAACACGTGTTATCAGCCCGCCCCCTGAATGCCCACCACGACAATTAGCGTGACATTTTTTTTATTAGCGATCTGAATTCATATTTCATCAACCGAGTCTACCGTTGGGAAACCAGCCCCATCAGTAGCTCAGATGTGAAAAAAGCGCCCCTTATCGTCTCCCAGATGGTAATGCACCCTTTTGGAATGGACTCAATGAAAATGGATGAAAAAAAAACAAATCCGGAATCCACATTTTACTTCTCACGCATGTAACCGGAGATGATCCCAGTCATTGTGGACCATCAGAACAGCGTGTAATATGTGTTTACAGTATGTAGCGTTGGATCAATAAAAGGATCAATTTTTGGAATGGCGATCAGGAATTGGAATAATCTTTTTGGATACCATCTGATCTCAGGTAAGGAATCTATTTTACCAGTCTTAGGATAATCAGACCTGTTTTCACGGAGATAATAAGCGTTTCCCCTATGTGTGATATGGCTGTTTGGCTGTGCGAGCGATCAGGACATATATCAGATCAGATATCAGATCGCCTATATAGCGTGCATACGTACACATATACTATCGATAATCTAGCGTTTATTTGAAAACGATTCATAAATAGGCAGACAAATTTGAAGGTTTTTGTGTATTCTAGAATATTCCGTTTATTATGGAATATTTTTATTTTCCTTGAAAACGAGGGCTTTTCAAGATGCTATAAAACGGAAATGAACCGATAAAAAAACAATCTGCTTTGACAATGTTGACTGGAAAATGAGTCATTGATAAGCGACGGGCAGATTAGACACATAGCCATAATTTAAAAGATAGATTAGGCGATATTAACGCTAACATTGAAGTGGATGGTGGGCATTCAAGCACTAAATCGTGCGCCCCCTGCTGGCACTGAAAGTGTTAATCATTTAAAAAAAACGCAGAATTTTATTTCAACCAAAAATGCTTAAACAATAATGTTAGTGATAGAAGGGAACTCATTTTGTGCAAAATGGAAAGCTTTTCAATTTCCATGCGGCAGAATTGTTACAATAGCTGATAATCCATTTTCCCAATGATGAATCCCTATACAGGTGGAACAACCAGCGACGTCAGACTACACCTCCCTATATGGAAACAGAAATGAGACACACATACACTCTTTACCTTCTGTATGGGCGTGTTCAACCTCAATATGGACAATTATGATATTAGATGTTCTCCCATTATCAATGATGTCATAGACAATCTCACATTCTTTGGTAGAGACGTCAGTGTCACCATCTATCATAAATGATAGGTACTGGGACAGAGGCCATTTTTTCACCAGTCTTTTCCCGGAGGTCGTCTGACATCACTCTATGAACTTCGTTGTTGGCATAGGTTAATAATAATAATAATAATTTCTTACATTTATATAGCACCTTTCAGGAAACCCAAGGTGCTTAACAGAGGAGGGGGACAAACTAAGGGGAAGGAAATCAGAGGAACAATTGGGTAAAGGAGGGAAGTCAGGCAGAGTCATTAATACATTTGGTGAAGAGGTAAGATTTGAGTTGTGATTTGAAGGAGTCCAGGGATGTAGCGTTGCGGATGTCTGGCGGGAGGGAGTTCCAGAGGGTGGGTGCGGCAACAGAGAAGGCTCTGGGGGCGTTCAGGTGGCGTAGCGGAGATTGTGCTCGTCACCAATGCAAGAGGCTGCGGTCTCGACTCCCGGAGAGCATTGCCTTGGCTTGGCCTGATCGCTATACTAACTCGTTTGGCTGAGTTAGGGGGAGGGAAGCCGTGGGTGGGTCCTGGGCGTTGTGCACAGCGACCCCTACAGTTCGGTCGGGGCGCCTGCACAGCGAGGGTAGGATCTGGAGAAAGGTAGTGTGACCTTCCACACGTTACACTCTCCCGGTGAGAATCTGCGCTGCCAGGCTGGCTGCCGGCTGGCTGCATATCTGTCGGAGGAAAGCATGTGACAGTCTCCGGCCTCCCGGACCAACAATAGGGGGGGGGGGTGCGCAAACAACCAGGAAGGGGGTTGGGAATTGGCATAACGACTAACAGTGGGATGGGAGAAAAATCGGAAAAAGAGAGGGGGAAAAAGATAATAGAAAAAAAAGAGAAGGCTCTGGGACCAACAGTGTGCAGGTTGGTGGTGAAGATGGAGAGGAGACCGGAGTCAGAGGACCGCAGCCTCCGGGGTGGGATGTAGGGATGGAGGTTAGATTCTTCTTCATCAGTGTGATCTGGGCTTTGGATTTAGTCTTCCTCTCTCGCTCTGCCCCCTCTCTCCCTCCCCCTATCTCTCTCTCTCTCTCTCTCCCCCCCTCTCTCCCCCTCTCTCCCTCCCCTCCCTCTCTCCCCTCCCCGCTCTCTCTTTTCCTGTCTTTCTTTGTCTTCTATCTGGTCTCTTATTGGACAGTTGTTGACAGTAACTGGTACAGGACTACTGTGTGTCTTACAGAGATCACAGACCATAAATTGTCTTTCTCAGGTCAGAGACAGCCTCGCCCACGGCTCTGTGACCGGCCGGGCCCTCCCTCTGCAGCTACCCAGAATACATCTGGAGCTGACGGGAGCAGAGAGGATGCTGGGAGGAGCTGAGGAGGCTGCGTGTCTGGTAACTCTTTCTTTCTATCAATCTCTACCTCTCTCTATCTACCTCTGTCTCTCTCCCTCTATCTCTCTCTATCTCACTGTCTCTCTCTCTCTCTCCCCCTCCCTCTCCATCTCTCTCTATCTCGCTTTCTCACTCTCTATCTCTCTCTCTCCCCCTCCCTCTCCGTCTCTCTATCTCGCTTTCTCACTCTCTGTCTCTCTCTATCTATCTTTCTCCCCCTCTCTCACTCTGTCTCTCTCTCTCTCTTTCTCCCCTCTCTCCCCCTCTCTCTCTATCTCTCTTTCTCCCCTCTCTCTCACACTATTTGTCTCTCTCTTTCTCCCCTCTCTCTCACTCTATCTGTCTCTCCCTCTCTCTCTCTCTCTCTGTCTCACTGTATATCTGTCTCACTCTCTATCTCTCTTTCTCCCCTCTCTCTCACTCTCTTTGTCTCTGTCTCTCCCTCTCTCTCTATCTCTCTCTTTCTCCCCTCTCTCTCACTCTCTTTGTCTCTCCCTCTCTCTATCTCTCTTTCTCCCCTCTCACTCTCTTTGTCTCTCTCTTTCTCCCCTCTCTCTCACTCTCTTTGTCTCTCTCCCTCTCTCTCTATCTCACTCTCTGTCTGTCTCTCTCTCTCTCACTGTCTCTCTCTGTCTCTCTCTCTCTCTCTCTCTCTCTCTCTCTCTCTCTCTCTCTCTCTCTCTCTCTCTCTCTCTCTCTCTCTCTCTATCTCTCTAGAGTCTAGTCTCTACCTTCTCAGAGCTCTACCAGGCAGCCAGCTCTAGGATTGGTTGGCTGGAGCAGGAGGCCTCCGCCCACCACAGTCATGTGACCGCCCTGCGCAGTGAGCTGCAGGACGCCTGTCTCCGTGACAACCTGAGCTATGTCGCTGTAAGATGACATCATCACTACATGCCTACACACAGACACAATAAATGGCTCAAACGTGTACTATATGCTGCATACTACATAGTAGAATACATATAAAGTACTACAAACACAAGTATTAATCTCAGTCAATGTATACTACATGGTAGAATACATACCCAATTGAATACAAAGTACTACAAACACATTTTATTAATCTGTCATCGTATACCACATACAACATAGTAGAATACATAGCCCAGTAGAATACACACAGTACTACAAACTTGGGCTGGGCATTTTCAATTATGATGTTGTCTTCCCATGATCATGAAAACAAGATAATCGAGATTAAACTATTATTGTGTCGCATGACGTATTGTGTTGTAAATGCAATCATTTTCCCATTATGGAGCAGCCTGCTACAAACATGTATTCATCTCAGTAGAGAACAGGGACATATATTTGTATTATTATTATTAACATTATTAACATATATTATTATGAAGATTCTATATTTGTATTATTATTATGAAGACTGTATATTTGTATTATTAATATTATTATGAAGACTGTATATTTGTATTATTCATATTATTATGAGGACTATATTTGTATTATTATTATGAAGACTGTATATTTGTATTAATATTATGAAAACTATATTTGTATTATTAATATTATTATGAAGACTGTATATTTTTATTATTCATATTATTATGAGGACTATATTTGTATTATTATTACCGGTATTAATATTATTATGAAGACTATATTTCTCAGCCATGAGAAATGATCTTCACTAGGTCTAAAGCGTTAGCCTCCGTCAGCTGTGCGCCTGCTCGTATCAAAAGGGCTGTCCCGGACACAAATTCAAACACGCCCACAGGAGGACAGTGGTCCGAGGTGTTAAATGATGATGTCAGTTTAATTCTCTATGTTAAGATGATCCACGCGGTGACAAGAGCAGCTAATCCCCCCGATGTCATGCCATTTACTCCAGAGAGCTCACTTGATTTCTATAGCAGGCTGGAAGAGGCTGTGTGTGGGTGTGGGGGGGGGGGGGGGGGGGGTGGCGGTGATATTAAGGATTTTAAAACTGCTCTTATTAAATAGAATGTAAACCTCTTTGTGGTTTTAAAGGGTCATTTCACTGATTATCACTGCTGTCACACAGTCTGTATGGAGAGAGAAGAATCCAGTCAGCGCTTCTTATTTAGTCACCAACACACACACACACACACACACACACACACTACAGACAGAGTGTCAGTGTAGGTTTGTGTGCCTTGAAGAGCGAGATGTTTTTTTTAGCATCAGCTTAGGCCAGAGACACCCTGCTTACTGTGGAGCATCAATACATGTCCAAAAACAGCCAGGCTCATCTAAACAGTGGGGTAGACATCTTCTTAGAACCATTTTGGTAACATTTGGTGACATTCTCGTTACATCCCAACAGCGACCAAATACATCAAATGCTCTGATAAAAACTCCCAGGCCCTGTAGCCAGACACTGTCATCAAACACTGTAACCAGACACTGTCATCAAACACTGTAACCAGACACTGTCATCAAACACTGTCATCAAACACTGTAACCAGACACTGTAGCCAGACACTGTCATCAAACACTGTAACCAGACACTGTCATCAAACACTGTAACCAGACACTGTCATCAAACACTGTAACCAGACACTGTAGCCAGACACTGTCATCAAACACTGTAACCAGACACTGTCATCAAACACTGTAACCAGACACTGTCATCAAACACTGTAACCAGACACTGTAACCAGACACTGTCATCAAACACTGTAACCAGACACTGTAACCAGACACTGTAACCAGACACTGTAACCAGACACTGTCATCAAACACTGTAACCAGACACTGTCATCAAACACTGTAACCAGACACTGTCATCAAACACTGTAACCAGACACTGTAACCAGACACTGTCATCAAACACTGTAACCAGACACTGTCATCAAACACTGTAACCAGACACTGTCATCAAACACTGTAACCAGACACTGTAACCAGACACTGTAACCAGACACTGTCATCAGACACTGTCATCAAACACTGTAACCAGACACTGTCATCAAACACTGTAACCAGACACTGTCATCAGACACTGTAACCAGATACTGTCATCAAACACTGTAACCAGACACTGTCATCAAACACTGTAACCAGACACTGTAACCAGACACTCATCAAACACTGTAACCAAACACTGTAACCAGACACTGTCATCAGACACTGTCATCAAACACTGTCATCAGACACTGTAACCAGACACTGTCATCAAACACTGTCATCAAACACTGTCATCAAACACTGTAACCAAACACTGTAACCAGACACTGTCACCAAACACTGTAACCAGACACTGTCATCAGACACTGTCATCAGACACTGTCATCAAACACTGTAACCAGACACTGTCATCAAACACTGTAACCAAACACTGTCATCAGACACTGTAACCAGACACTGTAACCAGACACTGTCATCAAACACTGTCATCAAACACTGTAACCAGACACTGTCATCAGACACTGTAACCAGACACTGTAACCAGACACTGTAACCAGATAGCAAACACTGTAACCAGACACTGTCATCAAACACTGTAACCAGACACTGTAACCAGACACTGTCATCAAACACTGTAACCAGACACTGTAACCAGATACTGTCATCAAACACTGTAACCAGACGCTGTCATCAAACACTGTAACCAGACACTGTAACAAGACACTGTAACCAGACACGGTAACCAGACACGGTCATCAAACACTGTAACCAGACACTGTCATCAAACACTGTAACCAGACACTGTAACCAGACACTGTCATCAAACACTGTAACCAGACACTGTCATCAAACACTGTAACCAGATAGCAAACACTGTAACCAGACACTGTCATCAAACACTGTAACCAGACACTGTCATCAAACACTGTAACCAGACACTGTCATCAAACACTGTAACCAGACACTGTAACCAGACACTGTCATCAAACACTGTAACCAGACACTGTCATCAAACACTGTAACCAGACACTGTAACCAGACACTGTCATCAAACACTGTAACCAGATACTGTCATCAAACACTGTAACCAGACACTGTCATCAAACACTGTAACCAGATACTGTCATCAAACACTGTAACCAGACACTGTCATCAAACACTGTAACCAGACACTGTCATCAAACACTGTAACCAGATACTGTCATCAAACACTGTAACCAGATACTGTCATCAAACACTGTAACCAGACACTGTCATCAAACACTGTAACCAGACACTGTCATCTAACCAGACACTGTCATCAGACACTGTAACCAGACACTGTCACCAAACACTGTAACCAGACACTGTCACCAGACACTGTCATCAAACACTGTAACCAGACACTGTCATCAAACACTGTAACCAGACGCTGTCATCAAACACTGTAACCAGACACTGTCATCAGACACTGTAACCAGACACTGTAACCAGACACTGTAACCAGACACGGTCATCAAACACTGTCATCAAACACTGTAACCAGACACTGTCATCAAACACTGTAACCAGACACTGTCATCAAACACTGTAACCAGATAGCAAACACTGTAACCAGACACTGTCATCAAACACTGTAACCAGACACTGTAACCAGACACTGTCATCAAACACTGTCACCAGACACTGTCATCAGACACTGTAACCAGACACTGTCATCAAACACTGTAACCAGACACTGTCATCAAACACTGTAACCAGACACTGTCATCAGACACTGTAACCAGATACTGTAACCAGACACTGTCACCAGACACTGTCATCAAACACTGTCACCAGACACTGTCATCAAACACTGTAACCAGACACTGTCATCAAACACTGTAACCAGACACTGTAACCAGATACTGTCATCAAACACTGTAACCAAACACTGTCACCAGACACTGTAACAAGACACTGTCATGAGACACTGATCAAATCTCAGGGTTTTCCTGTGGTCTGATCAGAAATCGAACACCACCAGCATGTTCCTGGTCTAAGAAGACACCGTGTGCAAAACCACTTGCTGATCAGAGGCTGGGAAACATCCTGGAAGCAGCCTGTGCCTTTGGCAGTCTGTGGGAAAGCTTTGTAGCACGTGCAGAACATACGGTGCCCAGACTATGAATTCACTGTCTTAGACCATAGAAATAACATGTATGAATTCACTGTCTTAGACCATAGAAATAACATGTATGAATTCACTGTCTTAGACCATAGAAAGAACATGTATGAATTCACTGTCTTAGACCAGACGAATAACATGTATGAATTCACTGTCTTAGACCAGAGGAATAACATGTATGAATTCACTGTCTTAGACCATAGAAATAACATGTATGAAATCTGCAGAAATGTACATTGTCGCTTTAAGGTCTGGCATGTAGTGGTTTGGGATTAGAGAATGAGTCAGTGGAATATCCTCACAAGTATATTAATACGTCTTTTTCAAACCACAACCCTCTTTTGTGTGTGTGTCAGGTGACAGAATATCCCCAAGCTCCCCCATTGGTCGATCCAGGCACCCTTCCACCTGACCCACTCTGGGATTCGTCGAGGGACCCAGCAGTCAGCCACAGCCCCACTCCCCCACACAATCTCCCTTCTGATCTCCTGCCTTGCTCCCTCACCTGTCCTTCCCTCTCTCTCTCCACCCCTCTGCCCCGTTTCCTCTCCTTCCCCCAGACCAAACCCCCCCAGGGGGGGGGGAATAAAAATAAGAAATCACTGAAGAAGAACAGAACGGAACACACTAAGACTGATTGACATGATGACCGGCTACAGGGAGCTCTGCATGGTCCTGATGGCAGAGAAAATGCTACAAGTGTGGACAGGGGCCGTTGCTCATGATGTTAACAGTTTAAAAAATAACTGTTCACACCAGAATCCCATGTGTTTATGATATATTATCCCTGGATTTAAATAAAGTATTTAAAATGTGTGTGTGTGTTTTAATAATTCACCAGTGGTTTAGTATAACCATCACATATCGCTTTTAAACCGCCCGGGCTCCGGTTCAAGCTCCATCTCCGTTCTGAACCCTCTGAACCTTGGTGCTCTCTGGCGAACCACCCAGCGTTTACACCCATTTAAGCAGAACCAACATTCCACAGTCTCCGTCATCAACGGGGGCGTTACCCAGGCGGAGGTAGAAATAATGCGTGGAGAGCGAGCCTCAACGCGCGAGCACACACACGCACTGTATACGTTTGAAATGAATCGTTCCAGCAAAGTAGGCTTCTATTATTCTAATTACTGTTTTAATCGGTATCACAGTAGTAAGTCCTATTGTAGAACATGACATTATTACCATGACATCTGATTTATTAATGCCAATAATAAACGACAACCGCAATTGGCACTTGAAAAGTGTAAATGATTGATTAGTCAGTCCATTCTCTTCGGTTCAAATAACAAACTCAGCAAGACCGACGGCTTCTCAGTTACAGTGGGTGACAATATTGTCACAAGGAAAGACGAAATTACCTACCTGGGTTCCATCCTAGAGGCAAATCTTTCCTGTGACAAAATGGCATCCAATGTAATAAAAAAAGTCAACCAACGAACTAGATTCTTGTACCGGATCTCCTCTCTGGTAAACAAGAATACCCTGAAGACTCTGGCAGGAGCACTCATTCAAGGGTACTATGACTATGCGTGCACCTCATGGTACCAAAGCACCTCAAAGGCGCTTAAAACAAAATTACAAACATCACAAAACAAACTGGTCAGACTACTACTTGACCTGAACCCCAGAACCCACCTCACCCCTGCCCACTTTGCCAACCTAGGATGGCTTAGAGTAGACGACAGAGTACAGCAACTTGCAATGGGCCTGGTCTACAAGATACACTATACGACCGGGGTGCCCATGTACATGTCAAAATACTTCCCAAAGGTCAGTGAATACCACAACCACTACACCAGAGGAAGCTCAACAAATCATGTTAAACCCAGATTCAGCTCAAACAAGGGACTAAACACGTTTCGCAATTATGCCACAACAATGTGGAACGCCCTACCCAAAGCTGTAAAGGAATGTGAATCCCTGCCCACATTCAAAACCGCCCTTAAAGAGCACCTACGGGAGGCTGCAATTCGAAACTGGCCACCGTAAATGCCCAAAACCCCCACCACCTCCTAATAGACAGTCTCCTCCCCACCGCATGTATATATTCCCTCCCCGCCGTATGTATATTTCCCTCCCACCCACCCACCCCCTCCTAATGTACAGTCCCCTCCCCATCATATGTATATACTCTGTCAGGATCTAGGGGTAACAGTACTGTATATTTGAATACCGCCTATGTCACAAATGTATCAGTACCAAATACCTATATGTCCCTATGCCATAAATGTCATGTATGTTGTGTATGTCATAAATGTCTATATGAATTGAAAATGGGGGACCCTGATGGAAACAAGACAAACGTCTTTCTCAGGTCTGCATCCCCTTAACAATTGTATGTATTGAGCCGTACTGTATTGTACCCATTCTGCAATCTGTTAAATAAAGTTTTCATTCATTCATTCATTCAGCAATTCATGGCAGCCCGTTTAGCTCAGCAGGTTAGTTTCCCTGCCTTGGTAATTTTAATTTTTTTTGTAACGTTAATTAATTTATACACTGGTGTCCCAAAAAGGACAATAACACTACCTTATGCATACTGCACTTTATGTGAATACTGTGATACTGTATATTTCAGTTAGTTAGATAGTAAATTATATTGATTAATTTGTTTACACTGCTTGTGTAGTTTTTACTACCTGTACCCCCATGCTGCTATGATGCCTGAATTTCCCCAAGGGGATCAATAAAGCAATATCTTATCAACCAGAGTGTATAAATTAATTAACGTTACAAAAAAATAATTTACCAAGATTTGAACTTGGGACCTTTTGCTCCACAGGCAGCACACTAACCAGCTGAGCTAAACGGGCCATCATGAATTGCTACTGACTAATCCATGATTTACACTTTTCAAGTTTGATTGATTGATTGATTGAAAAGTTTATTAACAGATTGCAGAATGGGTACAGTACAGCTCAATACATACAATTGTTAAGGGGATGCAGACCAGAGAAAGACTTTCGTCTTGTTTACATCAGGGTCCCCCATTTTCAATTCATCATAAAGTGCCAATTGCGGTTGTCCATTATTGGCATTAATAAATCAGATGTCATGCTAATATGTCATGTTCTACAGTAGGACTTACTACTAAAAACCAACTATTTTCCGGTGCCAGCTGAGCACCGATTTGTCACGTTCTGAACCAATTCATCCCGGTCTGAAAGCGCCGGCCGGTGCGAGATTACGTTCGGGAACCGGCTCCAGCACGGAGCCTGGCCGGTGTAAAAGGGATACCACCAGTAACGTAAACCAGTGGTTCTCAAACACCTTTCATGTCAAGGACCTCCATTCCAGACAAGTCTATAGTGAGAATAGTCATTCTTGTCTGATGGTTAGGGTTAGCAGTGGTTCAAGAGGTAGAGCAGGTCGTCTGGTAATCTGATGGTTAGGGTTAGCAGTGGCTTAAGAGGTAGAGCAGGTCGTCTGGTAATCTGTATGTTCGGGTTAGCAGTGGCTCAAGAGGTAGAGCAGGTCGTCTGGTAATCTGAATGTTCGGGTTAGCAGTGTTTCAGGAGGTAGAGCAGGTCGTCTGGTAATCTGAATGTTCTGGTTAGCAGTGTTTCAGGAGGTAGAGCAGGTCGTCTGGTAATCTGATGGTTAGGGTTAGCAGTGTCTCTGGAGGTAGAGCCATCTGGTAATCTGAAGGTTTGGATTAGCAGTGTCTCAGGAGGTAAAGCGGTCATCTGGTAATCTTAATGTCAGGGTTAGCAGTGTGTCAGGAGTTAGAGCAGGTCATCTGGTAATCTGATGGTTAGGGTTAGCAGTGTTTTTTGTGAGCACCTTGAGAAAGAAGTGTGTGTGATGGTTTTGGCATGTTCTCCAGTACAACTACAACACTGCAACGTAATGTCCAACAACACTAACTACTGCTTTAAGGCCATTCCAAAGATGTAGGAAACACAGAGGAAGCCTGATGTTTCCTTGCTTGTCTCCTTCAGAGGATACGTGTGAGAACACTGAAGTGTTTTCAGAAGATCTCTCTCATGGGCTGTTAAAAACATATGAAGCTCCATCTATAAACAGCGCTGCAGATCAGTATACGCTCCATTTCTTTAGATTTAAAACATTTAAATCCGTTTCCTGGGGGGGGGGGGGGGGGGGGGGGCTTCTGGGGAGTCTCCTCAAGGCTGGTCCCCTGACCACCCTTTGACAAACTCCCTCCCCCCCAGGCACCAACCCTGTTTGAGGCCACCTACCAACAGAGAGCTGTGTCAGCAGAATGATGTGAAGATGGAGGGGGGGGGGGGGGGGGGGGGGGGCAGGCGGACAGAGGGACAGGCAGACAGTGTGAGTCCCACTCACACAAACAGGAGGAGGAAGGGAAAGTGATGGAAGAAGAAAAAGGAGCAACATTGAGTTCTTGGTGAGTTTTATGCAGAATCAGCAGAACACTATGATTCTCTCTAGAGAGTGTCAACCAGGATAATCTACTGTCCTCCCTCTGGGACTGTGTGTGTGCCAGTACAGTATATAACAGGTGTGTTGGTACGTGCATGTAACTCATAGCTCATATAAGAGGCACTAGAGAATTATTTGAGTTGAGTTACAGGAGCACTGCTTCTCTCGCACTCTCCCCATCTCTCGCTCTCCCTCTCTCTCGCTTTCTCTCTCTCTCTCAATGATTAAAGGGTAATTTTACTAAATCATTTGTGTTATGGTCGTCTCAGTCATGAATAGAATCATGCTGAATCCGGGCTTTTATTCAGTCCCCTGAAGCGCACACACACACACACATACTGTAGCGACTGTACATGACACACACACTTGTTAAGAGGTGTTAAAATGTCTTAATCCATGAGGTCCAATGAATTGCTAGTCTGTCCTCCAGACTCAGATTTAGTCTAATCCCTGTCTTCCAACTCTCTCGCACAGAGACTGTAAATGACATTCTAAAGCAAGGATTCTGTTTAAATAAATAGATATGTTACTTAATATATTAATATCTAAAGACCTCATGGCTACTCAACCCTAAACCTTTGTTGCAGCTAAAACTCTGCATGGACGGGCTATGCGTGGCAAACTCGCTCGCGGCTCACGCAGTCACTCATGGACGATGTGGCAGGGAAGTTGACTCAGTGTGTGTGAGCAGCCCGATCTTACTTACAATATGTAAATAAAGTGCATATCAACCACAGGGAAAATTAAGGGTCTCTCTACTAGGGCTGACCTTGAATAGTTGACTAATCGATCCAAAGGAGCCGTAGTCGACTGCCAACCTCTTAGTCGAATGCAAAAAAGAAAAAATATTATAATATATATATATATATATATTTTTTTATCATTCTTTCCAAAAGCAAAGAGGCCTAGAAGCGTGGCTAACACTAATGGCGCGCATAACAGCGAGGCTAACTGCCTAAGAAAACGGGCACAGAGGCACTGAAAGAGGATTTCACCCGTCTAATGAACACACTAGAGTAGACAAATATCAAGATGTATCCATCAGTGGACCAATTGCATGCTTTTGCAGAGGACAAGAAGCCTTCAGTTGACTCCTTCAGACATTAAGCACCCCCACAGCCAAAATGTAACGATAAAAAGATATATATATTTATATTGTTTTTTATATATATATTTTTTGCAAATCTTTGCCAATCAAAGTCGACTATACAAATCCTTAGTCGGAGACAGGCCTAGTCTCTACAGAGATGATTGGGCTAGAACTTATCGGTCTATTATAACCAGAGAGGGTCAGGCATGCTGCCATAGACAATAAGATTTTATTTGAAATGAATACGAGTTGAGGTTCTCTAAGTATCTTTCTTTTTTCTTTCACATCTGTATTTTCCAAATAAAATTAAGTTTGGACCTCAATTTTGCCTCATGAGGCTACCTCACACCACCTTCCTAGACCCTGTATGAGGGCTGTGTGTGTGTGTGTGTGGGTCATGAGCAGATAACAGGGACTCTTAAAGTTATCCATGAAATGGACAACCACTAGACTGCTTACGCAGATATTTTAGGAGAGGGGAAAAATTAAACAACAGAAAACAACCTTTACAGATGGAAATCTCAAAGTGAGTAATTAAGAAAATAAATCAAGTCCCAAAAAACAGGACTACTCTCAATAAAGAGGTATAGTATAAAAGTAAATAAGCCACAAGGACACCTCCTAATAAAGGAGTTTATATTGGAAAAAGTAAAACAATAAACCTCCACTAAGGGAGTTTATGTGTAGAATCACGTGAGTAGCCTAAAATAAGAATGACTACCATAAAGCTCAATTCTGAATCAGAGATCAGACTACACTTCAATATAATGAGCGTGACCAAAAGGACAGCCAACACTAGGAAAATGAAAAAGCAGTTGACACTGCGATCTCCAAACTTAATTAGACTCCACATGGCCATAGGCACAGCTGCACTGCATCAGGTGCAATCAAGCCCACACACCTGCCGACCCATGAGGCAATTAACCACAGGGAACAGGAATTCACAGCTATCCCTCACAGAGAGGTGAAATAAAGCAAAAATAGACAGCTGTCCCTCACAGAAAGGTGAAATAAGGCAAAAACCATGACACCCTGCCTCACACCACCCTCCTTGACCCTGCCTCACACCACCCTCCTAGACCCTGCCTCACACCACCCTCTAGGGTATATGATGGTGGTGTGAGGCAGGGTCTAGGAGGGTGGTGTGAGGCAGGGTCTAGGAGGGTGGTGTGAGGCAGGGTCTAGGAGGGTGGTAGGAGGCAGGGTCTAGGAGGGTGGTGTGAGGCAGGGTCTAGGAGGGTGGTGTGAGGCAGGGTCTAGGAGGGTGGTGTGAGGCAGGGTCTAGGAGGGTGGTAGGAGGCAGGGTCTAGGAGGGTGGTGTGAGGCAGGGTCTAGGAGGGTGGTAGGAGGCAGGGTCTAGGAGGGTGGTGTGAGGCAGGGTCTAGGAGGGGGGTAGGAGGCAGGGTCTAGGAGGGTGGTGTGAGGCAGGGTCTAGGAGGGGGGTAGGAGGCAGGGTCTAGGAGGGTGGTAGGAGGCAGGGTCTAGGAGGGTGGTGTGAGGCAGGGTCTAGGAGGGGGGTAGGAGGCAGGGCCTAGGAGGGTGGTGTGAGGCAGGGTCTAGGAGGGGGGTAGGAGGCAGGGTCTAGGAGGGTGGTGTGAGGCAGGGTCTAGGAGGGTGGTGTGAGGCAAGGTCTAGGAGGGTGGTGTGAGGCAGGGTCTAGGAGGGGGGTAGGAGGCAGGGTCTAGGAGGGTGGTGTGAGGCAGGGTCTAGGAGGGTGGTAGGAGGCAGGGTCTAGGAGGGTGGTGTGAGGCAGGGTCTAGGAGGGGGGTAGGAGGCAGGGTCTAGGAGGGTGGTAGGAGGCAGGGTCTAGGAGGGTGGTGTGAGGCAGGGTCTAGGAGGGTGGTGTGAGGCAGGGTCTAGGAGGGTGGTAGGAGGCAGGGTCTAGGAGGGGGGTAGGAGGCAGGGTCTAAGAGGGTGGTAGGAGGCAGGGTCTAGAGCAGGGGTTCCCAAAGTTTCGGTGAACCTTCTGTAGTGTGGTAGTGAAAGGTTAACCTTCTGTAGTGTGGTAGTGAAAGGTTAACCTTCTGTAGTGGTAGTGAAAGGTTAACCTTCTGTAGTGTGGTAGTGAAAGGTTAACCTTCTGTAGTGGTAGTGAAAGGTTAACCTTCTGTAGTGTGGTAGTGAAAGGTTAACCGTCTGTAGTGTGGTAGTGAAAGGTTAATCTTCTGTAGTGTGGTAGTGAAAGGGTTAAATAGGCGACGGAAACATATTTGTCAAATAAATTATGAAGTAGAGCATTATGTCACTAATAGCTGGACCACGATCCAGGTCCAGGCAGAGTTGCCGTGCTAACTGGACCCGGACCTAGAACTAATAGATTCTTGAGAATTAATCAAATTTGACAGAACACATATCTGTATTCATCCTGTTATTCGCCCCTGTGCCTCAAATAGATTCGCTATCAGCTCTATCTTCAATCTTTCAAAATGTTCAGTTGCTATCGCTATCAGCTCTATCTTTAATTTTTCAAAATGTTCAGTTGCTATTGCATGCACTCATCTGTGTTTCACTACACACTTGAGTGCATGCTTACCAACTGTTAGTCTGCAACACTACTATCACCGACATCTAAGAAGGGAGATCCCCCCTTGAATGGCCCTTCTAAGGTTTCTCTCCTCCACACTGCATGTGGAGCATTTTTCCCTATTGTTAGGTTTTAGTGAGTTTTTCCTTACCTTCGTGTGGGGTATGTCTGGGAGTGCTTGCATTCATTCATTTATTTGCATTTATTTTAAATGTGTTGGACCTTATGGTGTTCTTGTTCTGTTCTTGACTTATTGTTATGTTTTCTTCTTGACTTGTTTAAAGAAGACTTGTACGGCCCATGGGGACATTAACGTGTGTTGTCAGGCCTTATAAATAAATTTGATTTGATTTGATTTGATCCTGTTTTTTATGAACACATCTGTCTTCATCCTGTTTCTTATTAACACATCTGTCCTCATCCTGTTTCTTATTAACACATCTGTCCTCATCCTGTTTCTTATTAACACATCTGTCCTCATCTTGTTTCTTATTAACACATCTGTCTTCATCCTGTTTCTTATTAACACATCTGTCTTCATCCTGTTTCTTATTAACACATCTGTCTTCATCCTGTTTCTTATTAACACATCTGTCTTCATCTAGTTTCTTATTAACACATCTGTCTTCATCCTGTTTCTTATTAACACATCTGTCTTCATCCTGTTTCTTATTAACACATCTGTCTTCATCCTGTTTCTTATTAACACATATGTCCTCATCCTGTTTCTTATTAACACATCTGTCTTCATCCTGTTCCTTAACACATCTGTCTTCATCCTGTTTCTTATTAACACATCTGTCTTCATCCTGTTTCTTATTAACACATATGTCTTCATCCTGTTTCTTATTAACACATCTGTCCTCATCCTGTTTCTTATTAACACATCTGTCTTCATCCTGTTTCTTATTAACACATCTGTCTTCATCCTGTTCCTTAACACATCTGTCTTCATACTGTTTCTTATTAACACATCTGTCTTCATCCTGTTTCTTATTAACACATCTGTCTTCATCCTGTTTCTTATTAACACATCTGTCCTCATCCTGTTTCTTATTAACACATCTGTCTTCATCCTGTTTCTTATTAACACATCTGTCTTCATACTGTTTCTTATTAACACATATGTCTTCATCCTGTTTCTTATTAACACATCTGTCTTCATCCTGTTTCTTATTAACACATCTGTCTTCATCCTATTTCTTATTAACACATCTGTCTTCATCCTGTTCCTTAACATACACTTGGAGTTTTCTTTTCATCTTTTTTACTTTACTTTTCTTTTTAAAAATTTACTTTTCTGAGTCTCTCTCTCTCTGTCTCTCTTTCTCTCTATCTGTCTCTATCTATCTGTCTCTCTGTGACTCTCTCTCTCTTTGTTTATTTCTCTCTGTGTCTCTCACTCTCTCTGTCTCTGTCTCTCTCTCTTTGTATTTCTCTCTCTCTCTCTCTCGTCCCGCTGCCGTCCTAGTTGTACCTGTGACAAAACACACACACACACACACACACACACACACACACGCACACACACACACACACACACACTCACACACACAGGGGGATTTCTGCTATGCCAATTTGGCCATGCTACAAAGCACCGTGCTGACACACACGCACACATAGGGGCGGGCAACGACACACATTTAGAAAGGGGCTGGAACACTCAGGGGAGGCACAAAGGATCAGGGGGGGGGGGTGAGAGAACACACACACACACACACACACACACACACACACACACACACACACACACACACACACACACACACACACACACACACACACACACACACACACACACACACACACACACACACTCACACACACAGGGTTAAAACCAGTCTTGAAGTGATACTCTAATGTCATGTAATATTCACCTCCCACACACACAAACACACCCGGTGACATTTAGTGACATGCAAAATTCACCTCTAGAGCAACTTGTGTGACAAACGACACAAAGTGACAGAGAGGGAGAACAGAATGGAAGGAGGGAGAGAGAGAGAGAGAGAGAGAGAGAGAGAGACAAAGAGGCAACGAGAAGGAGAAAGAGAGAGATACAGAAAGAGAGAGAGAGGCAGAAAGAGAGGGGGATAAGACAAATTGGATGATAAATGGGAGTTTTTCTTTAGCAGTTCTGAGGCTCCAGTTAAAAGGTACTATTTGTTGTGTTATTCTATTGAATACAGCTGTGAGGTGGCTTGTTGGCTCACCGGTTAGAGAGACCGCCTTGTAACCAAGAGGTCACAGGTTTGATTCCTGACCAAACACTAAACCCTTCCTGCTGTAAATGGTCTGACCCTGAGCCACGAACCCTCTGGTGACAAAGGGACAAACCAAACCTCCACCTGGGGTCCTTGAGGAGGTTCCATGGTGTCCCCACTAACATGAGAAATAGTCTCATTTCACTATTATTGAATTCACTAGAAGTTATCACAATAAGAGTATACTGTATAAGAATGAGTATTGTGATCAATACTAAATCTTATCAGATGGGTTTCTGGATTAAATCTTATCAGATGGGTTTCTGGATTAAATTTGATCAGATGGGGTATAGTGAGGATCTATCTGAGGGTCACTGGTTCTGTACTACTGGTTCTACTGGTTCTGTTCTACTGGTTCTGTTCTACTGGTTCTACTGGTTCTGTTCTACTGGTTCTGTTCTACTGGTTCTGTTCTACTGGTTCTGTTCTACTGGTTCTACTGGGTCTGTTCTACTGGTTCTGTTCTACTGGTTCTACTGGTTCTACTGGTTCTGTTCTACTGGTTCTACTGGGTCTGTTCTACTGGTTCTACTGGTTCTGTTCTACTGGTTCTACTGGTTCTGTTCTACTGGTTCTACTGGTTCTGTTCTACTGGGTCTGTTCTACTGGTTCTGTTCTACTGGTTCTGTTCTACTGGTTCTGTACTACTGGTTCTACTGGGTCTGTTCTACTGGTTCTACTGGTTCTGTTCTACTGGTTCTGTTCTACTGGGTCTGTTCTACTGGTTCTGTTCTACTGGTTCTGTTCTACTGGTTCTGTTCTACTGGTTCTACTGGGTCTGTACTACTGGTTCTACTGGTTCTGTTCTACTGGTTCTGTTCTACTGGTTCTACTGGTTCTGTTCTACTGGTTCTGTTCTACTGGTTCTACTGGTTCTGTTCTACTAGTTCTGTTCTACTGGTTCTGTTCTACTGGTTCTACTGGTTCTGTTCTACTGGTTCTGTTCTACTGGTTCTACTGGTTCTGTTCTACTGGTTCTGTTCTACTGGTTCTACTGGTTCTACTGGTTCTGTTCTACTGGTTCTGTTCTACTGGTTCTGTTCTACTGGTTCTGTTCTACTGGTTCTACTGGTTCTGTTCTACTGGTTCTGTTCTACTGGTTCTACTGGTTCTGTTCTACTGGTTCTGTTCTACTGGTTCTACTGGTTCTGTTCTACTGGTTCTGTTCTACTGGTTCTGTTCTACTGATTCTGTACTACTGGTTCTACTGGTTCTGTTCTACTGATTCTGTACTACTGGTTCTACTGGTTCTGTTCTACTGGTTCTGTTCTACTGGTTCTGTTCTACTGGTTCTACTGGTTATGTTCTACTGGTTCTGTTCTACTGGTTCTGTTCTACTGGTTCTGTTCTACTGGTTCTACTGGTTCTGTACTACTAGTTCTGTTCTACTGGTTCTACTGGTTCTGTTCTACTGGTTCTGTTCTACTGGTTCTACTGGTTCTGTTCTACTGGTTCTGTTCTACTAGTTCTGTTCTACTGGTTCTGTTCTACTAGTTCTGTTCTACTGGTTCTACTGGTTCTGTTCTACTGGTTCTGTTCTACTAGTTCTGTTCTACTGGTTCTGTTCTACTGGTTCTGTTCTACTGGTTCTACTGGTTCTGTTCTACTAGTTCTGTTCTACTGGTTCTACTGGTTCTGTTCTACTGGTTCTGTTCTACTGGTTCTGTTCTACTAGTTCTGTTCTACTGGTTCTACTGGTTCTGTTCTACTGGTTCTGTTCTACTGGTTCTGTTCTACTAGTTCTGTTCTACTGGTTCTGTTCTACTAGTTCTGTTCTACTGGTTCTGTTCTACTGGTTCTGTACTACTGGTTCTGTTCTACTGGTTCTGTTCTACTGGTTCTGTACTACTGGTTCTGTTCTACTAGTTCTGTTCTACTAGTTCTGTTCTACTGGTTCTGTTCTACTAGTTCTGTTCTACTGGTTCTGTTCTACTAGTTCTGTTCTACTAGTTCTGTTCTACTGGTTCTGTTCTACTGGTTCTGTTCTACTAGTTCTGTTCTACTGGTTCTGTTCTACTAGTTCTGTTCTACTGGTTCTGTACTACTGGTTCTGTTCTACTAGTTCTGTTCTACTGGTTCTACTGGTTCTGTTCTACTGGTTCTGTTCTACTAGTTCTGTTCTACTGGTTCTGTTCTACTGGTTCTGTTCTACTAGTTCTGTTCTACTGGTTCTGTACTACTGGTTCTGTTCTACTAGTTCTGTTCTACTGGTTCTACTGGTTCTGTTCTACTGGTTCTGTTCTACTGGTTCTGTACTACTGGTTCTGTTCTACTAGTTCTGTTCTACTGGTTCTACTGGTTCTGTACTACTGGTTCTGTTCTACTAGTTCTGTTCTACTGGTTCTACTCATTCTGTTCTACTTGTTCTGTTCTACTGGTTCTGTTCTACTAGTTCTGTTCTACTGGTTCTGTTCTACTAGTTCTGTTCTACTGGTTCTGTTCTACTGGTTCTGTTCTACTGGTTCTACGGGTTCTGTTCTACTAGTTCTGTTCTACTGGTTCTGTTCTACTGGTTCTGTTCTACTGGTTCTACGGGTTCTGTTCTACTAGTTCTGTTCTACTGGTTCTGTTCTACTGGTTCTGTTCTACTGGTTCTGTTCTACTGGTTCTACGGGTTCTGTTCGACTAGTTCTGTTCTACTGGTTCTGTTCTACTGGTTCTGTTCTACTGGTTCTGTTCTACTAGTTCTGTTCTACTGGTTCTGTTCTACTGGTTCTGTTCTACTCGTTCTACTGGTTCTGTTCTACTGGTTCTGTTCTACTGGTTCTGTTCTACTAGTTCTGTTCTACTGGTTCTGTTCTACTAGTTCTGTTCTACTGGTTCTACTGGTTCTGTTCTACTAGTTCTGTTCTACTGGTTCTACTGGTTCTGTACTACTGGTTCTGTTCTACTGGTTCTGTTCTACTGGTTCTACTGGTTCTGTTCTACTAGTTCTGTTCTACTGGTTCTGTTCTACTGGTTCTGTTCTACTAGTTCTGTTCTACTGGTTCTGTTCTACTGGTTCTGTTCTACTGGTTCTACTGGTTCTGTTCTACTGGTTCTGTTCTACTGGTTCTGTTCTACTAGTTCTGTTCTACTGGTTCTGTTCTACTAGTTCTGTTCTACTGGTTCTGTTCTACTGGTTCTGTTCTACTAGTTCTGTTCTACTAGTTCTGTTCTACTGGTTCTACTGGTTCTGTTCTACTGGTTCTGTTCTACTGGTTCTACTAGTTCTGTTCTACTAGTTCTGTTCTACTAGTTCTGTTCTACTAGTTCTGTTCTACTGGTTCTACTAGTTCTGTTCTACTAGTTCTGTTCTACTAGTTCTGTTCTACTAGTTCTGTTCTACTAGTTCTGTTCTACTGGTTCTACTAGTTCTGTTCTACTGGTTCTACTGGTTCTGTTCTCGTCTCAAATTAAGTTGATCTTCCGTTTTCTTTCTTTGTTTTACTGTTGAAAAAACACCAGAATGACCTTGTTTAGTGAGTTATACAGGCGAGAAGCCAAAACTGTTCTACTGGTTCTGTTCTACTGGTTCTACGGGTTCTGTTCTACTGGTTCTGTTCTACTGGTTCTGTTCTACTGGTTCTGTTCTACTAGTTCTGTTCTACTGGTTCTGTTCTACTGGTTCTGTTCTACTCGTTCTACTGGTTCTGTTCTACTGGTTCTGTTCTACTAGTTCTGTTCTACTGGTTCTGTTCTACTAGTTCTGTTCTACTGGTTCTACTGGTTCTGTTCTACTAGTTCTGTTCTACTGGTTCTACTGGTTCTGTACTACTGGTTCTGTTCTACTGGTTCTGTTCTACTGGTTCTGTTCTACTGGTTCTACTGGTTCTGTTCTACTAGTTCTGTTCTACTGGTTCTGTTCGACTGGTTCTGTTCTACTAGTTCTGTTCTACTGGTTCTGTTCTACTGGTTCTGTTCTACTGGTTCTACTGGTTCTGTTCTACTGGTTCTGTTCTACTGGTTCTGTTCTACTAGTTCTGTTCTACTGGTTCTACTGGTTCTGTTCTACTAGTTCTGTTCTACTGGTTCTGTTCTACTGGTTCTGTTCTACTAGTTCTGTTCTACTAGTTCTGTTCTACTGGTTCTACTGGTTCTGTTCTACTGGTTCTGTTCTACTGGTTCTGTTCTACTGGTTCTACTAGTTCTGTTCTACTAGTTCTGTTCTACTAGTTCTGTTCTACTAGTTCTGTTCTACTAGTTCTGTTCTACTGGTTCTACTAGTTCTGTTCTACTGGTTCTACTGGTTCTGTTCTCGTCTCAAATTAAGTTGATCTTCCGTTTTCTTTCTTTGTTTTACTGTTGAAAAAACACCAGAATGACCTTGTTTAGTGAGTTATACAGGCGAGAAGCCAAAACAACAGGACTGACACACTCTCTCTCTCTCTCTCTCTCTCTCTCTCTCTCTGTCTCTCTCTCTCTCTCTATCTCTCTCTCTCTCTCTCTCTCTCTCTCTCACACACACCAAGGTAGGGTTGGACAGGCTTGTTGTCTTCTGGGAGCCGGTTTGATGTCGTTCTAATTAGAATATCAGATGATCACTGTGTGTGTGTGTGTGTGTGTGTGTGTGTGTGTGTGTGTGTGTGTGTGTGTGTGTGTGTGTGTGTGTGTGTGTGTGTGTGTGTGTGTGTGTGTGTGTGTGATCACCACTGTTCTCTGACACACTTCTAACCAGTACCTCTTGGGGGGTCGCGTTTGAAATGCTCCAACAATCCCACCTCCTCGCTGTCCTGCGTGTGTCTGTATGTGGCACATATACACATGTGCGCACGCGTGTGTGTGTGTGTGTGTGTGTGTGTGTGTGTGTGTGTGTGTGTGTGTGTGTGTGTGTGTGTGTGTGTGTGTGTGTGTGTGTGTGTGTGTGTGTGTGTGTGTGTGTGCGTGCGTGTGTGCGTGTGTGTGTGTTGATTTTGGGGCGGATTTTAAATATCAGATAAACAATAAAAGTAGTTTCAGGTCATTCAGGCTATGGGGGAGAAAATTGAGTTTCTCCGCTTTGAGAGAATCAGCTGTTCAGACTGGTGAGCTATACCTCTCCATGTCCAACCACCCGTGGATGTAAGGAAGGCTTGAATCATTTGGAATAGAAACAACAATGTACTATATATCCATTCCAATGCATTTGTATTTGTAAGCGGCACGGTGGTGTAGTGGTTAAACACTGTCGCCTCACAGATAGAAGGTCCAGGGTTCGATTCCCGCTTGGGGACCAGGTTTCCATGATGCCAGGTACTCAGGTGGGGTATCTCCCAGGCCTTTCTGTGTGGAGTTTGCATGTTCTCCCCGTGCTCGCAAGGGTTTCCCCCCCGATAAGATAAACCCAATGGAAAAACATGCACAACAACAAGATCGCTAATGTTGTGGCGTCCTTGACGAAGACGAAGACGGACAGGAGCACTTGGATTGGTCCCCTGGCGCGGCTCACGTTGACGCCTGTCTGCTCCCGGCTGCCCTTGGGGAGGAAGGACGATGGGATGGGTTAATCGCAGAGACGAATTGCATGCATGCATCGCATGCGTGCCGATTGATGACCTCTGAGCAGGTCCTAAATTATTATTTGTTTATTTTTAAAGCCATTATTAGTAAGCCTCCCCCTTACATCACACACAACCTATTCTACAAGTTCAAATGACTGGTTGGTTCTTAGGGTTCCTCTGAACGAGGAAAAACTGCTTTTCTTTTGATGCTTCCAACACCTGGAATGCCCTCCGACTGACTCTGAAGCTGAAGCTAAAAAAACGAATTACAAACATCTCAAAACAAGCTAGTCAGACTACTGCTTGACCTGACTCCTAGAACCCACCTCACCCCTGCCCACTTTGACAACCTAGGATGGCTTAGAGTAGACGACAGAGTACAGCAACTTGCAATGGGCCTGGTCTACAGACTACAAGATACACTACGCGACCAAGGTACCCATGTACATGTCAAAATACTTCCCAAAGGTCAGTGAATACCACGATCACAACACCAGAGGGAGCTCCACAATTCATGTTAAACCCAGATTCGGCTCAAACAAGGGACTAAACACGTTTCGCAATTATGCCACATCAATGTGGAACGCCCTACCCAAAGCTGTAAAGGAATGTGAATCACTACCCACTTTCAAAAACACTCTCAAAGAACACCTACGGGAGACTGCAATTCGAAACTGGCCCCTACAAATGTCCTAACCCAGTTGTACAGTAAATGACCAAGTATGGCTTTGTCAGTATTCCAATGTACAGTGTACAGTGTCCCCCCCCCCTACCCAAACCCCCCCACCTCCAATGTACAGCCCCCACCCACCCAACCTCCTCCAATGTACAGTTTCTACGTCAAATGTATATACACACTTTTTCTGGACACTTTTTGTATCACAAACAGTACTGTATTTGCAAATCTGATATGTCATAAATGTATAGATGTAGCAGTACTGTTATGGTTTGTAACCGACCCCAATCGCACAACACAAGACAGGTATGAGAGTAAGCCAAGAACTGGGCATTTATTGAAAACAACAGAAAAGCGGCACTGTCCCTTTAAGGGAGAACACAAAATACTGGAAAACAAGAACTAGGGAAAATAGGCACTGTGCCTTTAAGAGGCGAGCAGGCTAAGGGGCTAAGGCTAAAGGACAGGGCCAGGGCAAAGGACAGGGCAGGAACAGGGGCACTGGAGAGGGGTACAGGGACAGAGGCCCGCGGAGGCGGGCTGGAGACAGGGACAGAGAGAACAGGGTTAAGGCCTTGGACAGGGCGAGGGACAGGGGCACTGGAGAGGGGAACAGGGACAGAGGCCCGCGGAGGCGGGCTGGAGACAGGGACAGAGAGAACAGGGTTAAGGCCTTGGACAGGGCGAGGGTCAGAGCTGCTTACAGGGATGGTGTAGGAGCGCGCAGGCTAGACGTCTGGAGGAGAGCGCGCCGGCTCGGAGAGACGCATCCTCCCGTAGAGAATTAGAGAGCGATGCGCGTCTGGAGTGGAGCGCGTCTGCTGAAGGAGCGCGTCTGCTGTAGGAGCGCATCAGCGCGGAGTCTGGAGTGGTGCGCGTCTGCTTGGAGAACGCGCCGGTTCGGAGAGCGCGCCGGCTCGGAGAGACACATCCTCCCGTAGAGAATTAGAGAGCGATGCGCGTCTGGAGTGGAGCGCGTCTGCAGAAGGAGCGCGTCTGCTGTAGGAGCGCATCAGCGCGGAGTCTGGAGTGGTGCGCGTCTGCTTGGAGAACGCGCCGGTTCGGAGAGCGCATCTGGCGCGGGGTCTGGAGTGGTGCGCGTCTGCTTGGAGAACGCGCCGGTTCGGAGAGCGCATCTGGCGCGGGGTCTGGAGTGGTGCGCGTCTGCTTGGAGAACGCGCCGGTTCGGAGAGCGCATCTGGCGCGGGGTCTGGAGTGGTGCGCGTCTGCTTGGAGAACGCGCCGGTTTGGAGAGCGCATCTGGCGCAGGGTCTGGAGTGGTGCGCGTCTGCTTGGAGAACGCGCCGGTTCGGAGAGCGCATCTGGCGCGGGGTCTGGAGTGGTGCGCGTCTGCTTGGAGAACGCGCCGGTTCGGAGAGCGCATCTGGCGCGGGGTCTGGAGTGGTGCGCGTCTGCTTGGAGAACGCGCCGGTTCGGAGAGCGCATCTGGCGCGGGGTCTGGAGTGGTGCGCGTCTGCTTGGAGAACGCGCCGGTTCGGAGAGCGCATCTGGCGCGGGGTCTGGAGTGGTGCGCGTCTGCTTGGAGAACGCTCCGGTTCGGAGAGCGCATCTGGCGCAGGGTCTGGAGTGGAACACTGGAATACCTCCCGTAGAGAATTAGAGAGCGCAGTACTGTGTCCCACTCCAGGCAAACGGCGACAGGTGGCGAAGGCTTGCACCTCGTCTCACGCCGGAGATGAAACAGCATACAGAATACAGAAACAGAAACTCCCGTAGGAGCCTACAGATAGAGAATCTCCCGTAGGAGTTTGCAGATAGAGATATGATACGGAACGACCCGACAAGGACTGGGGGGGAGATCGAGGTATTTAAAGCCCACTGGGGCGCTAATTAGAACACACATCAGGTGCGTGATGGTAATTGATACTTGACTAGAAGTGTGTGTTCGGCACGGACCAATCAAACACATAATGACAGGTAGTCCAAGGGTGTGGGCTGCTGAAGAGCAGACGAGAGTAAACGAACGCGAGGGTGGGGGCTGGAGAGGTGAGGAGACAGGGAATTAAAGGTCCAGGGAACAGGCACAGGGAATTAAAGGTCCAGGGAACAGGAATTAAAGGTCCAGGGAAGAGGCACAGGGAATTAAAGGTCCAGGGAACAGGAATTAAAGGTCCAGGGAAGAGGCGAACCTCACAGTACTCCCCCCTCCACGGGAGCCACCGGGCGACCCAAAAATACAGACAGGGGGGCAGGGGACAAAAACAAGGCAACAAACAAAAAAAAAATTGGGCCATGCTAGCGGGGAAGCTACACCAAAGTGGGGCTAGCAGAGGGACATGGTAGCTGAGGGGTAACTATGGTAGCTGAGGGGTAACTAGGGTAGCTGAGGGGTAACTAGAGGAGCTGAGGGGTAACTAAGGTAGCTGAGGGGTAACTAGAGGACACTGATAGCTACAGGGCCTATGCTAGCTGTAATGCTACATTAAACATAGAGGCTGCGCTAGCTGCCGGAGCTAGGCTAGCAGACAGGGCTGGACCAGCATGAGAGAACAAGCTAGCTGGAAGGACAGTCCTAGCTGTGGGGGAACTGACCTTTCTAGCTGAAGGGGCAGTCCTAGCAGTGGGGAAAACTGACCTTGCTAGCTGAAGGGGCAGTCCTAGCAGTGGGAGAAAACTGACCTTGCTAGCTGAAGGGGCAGTCCTAGCAGTGGGGAAACTGACCTTGCTAGCTGAAGGGGCAGTCCTAGCAGTGGGAGAAAACTGACCTTGCTAGCTGAAGGGGCAGTCCTAGCAGTGGGGAAACTGACCTTGCTAGCTGAAGGGGCAGTCCTAGCAGTGGGGAAACTGACCTTGCTAGCTGAAGGGGCAGTCCTAGCAGTGGGAGAAAACTGACCTTGCTAGCTGAAGGGGCAGTCCTAGCAGTGGGGAAAAACTGACCTTGCTAGCTGAAAGGGCAGTCCTAGCAGCGGGGAAGACTGACCTTGCTAGCTGAAAGGGCAGTCCTAGCAGCGGGGAAGACTGACCTTGCTAGCTGAAGGGGCAGTCCTAGCAGTGGGGAAACTGATCTTGCTAGCTGAAGGGGCAGTCATAGCAGTGGGGAAACTGACCTTGCTAGCTGAAGGGGCAGTCCTAGCAGTGGGAGAAAACTGACCTTGCTAGCTGAAGGGGCAGTCCTAGCAGTGGGGAAAAACTGACCTTGCTAGCTGAAAGGGCAGTCCTAGCAGCGGGGAAGACTGACCTTGCTAGCTGAAAGGGCAGTCCTAGCAGTGGGGAAAAACTGACCTTGCTAGCTGAAAGGGCAGTCCTAGCAGTGGGAAAGCTACACAAAAAGTGGAGGCCAAGCAGAGGGGCCGGGTTAGCGGCCTGGGCATGGCTAGCTACAGGGCCTATGCTAGCTGCAAGGGCTGCATTAACATAGAGGCTGTGCTAGCAGCCGGGGCTAAGCTAGCAGACTGGGGCCATGCTGGTAGTAGAGGCCTGGCAAGCTGCAGGGGAGCTAACGAGGCCAACAGGGAAGCTAACAGGGGAAATTAACAGGCTAACAGGGGAGCTAACAGGGAAGCTAACAGGGGAGACTAACAGGCTAACAGGGGAGCTAACAGGGAAGCTAACAGGGGAGCTAACAGGGGAGCTAACAAAGGCTAACTCAACATACACCGTCTGTGCTGGCTGGGGTCGTCGACTGGTCGGGTCGTACTGTTATGGTTTGTAACCGACCCCAATCGCACAACACAAGACAGGTATGAGAGTAAGCCAAGAACTGGGCATTTATTGAAAACAACAGAAAAGCGGCACTGTCCCTTTAAGGGAGAACACAAAATACTGGAAAACAAGAACTAGGGAAAATAGGCACTGTGCCTTTAAGAGGCGAGCAGGCTAAGGGGCTAAGGCTAAAGGACAGGGCCAGGGCAAAGGACAGGGCAGGAACAGGGGCACTGGAGAGGGGTACAGGGACAGAGGCCCGCGGAGGCGGGCTGGAGACAGGGACAGAGAGAACAGGGTTAAGGCCTTGGACAGGGCGAGGGACAGGGGCACTGGAGAGGGGAACAGGGACAGAGGCCCGCGGAGGCGGGCTGGAGACAGGGACAGAGAGAACAGGGTTAAGGCCTTGGACAGGGCGAGGGTCAGAGCTGCTTACAGGGATGGTGTAGGAGCGCGCAGGCTAGACGTCTGGAGGAGAGCGCGCCGGCTCGGAGAGACGCATCCTCCCGTAGAGAATTAGAGAGCGATGCGCGTCTGGAGTGGAGCGCGTCTGCTGAAGGAGCGCGTCTGCTGTAGGAGCGCATCAGCGCGGAGTCTGGAGTGGTGCGCGTCTGCTTGGAGAACGCGCCGGTTCGGAGAGCGCGCCGGCTCGGAGAGACACATCCTCCCGTAGAGAATTAGAGAGCGATGCGCGTCTGGAGTGGAGCGCGTCTGCAGAAGGAGCGCGTCTGCTGTAGGAGCGCATCAGCGCGGAGTCTGGAGTGGTGCGCGTCTGCTTGGAGAACGCGCCGGTTCGGAGAGCGCATCTGGCGCGGGGTCTGGAGTGGTGCGCGTCTGCTTGGAGAACGCGCCGGTTCGGAGAGCGCATCTGGCGCGGGGTCTGGAGTGGTGCGCGTCTGCTTGGAGAACGCGCCGGTTCGGAGAGCGCATCTGGCGCGGGGTCTGGAGTGGTGCGCGTCTGCTTGGAGAACGCGCCGGTTCGGAGAGCGCATCTGGCGCGGGGTCTGGAGTGGTGCGCGTCTGCTTGGAGAACGCGCCGGTTCGGAGAGCGCATCTGGCGCAGGGTCTGGAGTGGAACACTGGAATACCTCCCGTAGAGAATTAGAGAGCGCAATACTGTGTCCCATTCCAGGCAAACGGCGACAGGTGGCGAAGGCTTGCACCTCGTCTCACGCCGGAGATGAAACAGCATACAGAATACAGAAACAGAAACTCCCGTAGGAGCCTACAGATAGAGAATCTCCCGTAGGAGTTTGCAGATAGAGATATGATACGGAACGACCCGACAAGGACTGGGGGGGAGATCGAGGTATTTAAAGCCCACTGGGGCGCTAATTAGAACACACATCAGGTGCGTGATGGTAATTGATACTTGACTAGAAGTGTGTGTTCGGCACGGACCAATCAAACACATAATGACAGGTAGTCCAAGGGTGTGGGCTGCTGAAGAGCAGACGAGAGTAAACGAACGCGAGGGTGGGGGCTGGAGAGGTGAGGAGACAGGGAATTAAAGGTCCAGGGAACAGGCACAGGGAATTAAAGGTCCAGGGAACAGGAATTAAAGGTCCAGGGAAGAGGCACAGGGAATTAAAGGTCCAGGGAACAGGAATTAAAGGTCCAGGGAAGAGGCGAACCCCACAAGTACTGTCTATCTGTATGTCATGTATGTCATATATGTTATGATGAATTGAAAATGGGGGACCCTGATGTAAACAAGACGAAAGTCTTTCTCTGGTCTGCATCCCCTTAACAATTGTATGTATTGAGCTGTACTGTACTGTACCCATTCTGCAATCTGTTAATAAACCTTTCAATCAATCAATCAATCAATCAATCAATCAATCAATCAAGGTTCTTTAGATTAGATTATATTAGATTCAAATGTATTGTCACAAGTTTGGCATCCAACCAGAATACAAATGTAACAGTAAAGTGCAATAGCAATATACAATGTACATATATATATATATATATATACAAGTAGTTCAAAACCAAATCCATTTGGATTTTGGGTAGTTCAAATCCAAAAAACAGCATTAGGATCACTTTTATTTCTGATCAGATCAGGAAATCAAATCCAAGCTTTAATCTGGATCAAATCTTCAAAACGGGTAGTTCAAACCGACAACACCGGATTGGGATCAGTTGGATCCCAAAAAAAATGTATTATCTTGATCCCACCAGAGGGGTGGATTTCCAGTGGATTACCAGAGCAAAATGTACTATACAATTTATTTAAAAAAATATGTTTCAATATAAATAAGATGGCAAAGTTTGTTAACTGAAATAATACAAAAAATTTTGCCTTCGTGGCAATTAAATTTTATTTTAAATGTTTTGGTCACGTTTGTGGTGGCCTATTTTGTTTTCAAACAAATGTTGATGACATAAATGTTTATGTTCATAAAAGTATCACAACAAAGATTGTCAATCACAATTCTAATTTAGATTAAAGAAAAAATATCCATTATCTGTCATCACCTTCAGCAAACTGAAACCTAACTTATAGAATTCAGCTCCTCAAAGCACGCCTGGATGATCAGCTGCCTTTGAATACATTTTTCTTTTCGTTTTTACCCTAGTAAGAGTATTTTTTATTATTACAATTCCATTATGATTTAATGTCCTTTATGTATTTAAAAGAAAATTATTAGACATTATAGATAGACATTATAGTCTCTGCAATGTGGACTCTTTTCTTCCTTGTATTATTATTTTTCATATCCACTAGATGGAAAGCACTGATATTCAGGATCTAGTAATGTTGAAAAGTCTGGATCACCTCCAGTTGGGTCCACCCCGTCGTCTGGAGAGAGACACTGGCGGGAGAGACTGCTGGTTGAGACGTGGTCACCAGATGAGATGTGGGCCGTGAGACCGTGTGGAGCAGCGGACATCGGGGGACGTCCAGGATGGAGGAGCCCAGCAGAGCGACCTGTCACCCCAGGCTCTAAGTGCAGAAGAGAGGGTCACCCCAGGCTCTAAGTGCAGAAGAGAGGGTCACCCCAGGCTCTAAGTGCACAAGAGAGGGTCACCCCAGGCTCTAAGTGCAGAAGAGAGGGTCACCCCAGGCTCTATAGGTGCAGAAGAGAGGGTCACCCCAGGCTCTAGGTGCAGAAGAGAGGGTCACCCCAGGCTCTAGGTGCAGAAGAGAGGGTCACCCCAGGCTCTAAGTGCACAAGAGAGGGTCACCCCAGGCTCTAAGTGCAGAAGAGAGGGTCACCCCAGGCTCTAGGTGCACAAGAGAGGGTCACCCCAGGCTCTAAGTGCAGAAGAGAGGGTCACCCCAGGCTCTAGGTGCAGAAGAGAGGGTCACCCCAGGCTCTAAGTGCAGAAGAGAGGGTCACCCCAGGCTCTAAGTGCAGAAGAGAGGGTCACCCCAGGCTCTAAGTGCAGAAGAGAGGGTCACCCCAGGCTCTAGGTGCAGAAGAGAGGGTCACCCCAGGCTCTAAGTGCAGAAGAGAGGGTCACCCCAGGCTCTAGGTGCAGAAGAGAGGGTCACCCCAGGCTCTAAGTGCACAAGAGA